>NC_141879.1:729627421-729937026 GCF_056163025.1 Triticum urartu
TCTACAAGTTATCAAAGCAAAGTATTACGCGCATGCTCATAGGGGGATAGATTGGTAGGAAAAGATCATCGCTCGTCCCCGACCGCCACTCATAAGGAGGACAATCAATAAATACATCATGCTCTGACTTCTTAACATAACGGTTCACCATACGTGCATGCTACGGGAATCACAAACTTCAACACAAGCATTTCTCAAATTCACAACTACTCAACTAGCATGACTCTAATATCACCATCTCCATATCTCAAAACAATTATCAAGTTTCAAACTTCAAACTTCTCATAGTATTCAACACACTCATAAGAAAATTTTATTAATCTTGAATACCTAGCATATTAGGATTATTTAAGAAAATTACCATGCTATTTAAGACTCTCAAAATAATCTAAGTGGAGCATGATATATCAATAGTTTCTATAAAACAAATCCACCACTGTGCTCTAAAAGATATAGGTGAAGTACTAGAGCAAAACTATATAACTCAAAAGATATAAGTGAAGCACATAGAGTATTCTAATAATTTTCGAATCATGCGTGTCTCTCTCAAAAGGTGTGTACAACAAAGATGATTGTGGTAAACTAAAAAGCAAAGACTAAAATAATACAAGACGCTCCAAGCAAAACACATGTCATGTGGTGAATAAAAATATAGCTCCAAGTAAAGTTACCGATAGAAGTAGACGAAAGAGGGGATGCCTTCCGGGGCATCCCCAAGCTTTGTCTTTTAGGTGTCCTTAGATTATCTTGGGGGTGCCATGGGCATCCCCAAGCTTAGGCTCTTGCCACTCCTTGTTCCATAATCCATCAAATCTTTACCCAAAACTTGAAAACTTCACAACACAAAACTTAAAGTAGAAAATCTCGTGAGCTCCGTTAGCGAAAGAAAACAAAAGACCACTTCAAGGTACTGTAATGAACTCATTATTTATTTATATTGGTGTTAAACCTATTGTATTCCAACTTCTATATGGTTTATAAACTATTTTACTAGCCATAGATTCATCAAAATAAGCAAACAACACACGAAAAACAGAATCTGTCAAAAACAGAACAGTCTGTAGTAATCTGTAGCTAGCGCAAGATCTGGAACCCCAAAAATTCTAAAATAAATTTCTGGACGTGAGGAATTTATTTATTAATCATATGCAAAAATAATTAACTAAATAGCACTTTCCAAATAAAAATTGCAGCGGTTCTCGTGAGCGCTAAAGTTTCTGTTTTTTACAGCAAGATTAACAAGACTTTCCCCAAGTCTTCCCAACGGTTCTACTTGGCACAAACACTAATTAAGCACAAAAAACACAACCAAAACAGAGGCTAGATAAATTATTTATTACTAAACAGGAGCAAAAATCAAGGAATAAAAAAAAATTGGGTTGCCTCCCAACAAGCGCTATCGTTTAACGCCCCAAGCTAGGCATAAAAGCAAGGATAGATCTAGGTATTGCCATCTTTGGTAGGCAATCCATAAGTGGCTCTCATAATAGATTCATAAGGTAATTTAATTTTATTTCTAGGAAAGTGTTCCATGCCTTTCCTTAACGGAAATTGGAATCTAATATTTCCTTCCTTCATATCAATAATTGCACCAATCGTTCTAAGGAAAGGTCTACCAAGAATAATAGGACATGAAGGATTGCAATCTATGTCAAGAACGATAAAATATACATGCACATAATTCATATTTGCAACAATAAGAACATCATTAATGTTGGGTAACGTAGCAGAAATTCAAAATTTTCCTACATATCACCAAGATCTATCTATGGAGAAACCAGCAACGAAGGGAAAGAGAGTGCATCTACATACCCTTGTAGATTGCTAAGCGGAAGCGTTCAAGTGAACGGGGTTGATGAAGTCGTACTCGTCGTGATTCAAATCACCGATGATCAAGTGCCGAACGCACGGCACCTCTGCGTTCAACACACGTACAGCCCGGTGACGTCTCCCATGCCTTGATCCAGCAAGGAGAGAGGGAGAGGTTGATGGAGATCCAGCAGCACGACGGCATGGTGGAAGTAGCGGGATTCCAACAGGGCTTCGCTAAGCGCTGCGGGAGGAGGTAGATGTGTCACGGGAGGGAGAGGGAGGCGCCAGGCCTTAGATTGGTTTGCTCCTCCTTTTCCCCACTATATATAGGGCCAAGGGAGAGGGGGAGGCGCAGCCCTTGCCCCTTCCTCCAAGGAAGGGTGCGGCCAAGGGGGGGGAGGAGTCCATCCTCCCCAAGGCACCTCGGAGGTGCCTTCCCCCTTTAGGACTCTCCCCTTTTTCTCTTCTCTTGGCGCATGGGCCTCTTGGGGCTGGTGCCCTTGGCCCATATAGGCCAAGGCACACCCCCTACAGCCCATGTGGCCCCCCGGGGCAGGTGGCCCCACCCGGTGGACCCCCGGGACCCTTCTGGTGGTCCCGGTACAATACCGGTGACCCCGAAACTTGTCCCGATGGCCGAAATAGCACTTCCTATATATAATTCTTTACCTCCGGACCATTCCAGAACTCCTCGTGATGTCCGGGATCTCATCCGGGACTCCGAACAACATTCGGGTTACCGCATACTAATATCTCTACAACCCTAGCGTCACCGAACCTTAAGTGTGTAGACCCTACGGGTTCGGGAGACATGCAGACATGACCGAGACGTTCTCCGGTCAATAACCAACAGCGGGATCTGGATACCCATGTTGGCTCCCACATGTTCCATGATGATCTCATCGGATGAACCACGATGTCAAGGACTTAATCAATCCCGTATACAATTCCCTTTGTCTAGCGGTATTGTACTTGCCCGAGATTCGATCGTCGGTATACCGATACCTTGTTCAATCTCGTTACCGGCAAGTCTCTTTACTCGTTCCGTAACACATCATCCCGTGATCAACTCCTTGGTCACATTGCGCATATGATGATGTCCTACCGAGTGGGCCCAGAGATACCTCTCCGCTTACACGGAGTGACAAATCCCAGTCTCGATTCATGCCAACCCAACAGACACTTTCGGAGATACCTGTAATGCACCTTTATAGTCACCCAGTTACGTTGTGACGTTTGATACACCCAAAGCATTCCTACGGTATCCGGGAGTTGCACAATCTCATGGTCTAAGGAAATGATACTTGACATTAGAAAAGCTTTAGCATACGAACTACACGATCTTTGTGCTATGCTTAGGATTGGGTCTTGTCCATCACATCATTCTCCTAATGATGTGATCCCGTTATCAACGACATCCAATGTCCATGGTTAGGAAACTGTAACCATCTATTGATCAACGAGCTAGTCAACTAGAGGCTTACTAGGGACATGGTGTTGTCTATGTATCCACACATGTATCTGAGTTTCCTATCAATACAATTATAGCATGGATAATAAACGATTATCATGAACAAGGAAATATAATAATAACCAATTTATTATTGCCTCTAGGGCATATCTCCAACAATTAATTATTCCCATAGGTTTCTTAATAGTGGAATCCGCAAGGTGCACGTTTAGAGAGCAATCATCAAAATCACGGAAACCTAACAAATCACTCAAAGTCTTTGGAATCGTGGAAACACTAGCACCCAAATCAAACAAAGCATAGCATTCATGATCTTTAATTTTAATTTAAATAGTTGGTTCCCACTCATCATAAAGTTTTCTAGGGATAGAAACTTCCAACTCAAGTTTTTCTTCATAAGATTGCATCAAAGCATCAACAATATGTTTAGTAAAAGCTTTATTTTGGATATAAGCATGAGGAGAATTTAGCACGGATTGCAACAAGGAAATACAATCTATCAAAGAGCAATTATCATAATTAAATTCCTTGAAATCCAAAATAGTGGGTTCATCAATATTTAAAGTTTTGACTTCTTCAATCCCAATTTTAACAATTTTAGCATCAAGATCTAAAGACTCCGAATTCTTGGAACGCCGTCTAGGTAAAGGTGGATCATATTCAGTCCCATCATTATCAAGATTCATATTGCAAAACAAAGATTTAATAGGGGACACATCAATAACTTTTAGATCTTCATCATTATTATCATGGAAACTAGAAGAACACGCTCTTATAAAGTAATCTTTCTTAGCACGCATCCTAGCGGTTCTTTCTTTGCATTCATCAATGGAAATTCTCATGGCTTTGAGAGAATCATTGATATCATGCTTAGGTGGAATAGATCTAAGTTTTAAAGAATCAACATCAAGAGAAATCCTATCAACGTTCCTAGCCAAATCATCAATCTTAAGCAATTTTTGTTCAATCAAGGCATTGAAATTCTTTTGCGAAGTAATAAATTCTTTAATATTAGATTCAAAATCAGAGGGCATCTTATTATAATTTCCATAAGAATTGTTGTAGGAATTACCATAATTATTAGAGGAATTACTAGGATAAGGCCTAGGATTAAAGTTTCCTCTATACGCGTTGTTACCGATATTATCCCTACCAACAAAATTCACATCCATAGATTTGTTATTATTCTCAATCAAAGTAGACAAAGGCATATCATTAGGATCAGAAGAAACACTTTTAGTAGCAAATAATTTCATAAGTTCATCCATCTTTCCACTCAAAACATTAATTTCTTCTATTGCATGCACTTTTTTATTAGTATATCTTTTAGTGTGCCATTGAGAATAATTAACCATAATATTATCTAGGAGTTTAGTAGCTTCTCCTAAAGTGATTTCCATAAAAGTGCCTCCCGCTGCCGAATCTAAAAGATTTCTAGAAGCAAAATTCAATCCGGCATAAATTTTTTGTATAATCATCCACAAATTTAAACCATGTGTTGGGCAATTACGTGTCATTAATTTCATCCTCTCCCAAGCTTGTGCAACATGTTCATGATCAAGTTGCTTAAAATTCATAATATCGTTTCTAAGAGAGATGATCTTAGCGGGAGGAAAATACTTAGAGATAAAAGCATCTTTGCACTTATTCCACGAATCAATACTATTTTTAGGCAAAGACGAAAACCAAGTTTTAGCATGATCTCTAAGCGAAAAAGGAAATAGCTTCAATTTAACAATATCATTATCCATATCTTTCTTCTTTTGCATATCACACAAATCAACGAAGCTATTTAGATGGGTAGCGACATCTTCACTAGGAAGGCCGGAGAACGGATCTTTCATGACAAGATTCAGCAAAGCAACATTAATTTCACAAGATTCAACATCGGTAAGAGGAGCAATCGGAGTGCTAATAAAATCATTGTTGTTGGTATTGGTAAAGTCACACAATTTAGTATTATCTTGAGCCATCGTGACAAGCAAGCAATCCAACACACAAGCAAACAAGAAACAGACAAAAAAGGCAAATAGAGAAAGAGAGGGAGGATAGAGAGAGAGAGGGCGAATAAAACGGCAAGGGTGAAGTGGGGAAGAGGAAAACGAGAGGCAAATGACAAATAATGTAATGCCGGAGATAAGGGTTTGTGATGGGTACTTGGTATGTTGACTTTTGCGTAGACCTCCCCGGCAACGGCGCCAGAAATCCTTCTTGCTACCTCTTGAGCACTTGCGTTGGTTTTCCCTTGAAGAGGAAAGGGTGGTGCAGCAAAGTAGCGTAAGTATTTCCCTCAATTTTTGAGAACCAAGGTATCAATCCAGTAGGAGGCTACGCGCCAGTCCCTCGCACCTACACAAAACAAATAAATCCTCGCAACCAACGCGATAAGGGGTTGTCAATCCCTACACGGTCACTTACGAGAGTGAGATCTGATAGATATGATAAGATAATATTTTTGGTATTTTTATGATAAAGATGCAAAGTAAAATAAAAGGCAATGAAAATAACTAAGTATTGGAAGATTAATATGATGAAGATAGACCCTGGGGCCATAGGTTTCACTAGTGGCTTCTCTCAAGAGCATAGATATTTTACGGTGGGTGAACGAATTACTGTTGAGCAATTGACAGAATTGAGCATAGTTATGAGAATATCTAGGTATGATCATGTATATAGGCATCACGTCCAAGACAAGTAGACCGACTCCTGCCTGCATCTACTACTATTACTCCACACATCGATCGCTATCCAGCATGCATCTAGAGTATTAAGTTCATAAGAACAGAGTAACGCCTTAAGCAAGATGACATGATGTAGAGGGATAAATTCATGCAATATGATAAAACAAACCCATCTTGTTATCCTCGATGGCAACAATACAATACATGCCTTGCTGCCCCTACTGTCACTGGGAAAGGACACCGCAAGATTGAACCCAAAGCTAAGCACTTCTCCCATTGCAAGAAAGATCAATCTAGTAGGCCAAACCAAACTGATAATTCGAAGAGACTTGCAAAGATAACCAATCATACATAAAAGAATTCAGAGAAGATTCAAATATTGTTCATAGATAAACTTGACCATAAACCCACAATTCATCGGTCTCAACAAAC
Source organism: Triticum urartu (assembly GCF_056163025.1). NCBI lineage: Eukaryota > Viridiplantae > Streptophyta > Magnoliopsida > Poales > Poaceae > Triticum > Triticum urartu. The sequence continues at coordinate 729,633,818 of NC_141879.1, forward strand.
ACACCGCAAAAGAAGATTACATCGAATAGATCTCCACAAGAGAGGGGGAGAACTTTGTATTGAGATCCAAAAAGAGAGAAGAAGCCATCTAGCTAATAACTATGGACCCGAAGGTCTGAGGTAAACTACTCACACTTCATCGGAGAGGCTATGGTGTTGACGTAGAAGCCCTCCGTGATCGATGCCCCCTCCGGCGGAGCTCGGGAACAGGCCCCAAGATGGGATCTCGTGGATACAGGAAGTTACGGCGGTGGAATTAGGTTTTTGGCTCCGTATCTGATCGTTTGGGGGTAAGTAGGTATATATAGGAGGAAGAAGTACGTCGGTGGAGGGCGCGCCTGGGGGGGGGGTAGGCGCGCCCCTACCTCTTGGCCTCCCCGTTGGTTGCTTGACGTAGGGTCCAAGTCTCTCCTGGATCTTGTTCGGCGAGAAAATCACGTTCCCGAAGGTTTCATTCCATTTGGACTCCGTTCGATATTCCTTTTCTTCGAAACCCTAAAATAGGCAAAAAAACAGCAATTCTGGGTTGGGCCTCCGGTTAATAGGTTAGTCCCAAAAATAATATAAAAGTGGATAATAAAGGCCAATAATGTCCAAAATAGTAGATAATATAGCATGGAGCAATCAAAAATTATAGATACGTTGGAGACGTATCACGTCACAATAGCATCATTAAAATAAGCACACTATGCAATAAAAAGAGAATCTATCTAAAACAGAACAGTATGTAATGATCTGAACAAAAACCATACTTTTGTAACTCTAAAAATTCTAAAAATTAGGACAACCTGGGCAATCTGTATATCAATTATGTGTAAAAAATAGATCGAAAGCACGTTCAGGTAAATTATAGAAATTCCTGGACTGGACGCAAAAGTTTCTGTTTTTCACAGAATCAAGTCAACTATTATCCAAATCATCTCAAAGGCTTTATTTGGCACGAACACTAATTAAAAGATAAAAACGCAATCATTACAGTAGCAATAATCATGTCATCACACCAAAACAGAAATAAAAAGCAAAAAAAACTTAAAATAACTATTGGGTTGCCTCCCAATGATACGTCTCCAACGTATCTATAATTTTTGATTGTTCCATGCTATTATATTGTCTGTTTTGGATATTTTATATGCATTAATATGCTATTTTATATTATTTTTGGGACTAACTTATTCACCTAGAGCCCAGTGCCCGTTTTTGTTTTTCCTTGTTTTTGAGTTTCGTAGAAAAGGAATACCAAACGGAGTCCAAACAGAATGGAACTTCACGATAATTTTTCTTGGACCAGAAGACACCAAGGGGACTTGGAGTCCAAGCTAGAAGAGCCACGAGGCGGCGACAAGGGTGGAGGGCGCGTCCTGGGGGGGCTACCTTGTGGGCCCCTCGGTGACTCCCTGGCCTAGCTCTTCGTCCTATATATTCACATATATTCCAAAACCCTCAGAGGAGTCCACGAAAATACTTTTCCGCCGCCGCAACCTTCTGTTCCCGTGAGATCCCATCTTGGGGCCTTTTCCGGCATCCTGCCAGAGGGGGATTCGATCACGGAGGGCATCTACATCAACCCTATTGCCCTTCCGATGAAGCATGAGTAGTTTAACTTAGACCTACGGGTCCATAGCTAGTAGCTAGATGCCTTCTTCTCTCTCTTTGATTCTCAATACCATAGAAAAACCCGATGAAAAAACAAAGAAAATTAATGTGTAACAAAGAAAAATCCCAAGAAAGCCCGAAGAAAAAAGAGAAAAAACCTAAAAAGAAAAAAACCATAGAGAACGGGCGAATAGAGCGACAACGAGCAAGAGATCAACGTGCGAAAAATGTGCCCGCCTGTTATTGTAGCGTAGAGAAAAAGCTTCCGCCGAGAGAACCTTCTATCTCACGTGAAGCGGAGTATTGCTCCCGTGATATGCGGCGCCAGAAAAAACCATGCAAGCTAGTACAAAATAGTTCAGCCCATAAGAATGAGAAACCACTGAAGAAAAGAATCTTTTGTTTTAGCTTGAAAGAAAAGAACCCTTGATGACATTTGGTCAGAAAAATCCTTTGATGGAATCTAGTTCTATGCCCATCTCATCACACAAGAGCACTTTTCCATTTTGCACCTTAGTATACACCGATATTCGCTCCAGGCCAAACATGAGCAGTTTCCCAACTGCAGTCAAGTTTTCTTACAGCACACACACACGCACCAGGGTCCTTATCGCAAACGCGCCCACGCTCTCACCAGTCGTCTCCTTCCTCTGTCCGTCCCCCCCCTCCCCCACCCACCGGCGACCTCACCCACCCCCTCCCCGATCCGCCGCCCGCCCGCCCGCCGGAGATGCATCCCGCCGGCGCCGGGGACTACTCCGCCCCCTCGTACTACCCCCCATACCCCGCCCCGGCCTCCGCGCCGGCGCCGGCGCCCGCCTACCACCCCTACGACTCCGCGTCGGCGCCGCCGTACTCCCCCTACCCGGCCGCCCAGGACTTCGCGCCCGCCTCGTCGTACCCCGCCTACCCCCCGCCGCCCGCCGACCACCACACCCCCCACCACTACCCGCCCGCGCCCCCCTCCGCCGCGGCGCCCTCGCCGCCGCAGCCTTACTACCCCTACGAGCCCCCTCCGCCGCCTTCCCCCCCGCAGCACCACGCCCCCTCGGCCTACCCCTCGCTGGATCGGGCGGGGAGCTACGGCGGGTACGGATCCGGCTCGTACGGGCAGCAGGACCAGCTCTACCCCTCGGCCGCGGCGGCGGGCGGGTGGTCCGACGACGGCGCGTACGCGTACCGCGGCGGCGATGCGCCGGAGCCCTACGGCGCCAGGGGCACCGCGCCGAGGCAGGGCTCCGGGAACGCGGCGCTGTTCGACGATTACGGGAGGTCGATTGGTCCCGGGAAGGACAGGGGTGGTGGGGGTGGGGGCGGCGCGGCGAGCGCCAAGGTGGTGAGGGCCGTGCCGAAGGCGGAGACGTCGGAGGACGTGAGGGGCGGGGTGCAGAAGTTCCGGGTCAAGCTGCTGCCCGAGGGCGCCGGTAGCCCCATGGATGTGCTGTGCCAGGTAAGTAGTTTGCTCTGCATTGGCATGATGAACAAATGGTTGTAGCCAAGGCAGAGCTCTTCTCACTTCTCAGTGGCTAGTTTCGACAGAAAATGATCCTATAGTGCGGAGTTTGGACCAAGGTCCATGGAGTTTAGACGCTTTTGCTAGGAATGCTCTTTTGCGTAGCATCGTTTGCTTAAAGCTTGTATAGGACATAGCTGAAAATTTGCAGCATGGGTAAATAACGAGCAGTAGATAAACTTGCTAACTAACAAAACTTATGCTTTGATGAAAAAGGTTGGAATGATTTAATTTTACCAAATTGATGCAAGGAGCTTTGTTTGGACCTGTTTTTTTGGAGAAATATCTGCATAGACTGAAGCGATCGTGTGATTTGTTAGGTAGTTTTTGAATGGAAAAAAAATGAACAATTTGGCATGTAAGTCTAGGTCAGAACAAAGGCCAAGTGGAGCTGTTAATTCTTGGCTAATCAACTGCAAGGAAATACAAGGAACCATGGGATGGGTATTTTGTTGATTAGTAATCAGGCTTCATTTAGTTTCTTGAAAAATCTGACTTCATTGCACCCTGGAGTAGAGTAGGGTTGTTATGCTGTTGTACTTGGTTGCACCATTGCCTAGAGTAATCAACCGAGAATCACTGCTTATCTTTTTGTACCTCATGCAGGTTGGTTTGGATGGGATTCGGATGCTTGATCCCAACACTAGTAGGACACTGAGGATATATCCCCTTGAAACTGTTACGAGATGGGATGTAAGTCACAAGTTCTTGTCGCAAAGCTTTTATTTCTTCTGTTCCTTTGTGAGTTATTTTACGAAATATTATAGCATCTGTATCTAGGTATTGGATTCTTCTGTATTTGCCTTTTGGTCCAAGAGTTCGGTTGATCTTGAAGCAAGAAGAATACGGCTGAAGTCAAGCAGCTATACAACCAACACCATTCTGGACACTGTGACAGCTGCCTCTGTTCAGGTTTGCATCTGAATTAATGATACTTTTTATTTCACCCTTCAGTTTGTTGTAATTTTGAGCTGTTAGCATCCATTGTTTATGGAGAAATGTTGACAGTTAGATTTTTTTTAACCACAGTTCAAGGAGATGGCAAGCAGCGTTTCGAGAAGTAAAGCAGCTGTTGATCCTGCGAGCCCTTCTGAACAGCAAAATGAGAAGAGGAGGAATTTCCTTGATTGGAGGAACTTGGTGAAGCCTGTGACTGAGGAGAAAGACCACTGGGTAATTTCTTTCTCTGTCTCCGTTTGAAATGAAGGCCCGCTTGCAAGTGTGCCTTCTTATTTCCAATTTGAAATTTTATAGAGCCAACAACTATATAGGTATCTAACTTAATCATTGGCTATTTGTCTGGATATTAGTTGCTTAGGCAGACTCATGCAGTGTTTTTTCTCTAGATTGTGTAGTTTCTGTTAGTAACTCTTGATGAACTGTTTGAACATTTACTCTGCTCCATTTTTAAGCATCTTATTATGGCAGAAACTAATTTAGCAGATAAAAAGAGTGCAGTATGATCAGACATGCATGGAAGATATTTAGGAGAAGGTTGAGAGTTAATGTTTAATTTATATTTACTCCACATACCCAATATTGTACTCCCTCCGTCCGGAAATACTTGTCATCAAAATGAATAAAAGGAGATGTATCTAGATGTATTTTAGTTCTAGATACATGCCTTTTTGTCCATTTTGATGACAAGTATTTTTGGACGGAGGGAGTATGTCTTAACAATATCCTGTTTGCTGACTGATTTATGGCTTCCCAGTTGTGTTCTATAGTTCATGGCTGCACGTATTTTCCACTTGTGTATCGCACAGTAAGGCTTCTGTTGTTGTTCAGTTGCTTTCTGGCTTGTTCTCTGCACTGTTGTCTGGCTTGCTGTCTGCCTATATTTTTGTCTCTTGTGCCCCACTGATGAAAATGAAATCCTTAGCTACTCTCTCAGTATATGGTTGTGTTTTGGGGTGTGCTTCCCTTCTTTCCCTGTTCTTATTCGTTCATTTTTTTTTCTAATGGCATCATCTTGTTTTCTGCATTTTAATGTCAGGTCCCAGATGAAGCGGTCAATAAATGCACAGCCTGTGCGGGAGATTTCAGTGCCTTCAACCGCAGGGTAAGAACATTTTGCTATTGAGATGTTGATGATGTATACTTGACATCCATTTTTTAATGTTGCTAACCTGTATATTCAGCATCACTGCCGGAACTGTGGTGATATTTTCTGTGATAAGTGCACCCAAGGAAGGACTCCTCTAACTTCGGATGCTGATTCTCAACCAGTCCGAGTTTGCGACAGATGCATGGTAATGTTCTCTTGTTTCATCCTCTTATATTGCAGTCGTAGTTGTGATTTGTGTTATGTACACCTTTTGTTGTTCTGTGGTGTTTAGTGAGCATGGACAATAAAATAACTTGGAATAGTCTGTTCTTAAACTTTGTAAGTTTTGAGGCTAAGATATTGAATACTCCCTCCATCCGGAAATACTAGTCGGAGAAATGGAGTATTAAATAGCTATTAGCTGTTTGACTTGGAGCTTCATTTCTCATTGAAAGCACAAGAGACCTGGACAATATCAAGCTTATATAAATTGGAATTGTATCTTAGTTATGATTCCTTGTTACTGCATGTTGTGGGGAATGATGGTGTGCCTTTTCTTGTCTCTGAAGGTAGCGACTATATTCTTAGCCGATACCGTCCACAATTTTTTCAAAGTGTCATGTTTAAGGACAAAAGCAGCTACCAATGTTTAACGTGAGCACTGATGTTCAGTGTTCATCCCCCTCATTTTGTGAAGTAGCCTCTGTTGCAGTCTTCTTTCTTACATCCTTTATTGCATTGCTACTGGTGGGAGGTTATATCATCTCCGAGTTCTTTATGAATGATATCAAATGTCATGCTTTTTTCTATTCCGTTGTAGGCTGAAGTTTCTCGAAGACTGAGCAGTGCAAAGGAAGCGGCAAATCGACCTGTTGTTCACAGCCATGAGGATCTTGCCAAAAAACTTCAGGTGTGCCTTTTGGCTTCTTATTTCATTTCTGTAGCTTACAATATTTCTACAACACACTGTATCTGACTGGATTTGAAATAAAATGCTGACGTAACACAACCTGTGATCTGATACAGGAAGCAATGGATATAAATAAGAAATCATCTTCAGGTTTGTGTCTTTATATGGTTATTCCATTGCAGACGGCGCTCTTCTGTGTTCACTATTGTGTTTATAAATAAATGTGTTGGTTTCTCCCTTGTCAGGCTCAAGATCTTCAGAGGGATCTTCTGGCAAGCGAATGCGAGAGGTCGCATGCCCCATCTGCACAGTGCACCTCCAGGTTCATCACTGTCACATCCCTTTTCATAATGGATGACTTCCATTTGCTCGGCGTCGACATCGAAACACGGCATCTGACCCAACTTGATCAACCCTTTCCTATAGGTACAAGTCCCAGCATCTGGCTCTGAGACGATAGAATGCGGTGTGTGCCAGCACCCTTTCCTCGTCAGCTCTCGTTGAACACCGACCGTCGCTCAGAGCTCTTCCACTTTGATCCCCCTCGAGATCATGGCACTCATCGGGGCCGCTGCTCCAGCCAGTCATCATCTGCATGGCGACCTTTAGTCCGTGTCTGTATACGAGCTAATTTAGTACAGTTGTGTTGAGAAGCAAGGATGAAAGAGATGAATAAGAGATGTTGTTTGCCCAGTAACTTTCACCTGCTATTTTCGTCGTCTTCTCTTTACCTTTTGTTACTATCAAATATATATATATGTGTAGCTTCAAGTTTCACGACATGTGATGTGATGTGATGTAATGTAACGCGTTGCGGTTTGATTTCTCGCAGTCGGTCTCTTCCCTTTCGTTTTCCCGGTGGTGTTTTAAGGCAGTTCCCAAACTAGTCCTCATTTTGTTTACCACTTCTCCTTCTAAGCAAGGCGCTATAGATAAACATATTGTTTTATTTGCGAGGATGTTTCAAAAATCATTGACTTTTAAACAGATACAAACAAGTACTATTTGGTTAGGTGATTTGTTAAGCTTTCACTGAAATAGCTGTCTCATATAGAAAAAATGTGAATCTGTTTTTCAAGCGAATTCAGAATATGTTTTTCTTTTCAGCAAATCCAAAATATGTTCTAGCCCAGGGATATAAAAGTCTTCTTGATGTTGAAGCCCAGACCGGCCCGCTCGTATCTCGGCGGCCTTTCAAGGCAATTTCTAGACTAGTCTTCACACATTTCTAATCAAGATGCTGCCTAGATATAAATTTTATTTGCGACGATTTTTCAGAAATCATCGACTTGCAAACAAACACAAAGAAGTATTTGGTTATGTGATTTGTTAAACTTTCACTGAAATAGCTGTAAAACTTCCTAAATCTGTTTTTTCAGAGAATTCAAAAATATGTGTTAATGCTGAAGCCCAGACGGGTCCACTCGTATCTCGGCCCGGCGGCCCGGCCCACCCCGTTCGCGTGATCCAAAAGCGACGAGGCTCGAACCCAACCCACGAGGCGAAAGCAGCGGAGAAAGGAAAAGCAGGGAAGCCTCGAGACTCCTCCCCCCGGTCCTGTCCTGTCTCCCCCAGCCCCGGCGGCTCCCGCTCGACGGCCGCCGGCGAGCGCCGCCAGGGAGGCAAGTGCGGGACAGAAGGCGGCACGCAGGCCGCGGGGCCAGGGCAGCCGTCCGTGCGGAGGGCAGGGGAAGGGATGGACGCGGCGTGGGCGTGCGCGGTGGACCGTGCCGCCGGCGTGGCCGACTCCACCAGGCGCTTCTTCCTCTCCTTCCGCCGCACTCCCCCTCCGCAGCCCGGCCCCAACCCGGTAAGCGCGCGACCTCCCTCGCCGTCCTCTCGCCCCGTACGAATTCCGAGGGTTTGTGGCCCGGCGCCAGGACAACAATGCCGGCCGCGGCCGGCCATGCGCTCGGCCCGTCTGGGCGCTCTGCGCATCGCCGGCCGGGCTCGGGTCTCGGTTAGGAATGACCATGGCCTGTGCTGCTTACTGCTTGCGACTGCCGAGGGAGCTGAATTGCCGTGGTACTGAAGAAGTAGCTTCTTCTTCAGATGTAAATCTATTCATAGTGGATAGTGGTGCCACAAACCAGGGTAGATAACCTGCAAAAGGATGCGCTTTTGCTTGCACTGATTATATATCTGCGAAGATTATATATAGCTCTTCCCTGCACAAACTTGTCTGATGATCTGCTGATCTGCAAAAACGAATGGATAGAAGATGTTGTTTGCTGCTAGTTTCTTAGCCTGGGAAACAAAGTGTCTCGATTACATCGCTGAGGGGGGGAATTTTTTCTCCCCCGGGCTCGAGATACCCACTGTCTTTTCTAGCATACACCTGTAACCATTGTGGCGGCGGGGCACGAAGTTGGTTTTCAATTGGTAGCACAGCTTTTTCCTCTTCTCATTCCTTTAAACACACGCATGTTTCGTATCCTCTGATTTCATGTAAATTTGGAAGACGACAAGAAAACCAACTTGTGTTGACCTCTCTGCCTTTTATTCTCTTTGCTGTATACTGCAGATAGACATCTTGAAGCGTCTGCAGCGACAAGCGTTCTATGACATAATGCAGCTGAGGGATAGACAAGAGAAGGTCGAGAAGGTGCTCACGCTGTTCAAATCTCACAAAATCGGTCCGTTTGCGGAAGAGAGCACCCGGGTCAAGGGCCTCGTCAATTTCGCCGGAGCCCTAGCACTAAACAGCAAAGAAGGCACGGAACTAGACAGCTCAGAAGCAAATTCTGGCATCAGTTCACAGTTTGCGTTCCGGACCAGTGTCCGGAAGAAGGATTCTCTCCTGGCAGAGCTTGCCACCGATTCCAGATACTTCTATCAGGAAAATGATCTCATGGGGAGCCCTCTTGTGCTGTCGAAGGTGATGTACCTGGCAAACGTCGGCGACGACATTTCTGTTGCTGCGGTGCCGGTAGGAGCAAGGTGTGATGATTTTTCAACCGATCCAAGCATCCAAGAGGTAATTGATTTCTTCATCCTTGCACCTGTGCTTACACACTATCATTTTGCCTGCTGATATATCAGGTGATAGTTTCTTTGACAGGGGCAATGGGTTCCCAACTTCCATTCCTCGCTGAGGCCACCTCTGCTGCTTAAGCGTCACAGGCGCGCTGCTGGCTTGATACTGAAATGGCAGAACTTTGCAGCATCTCTCGCGGAGTTGATCTCAACAGCTGCGAAAAGCAATGGTGAAGCCAGCAGTGTCTTCACAGGATTCGGGCAGATTTCATGCAAGATGTGTGACGATATAAAGCTGACCATGTCCGCGGCCTGGCATGGACCGTCTGCGATTCCTCGGAAGAGCAAACCGACCGCTGGAGGGTGCGTCGATCTTGAACTGAAATTTGACGAGGACTCAAGGGTCGGGGCCTGGGTCGAGGTGAAGAGGTCGAACCCAAGGCAGCTGAAATGGGCCGTGACGCTGTCGGATACGCCGGAGAACGACCTAGGCTGGGGAGTGAGCCTGCGGAGAGGCTCCGAGGGGGTGCCAGAGCGGATTCAGCTAGAAGGGTTTCTGAACATACATCTAGGCCAGAATGCCACCCTGCAGCCTGGTGTCATGTTCAACCTGGATGGGAGGCGATGCGCCCCAGCGGTTGTGTTCCGGTCAAGTTGGTTCTTGTGAGTGATTTTGGTGTGATCCCTCTTGAGGATGTAGAGAAGTCGTGGTAGATCAGAGAAAGTAGAAACAATCATTTGTGAAATCTGAAAGAATGACAGTAATTATCATTTTGTATGATGCTATGATAGGTTTTGTTATCATTATCATTGTCTAATGCTATGATCGGGTTTGTTATCGCAGTGGTTTCATTATCATTATTCTTATGCTGCCCTGTGATACACGTTCAGAAACAGATGTGTGTACCATTTTTGTGTTTGAGTCAACCTGAAACTGAAATGGTGATGGGTTAGCCACATGGAAAAGCAAAAAACACGCATGATCCATTACATCTCAAACCTTTTTACATGTAGTTACTACAAATTTGCCATAGAAATTTGGGCCTATAGTGCATCCCTATGTCATCTGCAGCAGAATCTACTGGAAATTACAGAATTAATTTTCCCCTGACTACAACACACCAAGAAAAGGGGTGTTCTACTTTGCACAACCAAAGAATCATGATCGAACATTTCGGTCCAGCCTAGCTTGCCTGCGAAGTTCTTTTTACAGCGGGGAGCTCCACGGAGCTGAGGTCTGCGGGGTACGGAGTCCACAGCCCTAACCCTCCCCTGCTCTCCTTCAGTCCCTTCTTCAAAATCTCGTCGATCGTCTTGGCCCACTCCACCTTCGATGAGTGCTCCCTCGTGTGTCTGTGCAGGATGAACAGGGAATTGTACTCGCAGTTGGGGAACATGAAGAACTTGAGAGCGTCTCCGAGCCGATGGGCCACGTAGCCGAAGCTGAGCTGGTCACGAGGAGTGAAGAGGTTGACTTCGTTGAACCAGAGGCAGCTGAACAGATCCGTTATCGTCGTGTGCTCCCTGATCAGCACTGCTCCTTCTGGTATGTCTGCAAGTCGCAGCTTGTTTGATTAGCACTGGGAGTTGAGTAACTATGGTAGCACAACAGAAATACCCAAGAGGTGGAATGATTCGTCAGTTAGTTCATGCTGTACAATAAGCTTTGTACCCTAAGCTTTTCTTAACAGCTTCAAACAAATGTCTAAGTTAATGCAGAAAATGTAAATGGACACACCACTAGGCATCCTTTTCTTTTCGTCCCAAGGCTCCATCCCCTCGTGGTAGTATATCTTCATCTGAAGATCAACCAAAGGCCGAGCATATCGCTTCCTCCGTTTGATTGCATCACCCTCTTCATATATGCTTCTATGATGCTTATGGACAGCTACTGCAAATGTGTATTTTCCCCGCCAGAGATATCTGCAAAGAATTTGCCCTGTCGAATCTGTTTCATGCATCAACGTAACAAAAAAGAATTTACACAAAGTTGCAGATAAACAACCAACCTTTCAAGAATAAGCAGCGGATCAACCATAAGCTCCATTTTCCCATCAATCCAAATGCTATACCAGGCTTGAGGAAATAGTCTATGCGTCAATATCTTTGGTACTTTTCCATTCCTTCTAGGTTCATCAAATGGAGGGCGGTGCAATGTTACAAGTCGCCATATACCAACCCATTTCCCTCCTGCACTGTCAACTTTGACAGTGACATTCTGTTCAATGAAGTCAAAGGATACCTCATCGACCACCATCAAGAAGCAGAACAACTTTTGAGAGCGAAGGCTAATATTTGATGGCTGATGAGGAACGTCATAACCATCAAAAATACCCGAGGCAACCACGAATTTGCATTTCTGTATGTACTCGAAATCAACAGCATCCATATCTGCACCACTGTTTTTCATAAATCCACAGTGCACCTGAGCATATACCAGAAGCCACATCATTCACCCAAAAAAGAAGTTTAGGGAATTAAAAAATATGCAATTACAACTGAAGATCCAGTACATGAAGAAGATAAGAGGTGGTAATAAGCTATTCGTCTTGGAAGACCAATGTCGCCAGTTTGCTCTAGACACAATGAATAGAGGGCATGTGATATTTTATATTGTGAGCAGGCACTCAAAGTTCTACCACCAGTGTTCGAACCTTCGTGGATTCTGGTGAGTAGTAACTCTCTTGTTCTACTATTTACTTGCTGGAAGAATTAACTTAGTAGGCCAATGAATATTAATTTTTGAAAATAAGCTCAATATCTGCATAATTTCCCAAAATTAATTTTATCAATTGCGGCAACCAAACTCCATAAGATTGAAACAGGGTTTCAAGTAAATTGTGAACTTAAGGGTGCTTCCAAATTCCAACCCAGTTTGAAAACCATGTGCTCCTCAACTGTGAAGCTTCAAAGATGCCACGGATGGAGAACAACAAGTGCATGGCCAAACATGAAGCTCAAAATATATTCAGAACATAGTTTTCAGTTTTTAAAAATAGTACAACGGGGCAATTCCTGAGTTAGAGTTATGCACATGCTTTAATACTAGACCACTGGTTCAAGTGACAGGATATCCTCGCGTGTTTAAGCGCAAATACTCTGAATTAAACAGAAACATAGAAGTTGTTTTCCAACTTTTATCGCCCTCTGGCAATTAACCAAAATGCACCAATTACCTTCATGGTAGCATTCAGTTTAAAGCTTTCCTCCCTCTGCTTCCAGGTTTGACGTCCTCCGAACAGCGGCGGAGAATCTTTGTCCCGTTTGTCAACTGTTAAATATGACAGCTTCTTTACGATCGCATTGGGAGTTCGCTTTGGAATGACGACAGCGTCTGGATCATCTGCCACAGGTATCGAGCAGCCTGTAGAACGAAAGAACCAGCATTTTAGGCCATGAAAGAGAAAACATCAGTGTAAATGTATAAATAAATCTTACGATGGAGGGGTTTGGACGGGGTTCCCATCGGGTCCAACGTGTGGACAACTCTACTGTCTTTTCTACAGAACGCTGCACGGATGCAAAGCATAGCAAGCCATGTCAGGATAACACAGAATTGTCAAGTCACGGGCAGTCCCAATGGAGACGCACGCAGGTACATTTAACTTATGAATTTGGCACGACATAAACAACTCGAGCAGAAGCACTAGCACGGCATCGTAATTGAAGAAGCTAATGCGCAGCATGCCAATTGCCAGGGAGATGCATCAGTTAGTTAATCAGCTGCAAGTTCTAGTCAGAGACTGAATCCCCTGCAACTTGCAATCGATAAGAAGAGAGAGAACCCATGCTAAGCTAAAGCCATCAATGTACATACGTGCGAATGAGGCGCACATGTTCATCACCGGGATCACTCAGTAAGACAATTTCATCCCTGCTTTGGGCACGCAAGGTGGGAGATGCAGAAGTTGATGCAGTATGATTAATCGAAAGGGCAACCCCATCAGTCAATCCGCACTGGACTCTCGTCCCAGACCAATGCACGCGGATAGCAATGCTGTAGCAAGCATCATGAATCGACCAATCAATCGATCGATCGAGTAACAGCAAACTGGAAGCACGAAGCACGGCGGGCACGGGGGGCAGGAGAGGAGAGGAGAGGAGGGGGTGACCTGAGAGGGAGTAGGCGGCGGGGGAGGCGCAGGACCAGAGGTGGAAGGCGAGGAGGAGCAGCGCCCAGGCCACGGCGGAGACGACCAGGAGCCGCGGCCGCGCCGCCCCCCTCCGCCACGCCGCGTCCCCTACGCCAGCCCCGCCGCCGCCCCCTTTGCCTCGCCTCGCCATTGCTCCTCCTCCTCCTTCCCTCCCGTGGCAGCGGGGGCGGGGGGGCTAGGGTTTGGGCGGCGCCAGATCGGAGGGAGGGGCACTGGAGTGAACGAGGGAGGCTGCTTTTCTTCTCTTCTCCTCCTCCCCTCCCTCGCTTACAAGTTACTACAACACGCTCAAGAGCATCCGAGCAGAGGAAAATTCGGATGAAATTCATGTGCTCCAGGCCGCACCAGATTAAGAAAAACCTAGTATAGAATTTTATTTTTTATTTTTTTGCGGGTGATCCTAGTATACAATTTTGAGACCGTGTCTACGTTTTTTTTTGGTGTGTGTGTGTGTGTTAACCTGCCGCAGGTGCTCGCTTTTTCACAACATTTTACAGGGATGGATTCAGCACGGCGCTCGCTTTTTCGCAACATTTTACCACGAGATGAATTCAGCACACAGCGACCGCAAGATTGAATCCAGCACACAGCTTCAGAAGACGGGCCAGATGCCGCGCCGCTGCTAGGTCACACGGAGATCGGGCACACGCGGTTTCTAGACGGGCATGTTCAAAGTCCCCTTGAAACCGGAGACCTTGATGTAAATTTGTAATGTTTTCTTCTCATCTCAAATCGCAGCCCTGGCTTTCCCCTTTCCCAGGGGTAATGTAACAACAGGCAGAGACCACACACACACACACACCAATTCCACACAAGAAGAGACCGACTGGAGACCTCGTTTACCAGACACCACCGCACCATTTGGCATAAGGAAGCGCGGACGCATAGAAAAAATGTTTTGTATCCTGTTATTATCATCATTATTATCCACTGGGCTTATGCTATTTACATACATCTGCATACACATATATACTGGCGACCTTCCACATTGACAACATACAGTCTGCTTATTAATATACAGCTAGACGGGATCAGAGCGCCACCATGCCCCGGAACAGCAGGGGGGGTAGGTAGCTTCCTCTAGAGAAGTGGGAAGATGTTGCCGCCGCCGTCGTCCCCACCCTCAAGGTAGTTGAACGGAGCGTCCCCCTCGTAGCGGAAGTCGGGCCCGACGTAGCACTTCATCTCGTGGAACAGGTTCAGGTTGTCCACCAGCTTGTGGAAGATGTTGCAGCCGCAGCACTGACGCATCAACAGAGGCACACAAGATTCAGCAAGTGCGTATAGGTTAGGATATGATGTGCTTTGGTAAATAATACCAAGGCAAACATATATATACCCAGAATGAAGGAACTCTCATTAAAAAACATATGCTGGAGTTCATAGTGCATACAATAAATAATAAGATAACGCAATAATGCACAATTACTAGCTCACTCCATAAGCAAGTTTGATTTTGTAGGGCAAAAGGCCACCATGGTATTACCAAGAAAGTACATTCGGATAGTGGATTAGAGGTTTGTGTGGCACTGTGGCTGATAACTGGCTATTGGCTAACTAACTCAAACTGCACGCTTATTTGAGCCTTTTGATTTTATGCATCTAAATGTCTACAGGTTGAAAGAACATAATCCTACACTGAAATGATACCCAGAATATGTATCACACTGCTATATTGATCTTTGGAGCTCATCTCATGATAGCATAAAAGTATACTGTTGATGGACTAACCTTCTTCAAGTTCAATGCCACAGATATATGAAAAGGCAAATTCTATGCAACAGCATATGTCCTACAGTAACTACACTACTAGTATGCCTGAATATTCATCAACTCTTGTCATCGTATGAAAATAAAGCCAACTACTGTAAAATTCGTCTCAGTCCAATTGCTTAAGACAGTGTTAGTGTCAGCTCAACCTGGATACTTATCATCCAACAATTGACAGTGGCAATATATACCTGAACGAACACGGTGCCGTCGGTGTAGGCGTGCGGGTTGATGGCGCGCGTGGTGCGCTGCCCGCAGACGTTGCAGGTGAAGGCCACCCGCATCCGCCGCCGCGGGGACTTTGTGAAGAGCGACCACGGCAGCGTCGACACCTCCGGCCGGTTCGCGGCGCCGCCGGCCATCGGTGGGCCCTCCATCCCCGACCCTGTCGTCCAGCCGCTCCCCGTCGCGGCGCTCATCACCAGCCCCATGGCAGCGTCCTGCAGATGCCACAACGATCCAATTAGCAACAGCTTAACTGTCAGCTGATGCCTTGGGAGAACATATTGATGCACCCCCGGCAAAAACCAGAGCACTGATTCCAGCCCACGCTGATAATTCGGAGTGCTATCCAAGGAACAAATCAATCGGCGTGCTGCAACACGAATCGAGGCTGAAAACCGTCGGGATCGCGGGCAAATCCGCCGCGAATCGACCACCACATCAGACACAAGACATGGAGTTTGATCCAACAGCGACATGTAGGCTAAATCGAACGAGTAAGCGGGGAAAATCAGAGGAAGGCGCGTCGGATCGCGTGGCTAGAGGGCGAGATCGGTGGGGGGCCGGACACCGCCGCGGCGGCCGCCGCCGACGTCCGTACCTTGGAGAAGGGCGAGAAGGAGAGGCCGTACGGCGCGAGGCCTGTGGGCTCGGCCCCCGAAGACGGCCGCCTGGACGGCTTGTGGGCTCCGGCATCCTCCCCCTCGCCGCCGTCTCTCCCTGCAAGGCAAACGGGGACACATGAGCACCGGCGCGGCGGCAGCAGAAATGAGACCGGTGGGATAGGGATACGCACGCTTGGAGGCGGCTGCGACCGGGACGAAGGAGGCGGCGCGGCGCCGGCGCCGGGGAGCCGCGGAGGGGAAGGGCGGCGGCAGGGCGCGGGAGGTGGTGGCGATCGCGACGGACTCCATCGGCGACGGCGGCGGCGAGCAGATTCCCTTTTTTCCCCCTCTCCGGCCCGGTGGCAACTGGTGAGAGAGAAGCGAAAGACAAATGCGTCTCAATGCGTTTGGGGTGAGGATCAGCGCGCGCGCGCCGGGCCCACCGCCCCACGTGAGATGTCAGCCTCAGAGCCGAGTCACAGGAGCTCTCTGAAGTCTGAACCTGGAGATTTTTTCTCCAAAAATGTCATCAGTCATCACGAAACCGTGGGAAATTCAAACGAAATTCATGCGAATCAAACGACACCCGGGCAAGGGCGCGTTCGAAAGACGCGCGAAACCGCTCGATTTCATCATCTTCTTCTTCTTTCTTTGGCCAAGAACAGGGATATAAACCATAGTATCAGATGGACGCATTTTACCCACAGCAAACATTTACACCAACACTATCACCACTCAACTATCCTGGACCCGAGAGTGCCTATGTACAAGAGAGCTATCGTTGTGGGGGGTCAGGACGCCCTCGTTTCAAGTGAAGAGTGCTATGAGGCTGCTACGATCAATCGTCATCGTTCATGTCTTCGGCGCCGCCACCCCCCTCGTCGTCTTCGTCGCCCGAATCTCCGTCTGATGTCACGCCCTCCTCATCCTCCTCTTCATCGCCTTCCTCATCATCGTCGTCGTCCGTGTCCTCAACATCATCATCCCCATCGGAGGAGCCGGAGCCGGAGCCCGGGGGCGCAAAGATAAAATCGTCCATCAAGTCCGAGATGTCCGAGTCATCGTCGCTCATGCTGCTGAACATGAACGTGTCTGCGTCGTCCTTCATCAAAATGAAAAGGTAAAAAATCCACATGTCAGTATTCTGTCACCGATGATATATTTGTATCACTGGATATCACCGCAAGATACGTGTTTCAGGTGTCAAAAAAAAATGCAAGATACGACTTGTGGATGTTTTTCCAGCCCTGTCACAACAAACCTCTGGTAAAAGTAAGGCAGAACACAAAGCGGTAGACACTGGACCAGATGGAACACCGCCTAGTATAGCATGTAGAGTATGTCATTATGCCAGCATATGGTTCCGCATTGCAATGGACATATTTGAGGTGCGTCTAACATATTAAAGTGTGAGAGGAGAAGGCCAACCTTTTCATTTCTCAAAAATGAAAAAACGTTCAATAAGTGCTATGCATAAACGCGGAATCAGGCCTACTCTACATATTAGGCCATATATCTAACAAGTTATGCATGGAAGAATGTAATGATCAGTGAGAAACACAACTTTTTTGAGTAGAACAGAGAACGAACCTCATCAAAGTCAATCATGGAGGGGTCACAATCACCAGGTGCCCAAATCTTGACGTCTGTAGCAATGCCGCTGCTTGCAACAACAATCTCAGAAGGATGCTGTTCAACACAGTTGACGATCCGTTTATCTCCTTTCATCGCTCGCATGAGCTCCCCATCCTTCTTTCTCCAAATAAATACATGGCCACAGTCTGATCCAGAGGCAACATAGTCACAATTGGGACCAAGGAAGTTGACACCCTTAACGGTTTGCTTGTTATGGTGTCCCACGAAAGACTGAGGTTCAGGCAGCTTGTCTTTATAAAGAGGTAAGGCGGCACCCACACCATCACCAAACAGGGGCAATACGCCAACCTTAAAATCGTTGAAGTGCAACCCATGCTCTCTCTCAAAAAGGTAGATATTGTCACAACTATATGACGCTAATATCTCGCCGGTCTGCGAGAATGCCAGACCGGTTATTCCATCTTTGTTTTTAGTAATCAAACCCGGAGGGCAGAAGTACTCAATTGGGCAACCGAAATCCCCGTGCAGATACTTACGGGTGTCATATAACCTCACAAACTCATCGGATCCAGAGACTGCCACACGATATGGATTTCTTGGGTCTACAGCCACGGCGTAGAGGTCAAGGGCATCATTCACACCATCATCGTAAATCACCCCAACTTTAAAGAGCTCCTTGGACTGTTTCCCCCTTAGGTCAAACTGGAAGGAGAAGGAAGTGAACAACAAAGGGATCCATCCAACAATGATAAATAACAAAATTACCGAACGAAGGAAGCAGCAAGTTAACAACAACTTACGCGCCACACGGATCCATCTTGCCCGGCGCTATAGAAGGTGTGGGGGCTCCCTGGCTCGACGGCCAACCTGTGCACCGCATACTCCGTCTCGACGACCTGATCCACGACCGCACGGCCCCCTTCCTCTATCTGCACGTACCGCACCTGTTTCGCAGCCAGAGCAAATACCCAAACCATGACAGCGTGAGCAACGTAAACGCACGCTTTACACAAAATGAACATGGATGGATAGAAGCGTCGATTAAGGGTGTATGTACACACCTCCCCGTCGGCCCCGCAGGTGACGATGCTCCGGTCGTCCGAGAGGGGCATGAACTGCGCGTGGAGCACGTTGTTCTCGTGGCCGGTGTGGATCTGCAGGGCCGGCTTGGCTCGCTCCCAGTCCCACAGCACGACGGTGCGGTCGTCCGACCCGGACAGCAGCAGGCTCCCCGTGCTGTTGAAGCTTATGGTGTTGACGCAGCCCCGGTGCTCCTGCAGCCGCTTCTGTATGCCGAGGGAATTCACAAAGTCCTGCACATCGCCAGGCCAGCCAGCCAAGCAGGCACCATTGTTACAGAAAGCAACAGCTTAATTACTGTAGAAAATACTACAAGAAGGCGATGGCCCGCCATGGAGTCAGCAA
This sequence comes from Triticum urartu, assembly GCF_056163025.1. NCBI lineage: Eukaryota > Viridiplantae > Streptophyta > Magnoliopsida > Poales > Poaceae > Triticum > Triticum urartu. The sequence goes on from NC_141879.1 coordinate 729,652,629, forward strand.
ACGGGGAGCTGCGGGAGCGCTCTAATCCTAGGTTAACCGCGGTGAATCTCGCTAGGTCGGCCTAATCCAGCTCGATTTCGGGGCGGGGGCAGGAAGGAGAAGGGTGGAGGAGTGGGGAGAGGAGGGGGGGGGGGGGGGGGGGACCTCGGAGGCCCTGACGGAGTCGGCGAAGCGCTTGGGCCGGAGGCGGCCGACCTCCCGCTCCCACAGCCCGGCCATCCGGGTCCCCTCCGCCGGCATCGCCTCCCCCGCCGCCGCCGCCGCGAGGGTTTCTCAGCTTCTTCGCCTTGTTCACGGGGACCGGGGGGGAAGACGGGGGAGGAGAGGCCCATGGCGGTGACCGGGGACGGGGAGGACAGATCTGGCCGTCCATCTCCGAACTACGGGGGCCGAAACCCAGGCGTGGCTCTGTTGGGCCTCGGCCACGGCGTGAAATTTGGTTGGGCCTGGCCCGCTGATAACTAGATGACTTCCCCGCGGGTCTCAGAAAAAAAAAGATGACTATTTCTCAAAAAAAAAGAAAAAAAAAAGATGACTTCCCTGGGGCAATGAATGCCTTCCCCAAACAAATGTGTACCCTAGAAAAAGTTGCCCCAAACGTTTTTTCTTGAGAAATGCGGTAATCCTAGGCATGTTTACCCTAGTAGACTAGAAAAGGAAGTTTACCGTGGACCGTGCTTTAGTTCGAATAGGCTAAATGAGATGTTGAAAAAGAAATCGGCCCGAATTATTAAACCCTGAAAAGCGAAAATCCATTTCTGCACCCGAGCTCATCTCCACCCGTGCCGACGAAAAAAAATCAAAACAAATACTAGAAAAATTCAAAAAATTCCAAATAAAATTTGTGTGGTAGACAATTTGATGCGTGAGGCCCGCTCCAAATTTCAAGTCATTTGGACATATGAGTAGCTCTCAGCAAAAAAGACAAATTGGGGGTCTGTAAAAATATTTACTGTTCATGTATTGTTTTGGTCCGATTTGTCTTTTTTGCTGAGAGCTGCTCATATGTCCAAATGACTTGAAATTTGGGGCAGGCCTCACGCATCAAACTGTCTACCATACAAATTTTATTTGGAATTTTTTGAATTTGTTTTGAATTTTTTTCTAACCGGGTGCAGATGAGCCTGGACACCAAAACGCCCTACTCGCAAAATTACGAGTTCAGTCTCGATTTCAAACTTCAACCAAGCAAACTTTTTCCCTCCAAAAAACATCCAGAAAACAGGAGCATCTGTTACCGTCCAAAATGTTCATACGCAGTACTCGCTCACAAGATAATTGCGGTCTGGGAACATTTAACATCAGAACAATCAACTACAACAAAGAATATATACGGTGTCACATAAAAAAAAGAATATACAAAAAATGGTTCTGCTAGAGAGTGAAGAGGAAGCACTTGATGGTAACATAACAGTACACAACCTAACTAATCACACAAGCAGGAAACCAAGAACAACTCTTAGATTCCCTAAAAACACCTCTTAGATAGAAATAATGGCTTGACACGATCACCATCCTCACTATAATGCCAACGATACCCTCATCATACTTCCATTCATATATCCGCTATCGGCTTCAGTAAGTTTCTCCCCATCTGCATCTCTATATCTGTCCAAATTTCGCCATCATCCTCATCTTCATCATCATCGCCATAGTCGTCATCCTCTTCATCATCATCCTCATCCTCATCCTCATCCTCATCCTCATCAGACGACGATGAATCATAACGTGCGGATAACATATAGTCACCTTCGTCAACAGAGTCCTTTTGAAAGGACAAAAATTCAACAGAGTAATTAGAATGACTGCCCATGCGACAGATGAGAAATAAATCAAATTGGTTATATTGAGAATTCAAAATTTATACAATTGAGACCTTATGTTATACTCCCTCCGTCCCAAAATAAGTGACTCGACTTTGCACTAGCTTTATACTAAAGTTAGTGTAAAGTTGAGTCACTTATTTTGAGACAGAGGGAGTACTTTTGTATTATTTCCCAGTGGGAAGTTAATGTGCCTCGACGAAGATTCAAAGTAGTTGCATTGGAAATGCAAAGTGGGGTTAGGCTAATCTCGCAACTTACACCACACTAATGGGATCACTCATGAATGAACTAACAAAAATTAAATACAAAATTACAACAGACATAAACATAAAAAAACATCAACCTTCATAAAGTCAAATTCAGATGTCAAAACTGTATTATCAATCACGCATTCGTCTCTGGATATATAGCAATAATAACGCAAACAGAGACGGAATACTGAAATTCCTAACATTGTTCCGACAAGACAGTTTGCAAGTAGGACAGCTGAAAGTGATATCTCACACGATGGTACATACTACTTGATTTTGACCTTTCGATCAAGTACAAAGCATGTCTGCACAGAATTAAAATTGGTCCCCCACTATTTAGCATCTTTGTGATGAAAATAAACTGCTTGCTTCTGATATCAAAAGTCATAGTGCAAATGAAGCACCCTTTTCATTTCGGACGTTCACAATTTAAATCTAAAATAAGGAGCATCGGACAACACACTTGCTTCACCTCCGTTCAAAATCGAAAGGCACAAACATATCCCAAGCAAAGCAATTGTCTATACAAGTTTTATGTACAATACTGTGAAGCAAGCATACCCGGCACATTAGACTCTATATGACAAGCTGTGTCGCCAAAGAAGATAACAATCCATGTGAAACACGCAGTATGTGAGTAAAAAAGAGAACACACCTCATCAAGGGGAGCAGTGGAGGGGTTCTCACTATCACCAGGTGCCCAAATCTTGATGTCTGTATTGGTGCCACAACTTGCAATAACGATCTCATGAGGGTGTTGTTCAACGCAGTTCACACTCCGTGTATCTCCTTTCAACATTCGGATAAGCTCCCCATCCTTCTTTCTCCAAATAAATACATGGCCACAGTCTGATCCAGAGGCAACATACTCACAGTTGGGACCAAGGAAGCTAACACCTCTAAGAACTTGCATGTTCAGGTGTCCCTTGAAGCTCCGAGGTACAGGTAACTTCTCACTGTGAAATTCGTCAAAATCGTTGAAGTACAACCCATGCTCTCTCTCGAAAAGGTAGATGCTGTCGTTACGATAGGATGCTAAAAGCTCGCCGGTCTGTGAGTAAGCCAAACCAGTGATCACATCTCCCTTCTCGGAAACCAAATGTTGAGGGCAGAATTGCTCAACCGGGAGGCCAAATTTAGACCTTTCCATTTCAATCTTACGGGCATCATACAACCGTACGTACTCATCACCTCCGGCAACTGCAAAACAAGAGTGGTTTCTTGGGTCTACGGCAATGGCACAGAGGTACATGGTATCACCTGATAAGTAATCAAACCTTCTAACCGCACCACAACTAAAGAGCTTCCTGGGATGTTTCTCCCTCAGGTCAAACTGGAGGGGAAGACAACAACGTCAGCAACAAAGGAATCGAGAAACAATAATTACAAAAAAGAAGAGTGGGAACTAAGTTAACAACGTACATGCCAAACGGAGCCATCAACCACGCAGCTAAAGAACTTGTGAGGACTGCCAGGTTCAACAGCAAGCTGGTGCACCATGCACCCCAGGTTCGCAAGCTTATCCGTCAACACCGACCCCCCTTGTTGCACGTGCGAATGCCTTACCTGTTCAATGGCCACAAACAAATAGGCAAAGCCATGACCATTATAAGCAATGTTGAAAGCTCAAGATAAACATATATGGTGGAACCACTCAAGCACTCGGCGTGTGCCTTACCTCCGCATCAGCGCCGCAGGTGACGATGCTCCGGTCGTGCGATAAGGGCATGAACTGCGCGCGCAGCACATCACTACCGTGGCCGGTGTGGAACATTAGTGCCGGCGCCGCCTCTTCCGTGCTCCACAGCACGGCGGTCTCGTCGTTTGAAGCAGACAGGAGCAAGCTCCCGCTGCTGTTGAAGCTTATGGTGTTGATGGTACGCTTGTGCTTCCGCAGCCTCCTCTGGATGCCCAGCGAATGCACAAAATCCTGCACGGCAAGCCAAACAGAAGGTCAAGTGTACTCTCGACTCGAATGAAAGAAAAAAGGCCGACGTTAGGAGCGTTGTACTTTTGCAACAAACTCTTGAAAACAAGACCTCACTTTCTAGCCACGACTTGCAGATGCTGACACCATTAGAACGGATCGATTGCCTGCAGCGTGAAATCCGTGCGCACGGCACATTCTAGTACCGAGGCATATCATCCAACATCTCCCCAAGTGTAAACTTGCATCGGCTCGACATAAATGCACATGTGCCACAACTTCTTATTTTGCTTCTTTTTTTTGTTTGGCTTATGCGACACACCCTACTGGCGCAACGACAAAAAAAAAGGAAAAACCACCCGCGATGATGCATCTGACGATTACAGCATTTGTTTTAGCAAAAATCATTACGCGCAACAGCGCTTGTTCTTTTTATCTAGGTGGGTTCAATAAAGCCGCTGAAAACTCAAGTACTCCCTCCGTTCCTAAATATTTGTCTTTCTAGAGATTTCAACAAGTGATTACAGACGGAGGAAAATGAGTGAATCTACACTCTAAAATATGTCTATATACATCCGTATGTGGTAGTCCATTTGAAATCTCTAAAAAGACAAATATTTAGGAACAGAGGGAGTAGAACAATGGTATGCATTATGCAACAGCTGATTTTGTGCCCAAGATGTATGATGAGGGTCTCGTCCGGCCGATCGGCATACATTTAAGCACTAGCATCTGCCAAGGAGAAAACAGCTGAGCGATTGATTAGTTGCACACTGGCCCTTTTTTTTGTCTGAAAGAAAAAAAAATCTACAGACTGACTTGGTGTTCCGGACCGGATATCTCGGCAGATCAACTGCGCGGCAGATCTCTGCGCTGCAGTAGAGGCTTATCTTAGCTCGAGCAACATCAAATGCGGTTCGATTTGAAGGTCGGATGGATAGACGGACGGACCTCGGAGGCCATGACGGCGGCGGCGAAGCGCCCGCAGCCCCGCCACCCGCGTCCCCTCCGCCGGCATCGCCTCCTCCGCCGCCGCCGCGAGGGCTCCTCTTCTCCTCCCCTCTGCCGGTGCTGCCACTGCTGCTGCTTCCTTTTTTTTTTGGAGCGAAGCTAATAGCCTGATGATGCTGGGCCTGCCGAGCCCCGCGCCTGTTGGGCCTGGGCCGCGCACGTCGGGGCCAACCGGAACCGGGCGCCTCCCCGGCCCGACCCCCGCCTACACAAACCAAATCGAACCAGCGAAACCCATTCCGGCTCGAGCACGGTCAACCCAGCCGCATCGCACGCCCGACGCGCAGCCGAAACCCTAGCCCCGCCCCGCCCCTTCCTCCCCCGCGCACCCCGCCGCCCCCGCCGTCCTCGCGCCATGGTGAGCCCCTCCCCCTCCCCTTCGCCGCTCTCCTTCCCGAGGCCCTCCCTCGGTTTGTCTGTCTGTCTCCGTGCTGACGGCTCGTTTTTGGCTGCTCCTCTTCTCTTCGCAGGCCGACTCCCCGCGCCGGAGGTAAATGGCGACGCCGGCCTCCTCGGATCTCTCACCTACCCTCTCTCTCTCGCCCTCTCTTTCCCCCCCTATCCGATTTGGTGCCTGGTTCGAATTTATTTTCGACTTCGTTGGGCGCCCGCTCTGGTCCGGGCCTAGGGATGCCGCTAGGAGCCGTAGCTTCGGTTTAGGGGATTGATCGATTGGTTGATGTCGGTAGGCGCAGGTCTACACGGGGCATCAGAGGATGCGTATCCTGCTGCGGCGTAGCTGCGGATCTCGCTGTCCGCCTCTTCTTTTCGGGCTGGACTGTAGCTTGTGAGATTTTGACTGACTGGATGTGTGTTGCGTGTGAAGTAGCCGTGCGCGGATCTCGTTGTCTGCCTGTCCCTTTGAGCTGGATTGTAGTTTGTAAGATTTGATGAAAGTTATTAGGTTTGCGGTTAACTCTGGTACGGTGCTCACCATGGCAGTTCCCCAAGCTCTAGCAATTTTACTGTTTGTTACTAGAACACTTGCCTTGCTGATATATAGATATAGACGCACTGTTCCACCCACCTTAATCTGACATAACTACAGAACGTGCAAGTTTATGGTGGCATCGTGGGATTAGGTTTGCCAATAAATAAGCTTCAGAGTTTAAGTGGTTACTGATAAACTAGAGTATAACAGCGTAGTAAATATCTGATTGGGGTTCAGATCTGAAACGCAGCTCAGCTGGGGAGGTGGGGATGTGTACACACAGCCCCACGCACCTATAATTTTTTTCAAATGTGCGTCAACTAGATCTGTCTTAGAGGCTAAGGGGTCTGTTTGGATGGCAGCCGTGAGCAGCCATGCCAAAATTTGGAGTTGACCACTAGCCAGGGCATTTGTCTGGATTGAAGCCAGTTTTTCCAGCCGCTGACAAAATTTTCGTCCCCAGTTCATTTTTCACGCCTGTGCCTTGGCATGCCACCGGCGCCTGATTTCTGCGCCAATTAATTGGCTCACCCTGGTTTGGTAGGGTCCTGGACGCCAACCAAACGGCCCCTATAAGAAGTAGGAGGTTTTACGCGATGCTGATGGATGAACAGATTATTCAATGAACTCCAGTAGTCCACATACAGAGCTAAAATTGACTACATGTTACTTACTGCCCTTATTCCTCTATCCATTTCTCATAATATTTATTCGCTCAGTGTTTCGTTAGGCAAGCAGTTCATTGGACACAAGGCCCTCACAATATTTGTGAAGTTACACAAAGTTATGGCTGTGCTCTGCTATCCAATGTGCTTTGTTCTCCTTGGCAAGCCAAGTAGATTACTATAGGAAAATGTTAGGGAAGAAAATATCTTTCTCAGAATTTGTTGAGCAGTCTATTGATTGTTTCGTACTTCCAGGTACACAAGGCCCTCAAGGTCCCCTTCTCCTTATAAGGGACGCCAAAAGCAAATGTCAAGGTCAAGATCACCTGTAGCTCAATCCCAGTCTAGATCTCCATCGCCTGATCCTAGAGCTCAGGCGAGGTCAAGATCTCGAAGCCCTGCGAGGTGTGGATTCCTTGTTCAATTCGCTAATGCTGCATGTACTCCATGTGGTCTGCCTATTCTGTTTTTTATACCAAAAACCGAATCAAAGATTAACTTGTATTCTTGCAATATCATGTGCAACATGTTCGTGCTGTTGAGAGTTTTGTTCATGATAGCTAAATTTATGTTATAATAGCCTGTACACTTGTGGCGTAAATTCCATATAATGTTTGTAGGATAGAAGTATATTTAAATTGGTTACAAATTGGCCATCCTATTATATCAGCTTATATGGTGTGGGTAGGTGAATCACATGGTATTAGTTGTATACAATGTTTGTGATGGTTAGAAGTCATATTATAATAGCCATGACATACAAAACCACATCATGTAGTAAGTAGCTAGTGGCGTAATGGCTAATGATCTCATAACTTGTTGGATGAAGTTAACAGAGAATAGATATTGCCATGTAATAAATGCATTCTAGGATTGTAATAGCTCCTGCTATAGGGAACTGGAATTCTATCCATGGAAAAATAAATAGTTTATGGTGTGGCAATATCTAAACTTTCTGAAACGCATAAGATAAAAGGAACAGAACATATTTCTACAGATTTTCCTAAATGTGCCATATACTTCAAAAGTCTTAATTGAATGACCATTAATTCATCATATGTAATTTGTACATGCTTAATCTGTATCATTCCCCAGGGAGCGGGAGCCTGAAGCTGTAAATCATGGAAATACTCTGTACATTACTGGACTTTCTTCTAGGGTGACTGATAAAGAACTTAGAGAGTACTTCAATAAGGAAGGAAAGGTTAGTTACTTGGTTTCATGTAAGCTTGAAGATCTGTTTTTCCTTTTGAGGTACTAAGTTATGACATCTCTTCTTTGTCAGGTGGTTTCTTGTCATGTTGTTCTTGAACCCCACACACGTGTTTCTCGTGGATTTGCTTTCATCACCATGGACACTGTTGAAGATGCTGAACGCTGCATCAAGTATCTCAACCAGTCAGAACTGCAAGGCCGGAACATCACAGTTGAAAAGGTAATTGTTTGTGTGTCCACATGGGTTGTCGTCTTGTTGGTTCAGATGCAACCTTGTATTTCATGTGTGTTGACCTGGAGGTTTTTTGGTGGTTATTCAGAAGACATTGTGCAAGCTATGTGCCAGCAATCAAGATGCTGAGTTCATCAATTTCAACTTTAGCTCATACAGCTTGATCAATGGACAGCCCAAAGGGTTACTATGCAACACGAGATTCACAACAACTAAACGTAGCAAATTTTCAACTAAACCTGAGCATTCACCTTCAACTCCCCATCAACTAATCAACGGGCATTTCCAACACTTTAGTCAAGATGTCTGGTGACATATGCATAGCAATGTTGGATGTCTGCTAGTTGGAGTTTGTGCTCTTCATTAAGTATTTCCTTCCTCCTTGGTCCGTTAATGCAGGGTGTATATCCGCCGATCGTAAGGGAAACTCATAATTTCCTACACAATCCAGCATGATATTTATTTTCCTTCTTTCTTTAGCTTGGAGCCTGATATTGTACTGATTGTTGTTATTGTTGTTTCAGTCACGCAGAGGCCGCCCAAGGACGCCTACTCCTGGGAGCTATCTGGGTATGAAAAGCAGACTAAGCTTGTGGTCTCCATTGTTGGCCCTTGAATTTACACCATAACTTCCATCTCAGTGCTCCTTTTCATTTCTGCATGTTCTTACTATATGTATATATGATGTACGTATATGCCTGGTTAATTACAACTTATGGTTTACTTGCAATTTTCCTTGGACAGGCCATCGCTATGAGCGCAGAGAGATGCAGCGTGGAGGTAGATTCCGCAGAGGAGGCTACGGTCGTGACGACTACTATGGAAACAGCTACCGCAGGTCTCCGCCTCCCATGTACCGAGAATACAGGGACACCCGGGACTACCCTCCCTACAGGGACACCCGTGACTACTCCCCGCCCCACAGGGATGCCCGAGACTACTATGACGGCAGGGGTGGCCGGGGCTACTCCCCCCACAGGTCTCCCCCTCCTTACGGTGGCAGGGCAAGAAGGGAGCGGTCTAGGTCGCTGCCGTATTCCCCGTACCGTATGCCCGAAAGGGGTTATGGCCGCCGTGCTGGTGGCGGTGGCTACGACAGGTGAAGGGTTGTTCTCTTTGCGTCAGCAGAGGCCCGATGTCAAGTCGGATAACATGCTGCGCATGACGGGCCTCATGCTAGATTATGTGTAAGCTGTACTGTCTTGAACGATATATTCCTGGATTTTGCAATGTTGTACCTCCACCTAGTTTGTGTAACTTGATGACCTTAGACATGTTTGTTCTATTTGGATTCATCTTTTAACTATTCAAAATCATGTTGCTCCACTTCATGGCCTGAATGGCGAGAGAAGGGAGGGTATATTCATCGTGAATTCGCGATGAGCTGACAGCGTGATGCTAAGTTTGATGAATGTCTGGTGCTGGAAGCATGTGAATGCGTGGTTGACGAGAGCCTTAAGAGATGCTGCCTCTATCAAAATATAAGACGTTTTTGCAGTTCAAAACGTCTTGTATGTTGGTACAGAGGGGTAGATGTTTGATGGCCGGGTGAATGTTGTCAGAATTCACATTTGTAGTTGATGCAGCCCTCGCTAGGGTTAGATTACCTGTGAGGAATGAAGGCCGATCAAACTGTAGAATGTTTTTTTGCCACGGCTGTGAGTAGGAGGCTTGTTGCTTTTGCATGATGAGGAGAATTCACAGGTAGAGAGGCTTGGATTTGAATTTGTACGTCTGATTATCCTTGAGGGATAAATATAAATATGAAGAATACAATTCCTGTAGCTTTTGCATTGGCCTGCAGTCCTTGGAATTTTGAAGAATTGGAAGCCGCATCTGATTCTTGGTCCTGCAATGAGAAGGTCACTTTTGGTAGATTTCCCTGCAGTAAAAAATGTCAGCAGGTTGAGGCAGTACAGTATGTGCAATCTGTTGTCATTCAGCAATAGTTGTGGGAGCGTGGTGGACCTGATGGGGCAAGCTTACTTTCCTAGTAAAGTAGGCAGCATTTCTTGACTTCTAAGTGCACCGAAGAAAATTGAAAATGGTGTGTATAGAAGCATGAGGATGCTTCATATTTAACAAAGCTTGGATGATAAGTTGCATCGTGGTGATTGTTAGTAAACGCAAAATCACAATTAAAAAACAAGTGAAGTTCATCCTCCTGTTGACTGCACCTGCAACATTAGTACATACGGGTAGGGCTTTCCCGAGGAGTAGTCTTGGCCATGGGAAGCCCGGCCCGACCCGGCCTGGCCCGACGCTGCTCCCAGGCCGGGCTCGGGCCTAGATTTTGAGCTTGATGGCCGGGCCGGTCATTTTTGCGCTTTTCTGAAGGGGCACGGCCCAAGGCTCAATGGGCTTTTACATGTTCAGGCCAGGCTTGGCCCCCAAAAACAGGCCCGATGGCTGGGCCAGGCCTGGGCCTAGGATTTTTGCCTTGGGCTTGACTAGGCCCGGCCCAAGTTTTGGCCAGGTATACCGAGGAGCCTTCAGGCAAATGTTTGAACTCTTGGCTCCCATGAGCTTCTGCTTCCATAGCTGCTTAAGTAAATCTCTCACATGTGGGTACTTGCCTGGGCTACTTATTGTGTGGGCTTTGAATGCTGCAAGCAGAGTTTATAGGTATGTTTTGAGTTACACTTAGCATTTGGGAATCCTAGCACAATACATCATGGCCATCAGAGTGAATAATCGGAGTTTGGATTGATGGTGGAAGCTGTTGGCTCGTGAAAGAGAGAGCTAATGAGACGGATATCTCAAGATTTATGGCCTGTGACCCAGATGTCTTTAACAAGCGCAGGGTAACACAAAGTTAGCAGGAAAAATAATCAAGTGATTATAACTTTGAACTCGCGACCGCCGGCCCAAATCTGGGAGCGCAAGCCACCACACTAAGGGCCCGCTTTTGATAAAACATGGATGGATTTCGCTATATCAGGCCCAGACTTTTTTTTGAGGACGCGCGTGTTAGCGAATTAAGCTGGCAGTAGTATTTGTTTTTTTTGCAAAAAACAGTAGGATTTTCTACTAATAAGATGAACATGGTTTCGAACCACACTTTCTTTTCTTTTTCGTTTTTCTGTTTCTTATTTCTTTTCTTCCTTTTCTAGCCAATTGCATTTTCCGAGAACTAGTTCAGAAAATTTTAGCGAATCACATTTTCCGAAAATAGTTTGAAGTTTCAAAATTTGGTCACAGTATAAAAATATATTAGAAGTTTTAAAAAATGTTTTCATTTGCAAAAAAAATCTTCTTATTTTCAAAAATTTCCTGGTTATATATTCTTGTTCTGAATTTGAAAATTTGTTCAACAATACAAAAGATCCCCCTTTTCAAAAAATGACCCAGAATTTATAATAATTTTAGCATTTTTATGAATTTTTCATCAACAAGTATTTTTTTCATGCATTTATGTTCTTTGTATCTCTCACATACAAGCACATGTATTGATGAAATATGGCACAATGATATTGCGCTACTATACATGCATATACATACAATTTTGGATTTTTTTCAGGCAGTAAAAATCCATTTGTTTACTTAAAAATACCATGCGTACCCCCTGTACCCAATACGTACAGAATTTTTGAAAATGCGAATATTTTTCAAATCATGATTTTTTTACAAATTCGTGAATAATTTTTGAATTCAAAAGTTTTTTTGAAATTGCGTACATTGTTTTAGAACTCATCAACAAGTTTTTATGAATAGGCGAATATTTCTTGAAATTTGGGAACAAATTTTGATATTAAAAAACAGTTTTTGTTTGTGACTAACATTTTTTGAATTCATGAATATTTTTTTGAATCAGTGAACATTTTTTTAAAAGATTGGTTTTTTTACACTCCCATACATTGTTTTGAATATTTTATATAAATTCGTGGACATTGTTTTGTAGGCACGAGCCTTTATTTTTGAATCTTGAACATTGTTTGAATCGATGAACGTTTTAAAAAAAAACTCCTCAACATTTTATAAATTCATGAATTTTTTTGAAAGACGAAAACATACATATAATAAAGCATGCATCTCCATGTGTACAAGATCACGCGCTTGTTCTGGTGGCTTGCTGGCGTAGCAATGTGCTACAGTTCGCGGGTTAGAATTCCCGTGGCGCTCTTTTCTCCTTTTCTTTTGTTTTTTTCTCAGCCTCAGCCCACGGCCCACTGAGATATGGCGTAGCAATGTGCTTATACAAAAAACTATACACCACTACTGACACAACATAAACAAAATTCAGTTCATCAACCTGATAGTTGCAATCATTCTAAGAGATGCAATCAAAACTTGGAGACTCCCTGTTAGATAAACAACAAGCAGTGAATAAATGAGATGGAACATGCAATTGTATATCTAGAAAGAGGACCAAGAAACTAACAAAGAAGGTAAAGGTCACACCAGTGCAGAACATACACCATATACCACAAATTCAAACTGAAAGTAAATCCACCCTTGCAAACATAGCAAACCAGTGAGAATAACATCTACTAAAAGTGAATTCACATGAACAAACCATGCTAGAAAAGATTGCATTAGTATTCACTGTTCTTCTTGTGGACATAACACATATATATATACCTTCCCACTCTAATCTGAAGCCATTATCCTAAAAATGCACTTGGTTCTGCTAGACTACTTGGTCCACCTTTCCTCGCCCTTCGAAGCTTAAAAGATACAAATATAACTCAATAAAAAAATGAAGAACACATTGTTTAACAAAATGCAATATGCATTTATTAACCAACAGAAGACCAGATCAACTGCACCATCTGAATACTCATCCAATGTATCAACTACTCAACTGTGGACAACTTCTCAAAAAACAGATACATTGCAGGGACTGTTTTTATCTGTGTAGGGATTGCTTTTATTTTCTCCTGATATTTGCCTTCTCCTGTCATGTAAACCTATGACAAAACCAACAATCAATCCCTCAATTCGATGGATGTAAGATGCAATGCGGAGATGACTTGCTTATTTGAATATGAAAAGACAACATCTGCGTACCATGTTCCGAGGAGCTGGCGTAGCAGCATGCTCAGCTTGTCATAGATCCAGCCGTCCGTGCCACTAAAGCTCATGGAGTTTAACCTGCAGGTGCAGTCCTATCCTTAGCAAGGAAAAAAAAATCCTCAACTCATCCCGAACGAGAGGTCGATTCCAAAGCCATGAAGCTAATGGAATCGCCCAGATCAAGGTGCATCTCAAGATGGCAGAGGGAGGCAAGTGATGAGAGAGAGAGAGAGAGAGAGAATATCACTGCCGGGTTGTGTTTCATTCTCCATTCACTGAACCACCAGCAGGGATGAGTCCGCCTAGCACACATTAGCCTAGCTCTCGCCCCTCCCGTCGGCGGCCTCCTCGGCCGCCGTCCACGCCGCCATGCCATACCCCAGCCCCACCACTCCGGCGTTATTACGCTGCAGCACGCCTGCTTCCGACGGCGGCGCCTCCCCGGGCACGCGCGAGCGCATTCACTTCTCCGCGAGCTCCTCTGACCAAGACTCGCCCGCCTCGAGCTCCCCACCCTCCTGCAGTCCTACGCGACCGTGGTGCAGGGCGGCAGCTCACCCGGCGAGGCGACTTTGCCTTCAAGGCGATGTGACCCGCCCCTGCATCGCTTTGATGAGGACGGGGAGGGGTGGCAGATCCACAGCACGCGCAAGCAGAAGAAGGCGCGCATGCGTGAGATTCGCGGTAAGCCCATGCCGCCCAAGGTTCAGGCGTTGGACTGCTCCCGCCTGTGCTTTCGGTGCCTCTCCGACAAGCATTTCATCGCCCGCTGCACCAACCCAGTTCGCTGTCGTAAATGCTTCACCGCCGGCCATCGCCAGGCAGTACGCTGATTTAAGGGCTCCCACCCCGCCACCCCATCTTGCACATCAACGCCCCCTGCCACCGCTCCTTGACCGCAACCCGCTCATCACACAGCTGCCGCCATCCTCCCTCCGCCTACCCGCTAGGGCAAGACTGCGCTCCCCCCTCGCCGCCGCCGGCACCACCACCACCACACCCACCCCCACCCCTACTCCCCGTCTCCCACCAGCTCCAAGGCCACAAGCCACGCGTGCCCCTGTCCATACCAGGATCTCCTTCCCTCCGCCTCCGTCTGCGGCGGCTCGTAGAGAGGCCCTGACCCCGATGGAGGCGGCGGCCATGGACACCTCGCTCCTGCCCCTCGCCCAGGGGGGGGGGGGGGGGGGGCATCCGCCGGGGGGGCGACGATCGAGTACTCCCCGGAGATGGCGGCGGATGAGTTGCTGCTGCTCAACCACGCGACTATAGGCATTGTCGCCGGGGCCAGCTCCGACGTATGGCCTAGCTGGATCAAGGAGGCCATCCAGGCTACAGGAGTGCGGGACACCAGCGGGCCCGTCTCCAGCGCTGACGCCGCAGTTACCACTCTCCACCATCCCCCGTGGCTGCTGCGATAGAGCCGGGCCACCTTCAAGGCGCTGGAGGCCCATCTCCGGTTCCTGGCGGGCCGGACAGACTGAAGGAGTTCCTGGAGGCCATTGCATCGTTAGTCGCTCCTGGGCTGCTGCACGACCCCCTGTCTTCAAGCCCGCTACACCACCCAAGCGCCAGGCGGTCAAGGCGGTGGCCAGGGAGGCGGTTAGGCGCAGTGGGCGCCTGCTCTGAAGGCCACTGGGGACTCGGTGATGACCATGGCGCAGAAAACGGTCTTCCGCCGTCTCGGAGAGGAGTTTGACGAACCAGTTGCAGATGTTGCAAGCCTCCTTGCCCGCTATGTTGCATCATTCCAATCCCCCCCTCACCACCGACCAGATCAAAGCCCTCACGAACTTGGCCCTCAATGCCACTGCTGGGAGGAAGAGGGCAGGGCCTGTCGCTGCCTGAGGGTGGCCGCTGTTCTGTTGTATCAGTGATGTGTTAGTTTCCATGGATAGTTGCAACTTTCTGATTTGGAACGTCAGGGGCTTAACTCCCCGGCACGTAGATTGGTAGTTTCCGATGTGGTCCGTCAGCACTGTTGTTCGATGGTTTGCCTGCAAGAATCAAAACTGCAATTTGTGTCACCCCAAGATGTAGTTGACGTCTGCTTGGCCAGATGTTCTGCATTCGTGTTCTCGCCTTCAGTGGGCACAAGTGGTGGCCTGATCACCGCTTGGGACCCCGACCTCATCTCGGTGACAAGTTCAACCTGCAACCGCCACTTCATCTCCACTAACTGTACCAATAAGAAGACTGGGAAACAATGGATACTGGTGAACGTGTATTGTTGGGGATATTACTACTGGAGGTAAACCGGCCTTATGTAGCCGGGTTGACTCCTTGAAGATTAGAAGCCCATGAAGATGTAAAGATGCTGGCGCTTTACGGAGGGCCCAAAGGCGGGTTACAGTATGTAAATGTAAACCGGCCTAGTCATGTAACTTGTATAGTAAGATAGAAAGAGAGAGGCCGAACCGGAAATGTTTATAATCTGGCTTCGGGACTCTGTAACCCGACGGGCGTCAACCTATATATATAAAGGGACGACCCGGCCGCGGTTTAGGGACAGACAACAACAACTCGAAAACCAGACAAAGCGGATTCGCTCCCTGGCCTTCGAAACCCTAGCAATACCAATCACAACTAGACGTGGGCTTTTACCTTTATCGAAGGGGCCGAACTAGTATAAACTCCCGTGTCCCCTTATCCGGTTTAACCCCTTTAAGCTAACCCGTCGCGATGGCTCCATGACTAAGTCTTTTCACGAGGACATCTGCCGTGACAAACCCACGACAGTTGGCGCCCACCGTGGGGCTATCGCACGATGGTTTCGAGTTCTTGAAGGGCAGCTTCGATGGACTCAAGGGATACGCTGTGGGACGAATGACGAAGAGTCGCCGCGGCAAGCTCTACATCGACAACGCAGGATGGGGTCTCGAGGCCGATTCAATCGAATATGGGTACCGGGTCCCCTTTGGTGGGATTCACGTCTTCATCGGCAAGATCAGCGAACCGGCCCCCGAGCCGGACACCTGCACCGACATCATCGAAACGGCTCGGCGTGCAAGTTCTTCGCCAGTTCAGCCCGAGGCAAGGCATGTCTTCGTAGGTGTCATCCATGGATCGGGGTACGAGGATGGACCGGTGTCCGATGGAGAAACCGTAGTCTGCTCTGATGACGAGTCTTCTGGAGAAACCGAATCGCTTTACCAGTTGCAGGACGGCCGGATTGAGGGAGGATCCGAGGGCAACAGTATTCCAGATTCCCCCGGTCTGCCAAACCGGGCCGCCATCTTCATGGCTGGCACACAATCGGCGCCTCATTCATCTACCGCCGCAACAATGCTCTCCGGTTCAACGACGGCCACACCAGCAAGGGCAGGAAGCTCGGCGTCACCTCCGGCTCAAGTCCTGTCTGATTTGTTCGACGCTCTGGCAACATTGATGTCCGCGGAGGTAGACGCACCAGCCAGGGATCAGCACGATGCGGAGATTGTGAAAGTGAAAGATCAGATAGCCCAGGCTAAAGCGGACCTGGCAGCAGAGAACGCCAGGATGGCTACGGAGCGGGCCGAATTGGAAGCACGGGCTTACCGGATTAGACTGAATCAGAATGCTTCAGAGGAAGTCATGCGAAGAAGGTACCGATCACGTCTCCCGTCGGTTTATGAGCCGCAGAATCTTTTCAACACGCCAGGTGCAGGAGCTGGTAACCAACCCACGCTAAACCGGGCGGGGACGCCGGGAGCAGGTGCACCGGTTCAGCCGCGCACGACGGACCTGCCTCGCCAGAACAACGTGGTACCATCAACGCCGCCCGGGCATTATTCCAACCCGTTGGACAACATTGTGGCCGCCACTTCACGCCTGGCGGCCCTCCCAACCGACAGCGAGTCACCAGTCGCAGTGGAAGCACGTCGGGCCAGGGATCTCCTTCAGACAACACTAAATCAACAGCAAGCATAGTCACATAGCCGTGAGAGGATTCATTCCACTCCCCGTCCAAGCCGGAGTTATAGCAGACACGTGGAGGACGAACCGGCCGTGTCCAGTAGTGCACGTCGCCGAAATTCTCCACGAGGGAACAACCCGGCTGGGGGAGGTGCTAATGCGCAAGATGTTGTGGACCATGGCCGCGCACGTCGAGAGCCCGAGTGACCGCTCGACACGGAGCACGACAGCATACTCCGGTTCACCCCACTACCTCAATGGAGCCAGGAGCGATGTTTAGTTCTTTGGGGGTACCGTGTTTAACTCCCGCTTTGCATAATGTGCGACTACCCAAGGATTTCAAGGGGCCTCGTAAGGTACCAAATTACACCGCCGATTTGCAGCCAGAGGCGTGGGTGGAGAGCTATGAGATGGCAATGGAGATGTTAGATGTGGATGAGGCGGTGTGTGCTAAATATTTCACCATGATGTTGGAAGGAATAGCTCGCACTTGGTTGAAGAGTTTGCCGACCAACTCTATTGGATCATGGACCGAGCTGAAGCACCGGTTTATCCAGAACTTCAAGGATACGTGTAAGCAGCCAATGTCAATTGTAGATCTGGCCGCTTGTGTCCAAGAGGAAGGGGAGTCCACGACCCATTGGGTCAAACGGGTCTCGGCGATTTTGCATTCATCAGATCGTATCAATGCAGACACCGCAGTGTTAACATTAGAGGGCAATTGCCGTTTCAAACCGTTGAAACAGAAGTTGGGAAGGCTCAAACGTCACTGCAACGACATGTCAACACTCATGGCCGCTTTGGTTAAATATGCCGATTCAGATAATACCAAGGATCCGGATTCAGAGGAAGACAAACCAGAGAAGGGTAAGAAGAACAACAATGCCAAAGGCCAACAACATAATCCGGCAGGCATGGAAACGCTGGTAAGCGCAAGGCCGACAGTGGTTTGGACTTTGTCGCAAATACCAACACGCAGGAGAACGGCCAGCGCCGTAAAGGCAAGCAGCCCCAGAGGGGTGGAGGTCCAGGCAACAGTTTGGAGCGTTTGTTAAATCAGCCCTGTCCAAAGCACGGATCGAAGGATAAACCGGCATCACATCTCTGGAAAGATTGTTATATCATGCGGGATTTCAAGAATTCCAATATGTTCCAATATGACAGCGGCCCGCCCGGCGGTTCAGGAGGAGGCTTCCACGGGCCGGGTTACGGAAGTGGTGGTTCCGGTTCAGGGTTTCCAGGCAATCAAACCGGACACGTTAATCAAGGACACCAAGGCAACCAGGGAGGTTACAACCATCAGGGGAGTCAGCAGCAGCAGCAGCAGTCGGGTTATCAGAGCAATCCCAAACAGCTGAACAGTGGGCAATATCATGTCTTCACTACTAGTTTGTGCAAACGTGATCAGAAGCTTCACAAAAGGGCAGTCAACTCTGTTGAGCCGGCAGTACCTCAGTATTTACGCTGGTCAGAGCAACCTATTTTGTGGAGTAGAGAGGATCACCCTCCCCGGATTGATAATCTAGGTCATTTGGCCTTGGTGGTAGCACCTCAAGTTGGGGGATACAAGTTCACTAAACTGCTCATGGATGGGGGAAGTAGTATCAATATTTTATATTATGACACATTCCGCTGTATGGGGTTGACAGATAAGGATCTTAAACCGTCGAATACGGTATTTCACGGCGTGGTGCCTGGTAAGTCTGCATATCCTGTTGGTAAGATAGCTTTGGAGGTAGCTTTTGGAGATGACTACGATTCAAGGTCAGAAACATTGACATTTGAGTTGGTGAAGATCAAAAGTCCGTACCACGCCTTGTTTGGGCGGCCGGTTTATGCTAAGTTTATGGCAAGGCCATGTTATGTTTACCTATAGCTTAAAATGCCAGGTCATAAGGGGACTATCACAGTACATGGAAGTAGAAAGATTGCTTTGGAGTGTGAACAAGGTGATGCGGCTTATGCTGAGTCGGTTTGTGCCACGGAGGAGTTAAAATTATACAAGGAGCAAGTTGATCCGGCAGACATGACCTCCTTAAAAAAGCCAACTACGGAACATGATCCAGCATTGAAGTTCAAATCAGCTACAGACACTAAAATGGTTGACTTTGTCCCTGGCGATTCATCCAAACAGTTCAGCATCAACGCTAACCTGGATCCCAAATAGGAAAGCGCGCTCATCGAGTTCATCCGTGAGAATCGGGACATCTTTGCATGGAAACCTTCCGACATGCCAGGTGTACCGAGAGAACTCGCTGAGCACACACTCAACATTGATCCTAAATTCAAACCGGTCCGACAGTTCCTCCGCCGTTTCAATGAGGAAAGACGCAAGGCTATAGGGGAAGAGGTAGCCCGTTTATTGGCTGCTGGGTTTATTGTTGAAGTTTTTCATCCAGAGTGGTTAGCCAATCCGGTGCTGGTTCTTAAGAAAAACGGCACTTGGCGCATGTGTGTGGACTACACAGATTTAAACAAGGCTTGCCCTGCAGACCCCTTTGCTCTCCCTCGCATTGATCAGATAATTGATGCTACGGCGGGTTGTGACCGTTTGTGTTTTTTGGATGCTTACTCTGGTTATCATCAGATCAAAATGGCAGTTAAGGACCAGGAGAAGACAACCTTTATAACTCCCTTTGGAGCCTTCTGCTATGTTTCCATGCCCTTTGGACTCAAGAGTGCCCAAGCAACTTACCAGCGATGTGTTCAGAATTGCCTTCATAAGCAAATTGGGCGCAATGTTCATGCGTATGTGGATGATATTGTGGTCAAATCCAGGAAGGAGGAGACATTGATAGATGATCTACGGGAAACCTTTGACAATCTCCGGGTTTACAAGATGATGCTCAATCTGGAGAAGTGTGTTTTCGGCGTCCCGGCAGGCAAGCTCTTAGGTTTTCTAGTTTCAAACAGAGGCATTGAGGCTAATCCGGAAAAGATTGCAGCAATTACGTCCTTGGCTAAACCGGCGTGTATTAACGATGTGCAACGTCTGGCCGGCCGGATTACAGATTTGAGCCGGTTTATCAGCCGCCTTGGAGAGAAGGCCATCCCCTTATATCAGATGCTCAAGAAAACAGATAACTTTGTCTAGAGTGAGGCAGCTAATAAGGCATTTGAAGATCTGAAGAGGAGCTAGTGGAACCGCCCGTGCTGGCAGCACCGATCGATAAAGAGCCATTATTATTATATGTGGCTGCTAATGCCCGGGCTGTCAGAGTAGCCATTGTGGTAGACCGGAAGGAGCCTGGCAAAGAGTATCTGGTTCAACGGCCGGTTTATTATATCAGTGAGGTGCTCATTGAGTCAAAGCAGAGGTATCCACATTGGCAGAAACTGGTGTATGGGGTGTTTATGGCAAGCCGAAAGCTCAAACACTATTTTCAGGGCCATCCTATCACAGTGGTCAGTTCAGCTCCTCTGGGCGACATCATTCAAAATAGAGAGGCAATTGGCCAGATTGCCAAGTGGGCCATTGAGCTTGGACCTCACGGGCTCAAATATATACCCCGCATGGCGATCAAGTCCCAGGCACTCGTCGATTTCATCAACGATTGGACGGAGTTACAGGCACCTGAGGAGAAACCAGACAATACATATTGGACTATTCATTTTGATGGGTCCAGACAGTTAGAGGGTTCAGGGGCTGGAGTCGTATTAACTTCCCCACGAGGTGACAAGTTTTGTTATGTCCTCCGTTTAATGTTCCTTATACTAACAATGCAACTGAATATGAGGCTTTACTCCACGGTCTTCGGATGGCTAAGGAGATGAATTTGAGCCGGGTTAAGTGCTTCGGCGATTCAGATCTAGTGGCTCAGCAAGTGTCTGGCACTTGGGATTCTAAGGACCCACTCATGGCTGCATATCGGCGAGAGGTGGACGCAGTGGCTGGTCACTTTAAAGGTTATCAGGTGGACCATATAGACCGGCGGAAGAATGAAGCGGCGGACGCTTTAAGTCGTCTTGGTTCCCAACGTAAACCGGTTCCGCCCAATGTCTTTCTTGATGTATTGCATAATCCGTCAGTCAAAATACCAACCGAAGAAGATTTGGCTATTCCTGATCCGGAGGCTCAGTTGGTGGCAGCTCTGCATGCCATACCGGATTGGACGATCCATATCTGGATTACATGAATCGGGGCGAGTTACCAGCTGAGGAAACGTTGGCTCGACAGATAATCCGGCGGTCCAAGTCCATGACCATACTCAACGGGGAGTTACATCGTTACAGTGTTTCGGGAGCAATTCAACGATGTGTTTCTCCTCAAGAAGGTTGTGAGATTTTGCGAGAAATTCATGAAGGTGATTGTGGTCACCACGCCGGTTCAAAGTCGTTGGTTGCCAAAGCTTTTCGCTACGGTTTTTACTGGTTGACGGCGCATGCTGATGCGGAGGATTTAGTCAAAAGATGTGATGGATGTCAAAAGTTTGCCCGCCGGGCGCACGTTCCGGCTCAAGAGTTGCGGATGATTCCAATTACGTGGCCGTTTGCAACTTGGGGGCTGGATATGGTTGGACCCTTCAAGCGCTCCAAGGACAAGAAGACCCATCTATTAGTAGCAGTTGATAAATTCACGAAATGGGTAGAGGCAGAGCCAGTCAGCAAGTGTGATGCAGCCACGGCGGTTCAATTCATCAAAAAGGTGATATTCCGGTTTGGCTTTCCACATAGCATTATAACAAACAATGGTACTAACTTATCAAAAGGGGAGATGGAAGAATTTTGTCAACGTGAGCACATCCGGCTTGATCTAGCATCAGTGGCTCACCCCCAATCTAATGGTCAAGCGGAAAGGGAAAATCAAGAAATTCTATGGGGTATCAAACCAAGGCTTATGGTTCCCTTAAAGCGGACGCCGGGTTGTTGGGTCGAGGAGCTACCTTCTGTGTTATGGAGCATCAACACCACACCCAATAGGTCTACGGGTTACACGCCTTTCTTCATGGTTTATGGAGCGGAGGCGGTTCTTCCTAGTGACATCCGTCACGATTCGCCCCGTGTGGCAGCTTATGTTGAAGCTGATAATGAGAAGGCACATCAGGATTCTCTGGACCTGTTGGATGAAGAGCGGGATCTTGCAGCAGCACATTCGGCGATTTATCAACAAGATCTTCGACGTTATCACAGTCGCCGGGTTAAAACTAGAACCTTTCAAGAAGGTGATTTGGTGCTCCGGCTCATCCAGGATCAGACTGATATGCACAAGTTATCCCCCCCTTGGGAAGGACCCTTTGTGGTCAGCAAAAATCTGCACAACGGATCCTACTACCTCATTGATGTTCGAGAGCATGAAGACTCACGTCAATCGGAGGAGGAGACAAAGCGGCCATGGAACGTAGCTCTCCTTCGGCCTTACTATACTTGAAGCCATAGGCTCTTCACCTGTACATATTTATGACAGTGTATATACCATATAATAAATCGGAGCCTCCATTATAAGCGGGGTATCTGTTCTTTCCTATATCATATGTGTGCTTTTACAAGTTAACGATCAAAGCAGAGTCTTTGTTAAACCGGCTTTAGCGGCTGCATCAAGATAAAGAAAATCACTAGGGGGCTTGGTCATGTTTGAACCACAGCTACACCTCTTGATAGGCATTTCAGCCACACAAGGAAAAATTTGTGGAGCCAAAGAGGGTATTGTACACAGTACAAACTCAAACATAGGCACACGCTGAGCATCGCTCACAAAGTTACTTGGGGGCACTTTTTTGCAAAGCAACAAAGAGTTTGAAAGGACCCTCGTAATTGGCTATCAAGCCACGGCTTGGAAGCCTGGTGTATTCACCTAAAACCCCGGGTTAACCTGCCTTCATCAAGTAAGCCACTCCTATCCAGGTAATCCTGGCATGACCCATCGAACGTTTGACAAGTCAATCTTTTACAAACCCTGAACTTGTCACAGTTAAAACGATGATTGGTTAATTGGAGGCCCATCTTAAAAGGCTTTGTTAAATGGTTTAACTCAGAGGCCTGGCAGCCCATGAAAAGCCTCGATTTGGAGCCTGGCAGCTCGTAAAAAGCCTCGCATATTTTCCTATTTGAATTTTGTTTGTTGACAATCATAAGTATTTTTTGATAAACCGGCGTCCTTGACCCGGCTTGCTTTCCAACCACCAGTTGTTGGCACATGATCAATTATAAACCGGTGGTCATTGACCCGGTCTAGTTTGACTAAATCACCAGTGTTATAAAGAAAATCCGGTAGTTATACCGGTCCGGTTTAATAGATAGACCGGAATTATGAAGATGAAATTACCAAATGTATCGGGTTGGTGTTAAACACCTTTGCTGTATACACGTTTGGTCAATCAATGAGGTATGTTCTGTACATTATTTGTTGTACAAACACTTGATTATTCAGCTAAAGTACTATATATATACTTCTTGGATATTATGACATGTTTCGCGGTAAATCGCTAGACATTTTAAAGTTTTTTACCCAGGAAGGCAAGTCATCATAAGCTATGCATAAAATATATCCTGAAGGACGACACAGATTGTCACAAAGCATTATGAAACATGCTCGATGGCATGGCAGATAAACAAAGTTTCAGCTATCCTATTACATGAAGTTTCAAAGCGGTTCAAACAGTGCCATTGTTTTTCACAGTAGCCATATAAACCAGCGACTGGATCAGGACTCTTCATCACGACGGTTTGACGGTTGCGGATCAGTTGATGTTGGCACTTCTTCATCCCTCCCCAGCCGCTGGAAATCAGACGTTGACCAGTCGATTCCGGTTAAAGCTTGGAACACTGCCTCCTCATGGATAAGATCAGAAGGGTTAATATCAGGGGCATAAGTGTGCTTACGAATTGGAGGCACAAGTTCTTCGACTTCATGGATATCGGCCGACTGTCTTTTCCCTTCTACATCATAAAACGGTTGAAAATGGGACAAATCGGTGTCCTCAGCCAATTTGCTGGCCGCTGGCCGCATCTGTTTGGTCAGCCGCCGAAGATCATCATTGTCAAAGTTTGAACCGTCTTCTTTAACGCCTGGATATCCTTTAATGATATCCTCTGCTTCAAGATCTGGAATCCAGGCCTTGGCTCGAATAAGGGCGGTTAATGCTCCTACTCTCGCAGCGGCTCTTTTCAGCTCGCCAATACGCGCCGGTAACATGCCCAGCTTCTCAAGGGTCTCCTTAATCAACGTTGGCGCCGGTTTGTTATAAGCCGCTGTACTAATGGCTCGCTGAGATCCAGAGTATAGCTGCTCAACCAATGTATATGCCGCTTTGAGCTTCATTCGCATATCTGCGCCGAGATGAGTGATCCGAGTTCCCACCAAAGATTTTATCAATATTTTGGTCAGTTTTAAGATTCAGTGACTGGTGCAACATACATAAGCAGACACTTACCAAAGATAGCAGAGGTCATAGCATTGATTTGGCGCTTTAAATCGGCTAGTTCTTCGACCACCGGTTTCAGGGCTTCCTCGGCGTCTACAACTCTTTTGGTCAAACCGGCTTTTTCGGTTTCCCATTCAGCACGATCTCGGGTGAAGAATTCTTTCAATTTTTCCATTCCGGCCAGGGCCTGCGTCAGTTCCTCTTTGGCTTTTGCAGCTTCGGCTTGTTGAAACTTCACATTTTCTTGCAAGTCAGAGTTTTGGGCATCTTTGCTTCTCAGTTCAGCCTGCAACATTGAAGATATATTCAACAAAAAAACATATTTATGCACTAAGTATAAAGCATATAAAAAGTTATCCACTTCATACTTGGGGGCTAATGCCTATTTGCTCTCAAATACTACCCTCTATACAAGTCTCCAGAACAATGCAAGCATTATCCTTGACACTTGGGGGCTAATGTACGTTTGTTCTAAACCGGCGGTGTGGATTAAAAACCGAATTAACTTGCCAAGTTAAACCGGCCTTTGGGGGCTATGCTGCAGAACGTTATCTACTTTTTTCAAACATGAGTCTTATCTATGATTGAGGACACGCCTTTGCAAGGATCAATGATGGGATGCTTGAAGTGTTACAAAGACCCGGTGTATGATTAACAATCATAAAACGGCTCTTGGAGGCTACTTGGAATAGTATTTCAGCTATAAATCAATGTACAAAGGAGAAGCATTTACCTCATATCGTTCTTTCATCAAATTCACCAAACCGGCTTCATAATCCCGATTTGAGTGCAGACGGTTCAAGAAGCCGGAATGAAGCTCGTCAGCGTTAAGATGAGCATAGTTTGATAAATCGCTGCTCCATTTACCTTTCTCCCTGGCAATTTGCTCTTCTTTGGCACTATGCTGAGCCAAAATGACGGGATGACCAGGAGAGTTGTGGCCTGTTCTAGTAATAATAACGTCATCACCTTGGCCTTCAGGATTTTTGGTGGATGATGATGGAATTTCAGTGTTCTTCATTGGATCAGCCCGGTTTGGTTCTGCCGGTTCAGTATCAGGGGCGGCAGGTTCAACATCTGTTGGTTTGTCAGTATATTGGCCGTCAAGGGGCGGATCATCAAAAGTTGTTTCAGGATGAAGGCCTTCCGGTTCACCAGTCTGCTCCGGTTCACCTCTTGGTTCTTATTCTTCGGCAACAGGGTCTTCTGGCGGATTGGTGACCCGAGCTTTCTTGCTGGGTCTAGCTTTGGCCCTGCAAACAAAATAAAAAATGATTAACATCCTGTTCAAAAGATATAGGGCGTATTGAAAGGAAAGGTTTTTTATAACTCACCCGGCCACAGTTTTCAAAGGGGGGAGTTGAGTTGCTGTCGATTCACCAGAAGAGGAAGGAGGTGTCACCTGATAATTTGAATCGGACGGATTAAGAGGCTGTCTGAAATAACCGGCCTTGGGGTAAGAATGGTCAGAAGTAGGAGAGACCTCAGACCGGCGCTTTCGAACCGGAGTATCAGGTAAACCGGTAGAGGTGACCTTGTCCGGCGAGCTTCATGTTGTTGAGTCTTCAAAATAAATGTTGGATCCAAGTGAGCAAGAGGATGAGAAAAGCTTACTTTCCGGATTACTTGGCGAGTTTTTTGTGTTGGCATAGAGTCTGAACCAGAGGAAAGGGTAATTACCTCTACGTCATCAGCCTGACTAGCTTCTGCCTCCTCCTGAGGAAGATCATTGTTAACAAGATGCATAAAAAGAGAGCCAAGTGAGCCAAGTTCTACCTCAACTTCTGGGTCATTAGTATCATCATCAAGTTCCATATTAATCCGGTCAACCGTTTTCTGCTTTGACGTCCGTTTTACGGCTTTGGTCTTTGGGCGGGTTGGTTTGACCGCTTTGTCTCCAGTTGGCTTTGCCGCTTTCTCTATGGATTTCCGTTTCCAGAAAGGGTCATCACCCTATATATATAAAGAAGAAGGGTTACAACTTGTATAAGTTAAAGATATTAGAGGTGAAGAGGAAGTGTAATGCTTACAGCAGGCGGTTTGTTCTTGGTATAGAAGGGACTCAGACCAGTTTGACTACAGACCAGTTCCGATTCATTCATAATTTTCTTTACACCTTCGGTAACTTCTTCCTCAGATAATTGGATATTGCAGTGGCGTTGAGGATCGTCAACTTCACCGGTATATTCGCACATTAAACCGGGACGCCGGCTTAGCGGCAAGATACTCCAAGATATCCAACATCGCACAAAATGTACGCCTGTTAAACCGTTCGCCATAAAGGCCCGGAGCTTGGCGATTTGAGGAGTGTATTTTTCCGTTTCTGAAGAGCTCAGGCGTTGTGGCATTGGGTGAGTATTGGATAATCTATGATCACGGAAGCCGGGGAGGGGATTCTCATCCTCAGGCGAAGTGTCTCTGCAATAGAACCATGTTTGGTTCCATTCCTTTGGGTGGCTATGGTGTTTGGCATGAGGAAATTCCACTTCTTTCCGCTTTTGAATCGAGACACCACCAAGCTCTGTGTTCGGGCCATTCACAAACTCTGTGCGCCGGTTTAAGTGAAAGAAATCCCAGAACAATTCTGCAGTTGGTTCTTCTTGTAAATAGGCTTCACAGAAGACTTGGAAATTACATAAGTTGGAGACTGAGTTGGGACCAATATCTTGTGGATGCAGTTGGAAGCTGGCAAGTACATCTCGATAGAATTTTGACCCTGGAGGTTTGAAACCACGGCCTATATGGTCAACAAAGATTACCACCTCGCCTTGTCTTGGGGTTGGAGGATTCTCTGTTCCTGGAACTCACCATTTGATCTCAGTTTTCTTAGGCAGAGAGCCGATGCTAACCATCTCATTCAATTGATCCTCAATAACCCGGGAACGAGCCCAGTTGTAGGCAGTGAATTGTTTGGCCATTGCAAAGAGAACAAACTGAAAATGAAAGGCCGGTTTATAAATTACGCATGATTATACACAAGAGACAAGGGAGTAAGAAACATGCTGATATGATAAATGGTACAACCCGGAGACTAGTATAATAAGAGAGAAAGGTAATGCTAGCACAGGGTTGATCCGACACTGTTAAACCGGAGCATAATTGTGAAGGTAACATGCTCTTCCGGTTTATCAGAGGGCTAATGGCATAGACTATTTATACAATGCTAAACCGCTTATATTGGTGCGAGGTGAAACGGATCTCACAGGAGCATAGAAACAGATCTCACAGTTATGTATAAAACTTTCGGATCTAAAGCTAAGACAGAAAAGCAAAAATAATTGGATCTTGAAAGGGTGCAGAACTGAAGCAATTTTTGACAGAGTAGATCAGTTCTTTGCGCATAAGGATTTGTGATGACCATGGTAGGTAAGCTACGGCAAGAGATGCATCAAGCATGAAGTGTCCATCTATTAAAGGAAGAACAGGGAAGAATAGCACTGTTGAACTTCGAAAGAACTGCGAAGAATGTCGAAACCCTAGAACATATCTATGGTGAAAGAAGCAGAGAACTTACCGGAGCTGATGAGGAAGCGGAAGGGCGCCGCAGTATTCTGGTGCGTTCAGGGTGATGCAGCGGCCAAGGTCGGAGGAGAGGCGACGGTCGACAGTGGCGGCGGAGCTCCAGAGGCTGAGCGGCGCGAGGAAGACGACGCGAAGAGGCACGGGGGGAAACGGTGAAGATGACCCCTCGATCCTATGTATAAGGCGCAGTGATAAAATGGCAAGTACGGTAATCGAGGAGCCCAAAAATGGATAAGTTAATAAAGGCGTCGCCTCGATGACTGGATATATATATTAAAGGAAGGAAATCTCCGACATCAACGGATGGATGACATCACGGCGTTTTATTGTAATTCTGAAGTATGACGTCACGATGGTTTACAAGATCAAAAATGAAGATAAGAGAGAAGATTTTTTCTAAAGTGTGGAAGATTGACATGAACAAGTTCAAACCAATCTGGGGCCTAATGTTGGGGATATTACTACTGGAGGTAAACCGGCCTTATGTAGCCGGGTTGACTCCTTGAAGATTAGAAGCCCATGAAGATGTAAAGATGCTGGCGCTTTACAGAGGGACCAAAGGCGGGTTACAGTCTGTAAATGTAAACCGGCCTAGTCATGTAACTTGTATAGTAAGATAGAAAGAGAGAGGCCGAACCGGAAACGTTTATAATCCGGCTTCGGGACTCTGTAGCCCGACGGGCGTCAACCTATGTATATAAAGGGACGACCCGGCCGCGGTTTAGGGACAGACAACAACAACTCGAAAGCCAGAGAAATCAGATTCGCTCCCTGGCCTTCGAAACCCTAGCAATACCAATCACAACTAGACGTAGGCTTTTACCTTCATCGAAGGGGCCGAACTAGTATAAACTCCCGTGTCCCCTTGTCCGGTTTAACCCCTTTAAGCTAACCCGTCGCGATGGCTCCACGAGTAAGTCCTTTCACGAGGACATCTGCCGTGACAAACCCATGACATGTATGGTCCCTAGTCGACTGCTGAAAAACTTGAATTCCTTGCTGATCTAAAGGCTATTGCTAGTACGACTGCGGGCCCGACCATCTTTGTTGGGAACTTCAACCCGATCGCCCGGATGTCTGATAAGAGTAACACCAGAGTTCACAGGGGTTTGATGAACGCTTTCCGAAAATTTATGAATGATGCTGAGCTCAAATACATGTACCTGCATGGCAAGCGGTACACTTGGTCCAACGAGCAGCAGGCGACAATGATGGTGAAGCTTGACCGGGTACTGTTCAGCGAACCTTGAAGTAATCAGTACCCTAATTCCCTCCTGCAAGGCCTATCCTCTAAAGTCTCTGATCACACGCCGCTTCTTCTAAATGCTGACCACTCCTTCAAGCATTGCAGACGCTTCCGCTTTGAGAAGCATTGGATTAGATGGGAGGATTTCCGTGAGGTGGTGGCACAGGCATGACAACTGCACAATCCCCCCGCTGACCCCTTTGCTGCGTACAACGCGAAGCTCCAGGCAACTGCTAAGGCCCTCACACACTGGAGTGCCCAGAAAACGAGCGATATGCGATTGCGAGCATCAATAGTATGTGAATTAATCTTCCAGTTTGATGTAGCGATGGAAAATAGGAGCCTAACTGCGGAAGAAACTTCTTTTCGCAAGCTTCTAAAGATGCAGCGGCTGGGTCTGGCTTCCATGGAGCGCTGCATGGGGCGGCAACGGTCCCGCTTCCTCTGGCTCCGCGAGGGGGACTGTAACTCCAGAGTTTTCCACCTCAAAGCTACTGCGCGACAAAGAAAGAACTTCATCCCTTCTCTGTTGATTGATGAGACAGTGATTGTAGACCAGCAAGCCAAGATGACAGCTATCCATAATCACTTCCAGGCCCTCCTTGCTGCTTACCAGCCCTGCGCCCAAACTCTGAACCTAGGAAACATCCAATTCCCTGAGGTCAAGTTGGGCCCGATCGACGAGGCCATCACCGAGGAGGAGGTGAAGGCAGCGTTGTTCGACATCAACCCGGAGAAAGCGCCAGGGCCGGACGGCTTCTCTGGATTGTTCTTTCGTGCCTGCTGGGACATAATCAAGGAGGATCTGATGCGAGCAGTCTGCAAATTTCAGTCTTGCAACACACAAAACCTGCACCTCCTCAACTCGGCATTCATGATCCTAATTCCGAAGCATGGGGGAGCCAACCATCCAAACAGCTTCAGACCAATAAGCCTTATACATAGTTTTGCCAAGCTCCTTGCAAAGATCCTAGCACGAAGGCTCCAACCACTGATGCCCAGTCTGATCCTGCAGTGTCAAAACGCCTTCATCAAGAAACGCAGCATACACGATAACTTTGTCTATGTGCAAAGTGATGTCTACTACACAACCTTCTTCTTGTAGATGTTGTTGGGCCTCCAAGTGCAGAGGTTTGTAGGACAGTAGCAAATTTCCCTCAAGTGGATGACCTAAGGTTTATCAATCCGTAGGAGGCGTAGGATGAAGATGGTCTCTCTCAAGCAACCCCGCAACCAAATAAAAAAGAGTCTCTTGTGTCCCCAACACACCCAATACAATGGTAAATTGTATAGGTGCACTAGTTCGGCGAAGAGATGGTGATACAAGTGGTATATGGATAATAGATAAAGGTTTTTGTAATCTGAAAATATGAAAACAGCAAGGTAACTAATGATAAAAGTGAGCGTAAACGGTATTGCAATGCGTTGAAACAAGGCCTAGGGTTCATACTTTCACTAGTGCAAGTTGCCTCAACAATAATAACATAATTGGATCATATAACTATCCCTCAACATGCAACAAAGAGTCACTCCAAAGTCACTAATAGCGGAGAACAAACGAAGAGATTATGGTAGGGTACGAAACCACCTCAAAGTTATTCTTTCCAATCAATCCGTTGGGCTATTCCTATATGTGTCACAAACAACCCTAGAGTTTGTACTAGAATAACACCTTAAGACACAAATCAACCAAAACCCTAATGTCACCTTGATACTCCAATGTCACCTCAAGTATCTGTGGGTATGATTATACGATATGCATAACACAATCTCGGATTCATCTATCCAACCAACACATAGAACCTCAAAGAGTGCCCCAAAGTTTCTACCGGAGAATCACGACGAAAACGTGTGCCAACCCCTATGCATAGGTTCATGGGCAGAACCCGCAAGTTGATCACCAAAACATACATCAAGTGAATCACGTGATATCCCATTGTTACC
Source organism: Triticum urartu (assembly GCF_056163025.1). Lineage (NCBI taxonomy): Eukaryota > Viridiplantae > Streptophyta > Magnoliopsida > Poales > Poaceae > Triticum > Triticum urartu. Next base: position 729,683,670 of record NC_141879.1, read on the forward strand.
ACAGATACGCACGACAAGACATAAATCAAGTGTTCTCAAATCTTTAAAGACTCAATCCGATAAGATAACTTCAAAGGGAAACCTCAATCCATTACAAGAGAGTAGAGGGGGAGAAGATACATAAGATCCAACTATAATAGCAAAGCTCGCGACACATCAAGATCGTATCACCTCAAGAACACGAGAGAGAGAGAGAGAGATCAAACACATAGCTACTGGTACATACCCTCAGCCCCGAGGGAGAACTACTCCCTCCTCGTCATGGAGAGCACCGGGATGATGAAGATGGCCACCGGAGAAGGATTCCCCCTCCGACAGGGTGCCGAAATGGGTCTAGATTGGTTTTTGGTGGCTACGGAGGCTTTTGGCGGCGGAACTCCCGATCTATTGTGCTCCCCGATCGTTTTAGGGTATATGGATATATATATATATGCGGAAGAAGTACGTCAGGGGAGCCACGAGGGGCCCACGAGGGTGGAGGGCGCGCCCAGGGGGGTGGGCGTGCCCCCTGCCTCGTGGCTTCCTCGTTGCTTCCCTTACGTGGACTCCAAGTCTCCCGGGTTGCTTTCCTTCCAAAAATACGTTCCGTGAAGTTTCAGGTCAATTAGACTCCGTTTGATTTTTATTTTCTGCGATACTCTAAAACAAGGAAAAAACAGAAACTGGCATTGGGCTCTAGGTTAATAGGTTAGTCCCAAAAATAATACAAAAGTGTATAATAAAGCCCATAAACATCCAAAGTTGATAATATAATAGTATGAAACAATAAAAAATTATAGATACGTTGAAGACGTATCACAAAGCCTGACCAAACCAGTAAAGCAAAAACACACACCTGCCTTCCTACTAAAGCATGATATATCCAAGGCGTTTGATTCGACCTCCTGGGAATTTCTGCTCCAGCTGCTTGTACACAAGGGATTCGGAGGTCGATGGAGAGATTAGATATCTGCACTTCTGCTAACCAGCTCCACAAAGGTGTTGGTCAATGGGGAGCTCTCTGCTAGGATTGACCACAGGAAAGGATTTCGCCAGGGTGACCCACTCTCCCCTCTCCTTTTCGTCTTGATTATGGACTGCCTGGCCAGGCTCATGGACAAGGCAAGCGCCGATGGAGTTCTCACCCCTTTGAGAATCAGAGCATGAGGTTCAGAACTTCAATCTATGCTCACGACGTAATCATCTTCTCCAAGCCACTAATCCATGACGCTACAGCGTCAACGCCATCCTCAAGCTGTTTGGACAAGCAACGGGCCTCCAAACCAACTTGAACAAGAGCAGCTTCTACCTGATCTGTTGTCATAATTTGGACACCTCACAATTGCAGCAGACGCTGGGATGCACCCAGGGATCATTCCCTTGCACGTACCTGGGCATGCCCCTGTCCGACGGGAAGCTACGTAGGGTAGACCTACAGCCAAACATTGACCGCCTAGCTGGGAAGTGCTCTGGATGGAAGGTTGACTTGATAAACCTGATAGGCAGAGTGGTGCTCGTGCGATCGGCCCTCTTGGCCATGCCAGCTTTCTAGATGATTGCAATACCACAAGCGAAGTGGCTAGACCAGAAAATTGACAAAATCCACAGGCCCTTCCTTTGGGCCGGCAAGAATTCTGTTTCAGGAGGAAAATGCCTTGTCAGCTGGAAATCTCTTTGCAGACCGACTGAATTTGGGGGGCTAGGCATCTCAAACCTCGAATTCCAAGGGGCGGCGCTGAGGGCGCGCTAGCTTTGGCAGCAAGCTAAGTTCCCGGACAAGCCTTGGGCGGATCTACCTTTTCCCTCTGACAAGCTCTCCGCTGCCATCTTTACCGCAAGCACTGTAATTGTTGTGGGATCAGGGGCATCGATCTCCTTCAGGCACTGCCACTAGTGGCAAGGTACACTACTCAGAGATTAGTTCCAACACCTATACTCACACAGCAAAGGGCGGAGGCTTTCGCTCCTGGCAGCCCTTACGGACCGCAAATGGATAGCATGCATTAGAAGCAACCCTACTGCCCAGGTGCTTATTGACTATGTGCATGTACACTATTAAGGAAAACCTTATACACAGAAAATTACTAGCAGCGCTCTTCAAAATATGACGCTACTGCTATTTAGTAGCAGCGAGTTCCGTGAAAACACGCTGCTGAATATTTTCACGCTGCTGAATAGAAAATAGCAGTAGCGCGTCATCTCTAAACCGCGCTGCTGCTCCCATTGCCATGACCTCGCCGTCCAGCTAGTTATAGTAGTAGCGCCTTATGCCTTACCCCGCTACTGCTATTCTCCTTAGCTATAGCGCTTTCTCATGCCCGCGTTACTACTAACCCTACCTTATCCCCACACGTACGGCCGACCCTGTCTCTCTCACTCACTCTCCCTCTCTCAGTCACTCCCGCCCGCGCCGATAACCGTTGTCGTTCGTCGCCGCCGCCGCCGTCGTCCGTCCGCCACCGAGGTACTCCCTCCCACCGTGCCCTCCTCCTCCCTCCGCCTGCGGCCGCCCCCTCCTCCCTCCTCCGCCGGCAGCCCTCCTCCCACCGCCCCTCCCTCCTCCTCCTCCTCCGACCGCCCCTCCCTCCTCCTCCTCCGGCCGACCCCTCCTCCTCCTCCGGCCGCCCCCTCCCCCTCCTCTCTCCTCCCTCCCTCCCTCCCTTGTCTCTGTTTTTGCAAATCATAGGTAACTAGTTTATTTAGTAAGTGATTATTATAACTAGTTTATTTATATTAAGTGCTTAATAGAACTAGTTTATTTAGTAAGTGCTTAATAGAACTAGTTTATTTAGTAAGTAGTTAATAAAACTAGTTTATTTAGTAAGTAGTTAATAAAACTAGTTTATTTACTGTTAGGATTATATATAAGATATTTTCAAATGTTTTTTTTTCATATTTTGAACCATTGAAATGCAATGACCATCGATAAGTGGCCTATGTTTTGCCGGAGTGTTGATTAATTTCCGTTCCGGCAAATTTCAGGCGCTCGATATGTCCTTTTTTAGCAAAGGTCATGCCGGATTTTTTGGGTTTTGCCGTCGAGTTATAATCTTTGAATTTTGAACACAGGAGATGTCTGATGACGATGGGATCCCGGAGTGTGTGTACTGCTACGATGACCGAGGTGTGTGCGACAGGTTTCCTCACCTGTAAAACGATATGTTTTTCACCGTGAAGCTGGAAGAGACCTTCGATGTTTGTACGGTACGCAATGACAAGCATTTCATCGTATTTAATATCATCACTTGTGCTTCTTTTGTTCAACGTGCAATTTATGGATTTTTTTTCAATCCGATTAGTACATCCCATGCCACGCTAGACCATATGTATTGGAGAAGCTTGGTTTTGGTTTAGATGACTTTGAGAATGTGGAGACGAGGAGGGCTCACTTAAGAACTAAACATGGTTATGAGTTTCTGGTTAAGTTCTACAATGCGGTCGATCGCTCCTATTTTGGTTGCTCTAATTGGGAAGCTCTCTGCAAGTCATATGGATTTGAGGAGGGAATGCGAATAAGATTTGATATTCGTCCCGAAGATTACGATGATGATGATAATATCGACATCTGGGTGGATGTGGATATGCCTCCAGTTTTGCCTAGATGTGAGTTTGCCAAACTAATTTGTTAAGTTCAGTAATTTATGTTGTTAATTTAAAACTATTTGGTGTTCGTCCGTACTAAACTTATTTATTTATAATTTTCAGCTTATTTCTTATCTTCAAGAAATACTCGGAAGGTAGTAGACAACACATACTACAGCTATGACTCCAAGCTTAATTGTGAGGAGAAAGGTTATCTTGTCTCATTCATAGAAGATGTTGAGGCCTTCAAAAACAGTCACTCTATCAGCCCAAATTATACTAGATACGTGCCACTAGTCCATACATTGCTTGATGATAACTTCATTGCCAAAAACTTGGTAAGATTTTGTTAATGATGGTAACTTCATTGCATACATTATTCTTAAGTAAACCATTGCTAACTATATATGTTACTATTCCATTTTTGAATAGAGGCTCCCGAAGCAGGTTGTGCCTGATATGCTATTTACCGAAGGTGATATGCATATGGTTAGCTTACGACCAACTCCTTCGGAGGCTTACCATACTGCATACTCGATTTCTTCAAATGATGGAAGGCTCAAAATCAAAGAATGGAGCAAAGTGATGAATGCGCACACGCAAATAATTGGAGACAAAATGAATGTGCGCAAGCCACAAGTTGGAGATAGGTTTATGTCCATTCTCCATTATGGTGAAGGACCGGTTTATCTGTTTTATGGTATTTTAGCTAGGAGAGAGGAGTAGGTCCTAAGTATTAAGAACAATTAGTTAGTGTTGATTATATATGACTACAATGTCTTAGACTTGATGGTGATGCTGAGTAGGAGTAGTGATTATGATTACTATGATGATGATGATGAGGAGTTGTTATTATAACTAGTGACGTAGTTGTTATATGACATTGGACGAAAATGATGATTATGAGGAGTTATGTGACAATGATGTATTATTATGATAAGTTGTTAATGATATTATGATGATGATGATAAGTTATTATGTCATTGGGTGAAAGAACCGCCGATTAGTTTCAAATGGATGGATCCAAAGTGACCATTGGTTACTTTGGATCCATGCACTTGAAACTAATCCAAGGTTCTTTCACCTAGTGATTTAATAACTCATTATGATGTAAAAACAATCTCTAAATTTCTACTGTATGAAAAATTGTATACAGGTATATGAATACGACCTAAAATTCAAGAGAAATGGAATAGGGAATAATAGTAGTAGCGATTGTTTTCGAAAGCGCTACTAGTAATTAGCAGTAGCGCTTGACTAGGAAAGCGCTACTACTAAGTAGATATAGCAGTAGCGAGTGCCTGCAGACGCTACTTCTAAGCATTAGTTGTAGCGCCTTATCAGTAGCGCGCCTACCCGCGCTACTGATAGGCCAAAAACCGGCGCTACTGCTAGGCTTTTCCCTAGTAGTGGTATGGCACATCGCTTCCCAAGTGAACCTCTCGCCAGGGCAACCTGATGACATCTACTAGAAGTGGACTGCTGATGGTCAATACTCTGCTAAAACAGCCTACCGGATTCTTTTCCAGGGCATGATCAGGGCCAACTACAACTTGCTGATCTGGTCTTCCAGGACCCCCCCTAAGTGCCACATGCATGCATGGTTGGCCATTCAAGGGCGCCGCAATACAGCTGACAAACTAGCAAAGAAGAACTGGCCTCACACGCCAATTTGCACCCTGTGCCAGCAGCACCCGGAGACTGCCCTACACCTATTTGCCCAATGCCAGTTCTCCAGGTCGATGTGGCAGCAGATCATCCAACGCTTCAATGCCCAAATCACGCCTCCATCAGCCATGGAGCCCTCCCTTGAAGACTGGTGGTACCGCTCTGTCAAATCCCTATCCGTGGTTGGCATGAGGAAGATCAATAGCCTCGTTATTTGCGCCTGGTGGTGCATCTGGAAGGAGAGAAATGCTCGAATTTTTAAGCACCGATCGACAACTCAACGGTCGATGCGGTTTGCTCGCTCATCAACGAGGAACTTCGGCTCTGGTGCACGGCCGGCCTTGTCGGGGCAATGTGGATGCTACCTGACTAGAGACTGCGCACTAGTCTACTAACCTGGTCGTCGGCTTTTATTTTCGTTTTCTTTTCATTCGTAGCTGTCCATTAGTAGCTACTAACCAACCTGACACTGTAACCCGGCCGTCTCGGCCTTTCTCTTAATGAATGAAATCAGCGCTGGCTGTTTTTCATCAAGAGAGAGAGAAAGAGAGAGATAGAGAGAGAGTTAGGGGAAAGAGATGAGGGATAGGGTGCATATACCCGAGCCTTCACGTCGACTGAAGGAGTCAACGGCGGCCGCGCTGGATCCCGATCGGACCCGCCTCGCACTGACCTCTGCCTCTTCCCCGCATCACGAGCCAAGCCATCGTCGTGCACTCGTGCTCCCGGTCGGATCAGGAGAGCAGCTGCTTGATCTGCAACCCAAAAAATATCCCAAACCTTTTTTGTTTCAGAGGACTCAACGGGAGAAAAAAATACCACATGTCTCTAGTCCAAGCAGAGTGTGTCCACGTTCGCTATTTCAACACAGTTCACATATATGTCACCGTTTATCCTCTATCTTCGGCAGCAAATACTTTCATGGTCTAATTGATGAGCAGCTAACACATAGAAAATACTTGATGGTAGTTAATTTAGTAACGTAGAAAAAAAGTAAGATTAATTATCCATACGGTCTTGTAGTCAGCTATAGCAGACTAAAATTTGAAGGAACCAAATACATCAGCCAGCTCATTATTTAACAACATGCAGGTTCAGACTTTAACCTTATCACAAAATACTCAGAACAACATATTGTGCAGCTCCCCCAAAACAAATACAAGCAAAGGGTTTCAGTTCACCTAACCTAATCTACATGGTCTATGTAATGGGATATCCATGGTTGTTACATGGTGGGCCTCGGAGGTTGGCTAGAAAAGGAAGATAAATGATAAACATTATTTCTAGCAAAATAATTAAACAGAAGTAAACTCTGTACACTAAGAACAGAAAATTGACAGAAGTTATGTATAGACATTATTTATGCGAATTTATATAGGCAAGGAGCAGACAAATAGGCTTCAAATTCTTGAGTCGGTGGGACAAAGGTGCTAGTATCTTATATCTTATCTATCTATATTTATATCTATACTTATACTAATTACAGACTCCTAAAAAATTACCATGTTAATTAGATTTTACGAGCCATTAATCTGGTGGAACCGAATTATTACGGTGTTGATCGACTCACGGAAGAAAAAAAACATACGTAATTTCCGGTTATAGGTTCATAGGGTAGTGCAACAAGTCCCCTAATACTCTTCGTCTATAGGGGGTCATCCATATGTGTTAAATGCCCATGGGGGCATGCTGCACCATGCCAAGCAATGATATCATAGTTTAACATTTATTACTTCTGCTACAATAGTTAGTTGGCAAAGTAATTCATGAAAAATGTATGCATTCTGATAGGTTGAGTTGTTTTGGATTGGTCAGAGTTCGTCTTGTGTAAACTGAATGAAGTAATTAAGAGAAGATTCCACCACGAAAAAAAATATGATGAATGAACAATGGCACCTGCGAGGGTGAGAGAAGTGAACTCAAAAATAAATTGTTGACACCTCATCCATTCTAGAATTTTATGTTACCTAGAATTAGGCTAGACAATCCTAATTTTCAAATCTTTGCTGCAATAATTTTTAGATCCGTGCATTCTAGATTCCTCTACCAAGACATCTGTAGATATTAACATGGTGGCACACCCACACGCACACACACAAACATATAGACGCATTGTAATATTCAAATAGGGCATATTATTCTGTATGAATGTTATTTTTCTCTTAAGCTTTGGTTACATTTAGTCAACAAAATTGTACATAATTAATTTTATAAAAATGACATGATTTATAATTATAATTTAGCTTTGGCATATATATCATAATTGACTTTTGTATTGTATAACAATAAATTTGACTTTAATGTTTCCAATGTTGTTAGATATACTATTAGAAAAAAATTCACTAAGATGTTGAGACAAAGTTTGTATTGATTTTATAATCTTGTTAAGATTTAATAAAAAATGAAAAAATAAAAGTGTTTTGTATAATTAATTAAGGATTACCTATAATTAACAATTACTTGATTTTGGTGAATTAAAAACTCACCTTTTCCTGTTGTTTTTCGAGGCTGGTTTTCATTCAGGTTTTTTCTGTTTCCGTTTTCCCTTTCTGTTTCTTTTTATCTTTTTATCTTTTCTGTCTCTTTCTTCTTTTATTTTCCTTTTTCTATTTCTTTTTTAAAAAATCGTAATTTATAAAATGTCCAGAATTCAAAATTGTTCCCCAACTTGAAGATATTTTCAGGGTTTAAAAAAAATGTTCATGTCTTCGAAAAAATGTTCAGAAATTCTAGAAAATGTTCGTGTTTCAAAAAAAATCCAAAATTTTAAAAAATGTTTGCGTATTCAAAATGTTCGTAAGGTGGAAAAATGTCACATTTTCAAAAAATTGATCTTATATTTCATAACAAATTCATGTTTTTCAAGATAATGCTTGCAATTGGGAAAATGTTCGCACTTTCAAAACAATGTTCGTCTTTGTGAAAAATGTTCGCCCTTTCAAAACATTGTTCGTCTTTTCTGAAAAATATTCATGCAATCAAAACAATGTATGCAATTTTCAAAACTATAAAAAATGTTTGCACAATTCAAGAAATGTTCAAATTGTTTCATAAAAATTTATGTTTGAAAAATTGTTCCCAAATTTTCAGAAATGTTTGCGTATTCAAAATGTTTGTAAAGTTGAAAAATGTCACATTTTCAAAAGATGTTTGTAAATTTTAAAACAAATTCACGTTTTTCAAGATAATGTTTGCAATTTGGAAAATGTTCGTCTTTTAGAAAAATGTTCATGCTCTCAAAACAATGTTCGTCTTTGTGAAAAATGTTCGTGATTTCAAAATAATGTTCGTCTTTTCTAAAAAATGTTCATGCAAACAAAACAATGTTTGCAATTTAAAAAAAAATCTTCTCACAATACAAAAAATATTCATATTTTTTTCAAGAATGTTTGTGTCTTCAGAAAAACATTCTGTTTTTGAAACATTTCATATATAGTATTTCGAAGTGTTTGTGCTTTCAAAAACAACTTGAAATTTGAAGTGTTCGGTTTTAAAAAATGCAATAGCTACAGTATGCTATGTATGCGTGCCCACCCTAGCATTATTGTACTACGCAAGGCAAGATAATCTAGCTAGCCGGAGAAATGTTTTTTTCCCAGCCAAGGAATCTTGGTTCTTCCTTAGAGCAAAATATAGCTCCAGCCATGGAACAGAGGTAGTACTAGTTTAGAGGTACGTAGAGGGGTACAGACAACACGAGGAAAGCGAAAGGAAGGAACAATCAGGCTAGCAGTAGCAGCTCTAGTAGCTACGGTGTGCAGGGGGCCATGCGTGCATGGCCGTATGCGTATGGCTCTTCTTCCCTAGTCGCGGTGCGCCGTCCGTTCCCACCTACCCCTCCCCCATCCATCTTCCATTCCATCAACCTTCGTGCTCCACACACGTGTGCGTGGTGGTAGTAACAACGAGTAGTGGTAAGACTGGCTCGCCAGGTTACATGCATACACTGATACACGGTGAGAAGCGTTAAGTGAAGCTTGGCACCTATCCATCCGTGCACGTGCGGTGTCTCGCTTTTGTGCAGCACGAGCAGTGAAGCCAACTCTACCGCGCGACCCCATCTTGTCCGGCCCCGTCAGTTTGAGGTAAAACGGACAAACGAGGCGGCCCAACGTGCGATGGCCTGAACCCATCTAGTCCGTTTTGTGTACGGGCCGACGCATTTCGAGCGCAAACTTACGCCGGATTTGGGTCGCGGCGGACAGCGAACGGACGCTTCGAACGTCCGCGTCGGGGCCGTGTGGCAGGCGGCCACCTACCTCCCACCCGCCAACATAAATGCGCACGGGCGGGTGGCCCCACCTGTCATCCGCACAGCGAAGGGTCGTCGTTCTTCTTAAATGGGAAGCCGTGGACCGGTCGTCGTCCACAGTTCCCACTCCGGCCCCTCGCTGCCCCCTCGAAACCCGACACCCTCGAAACCCTAGTCGCTCCCCGTCGTCGACCTCGCCGGCCGGCCGCAGCCATGGGCCTTTGGAAGCACGACCGCAAGGGGAAGCACGACCGTGAGGCCGGCTCCTCTTCGGGACGCCGCCGCGGCTCCGTCAAGAAGGAGGAGCCCGCATCACCGCCGCGCTCCTCCATTCGAGCCCCCGCGCCTGCCCCCTTCACTATCGCGCCTAGGGCCGCCGTCGAGCGCGACCCGCGGTACCTGGCCGTGGATGTGTGCTGGCGGTACTGGGAGACGAGGACGCCGGTCCCGTGGAGCGACGTGCACCTCCCCAACAACTGGCACCTCTCCGCGGACCGGGTCCCCATCCCGCCGGTGCCAGCGAGCGGCCGTGCCAGGCGCGATGAGATCGAGCGCCGCCGCCGCCTCCTCCCCGACGACCTATTCGACGACGAGAGGTACGCCCCCGACTCTGTCCTGTGGGACACTTGGCTCCAGGACGAGCACGACGTGCGGCGCGCGTCGTACTTCGCCGGCACGGTGTCGGGGCCGCGGCGGCCACGTCAGGAGGTGCGCGGGCATACGCAGGTGCGTGGCCTGACTACGTCGACCTCTGCAGCGACGACGACGACACAGGCTGCCATTGAAGACGGCGATGACCAGGGCATGGACGGGCGCGGCAGCAGCGCGCGGGCAGCATTTTTTATTTTGTTTTTATGTTAATTATGGAATTGGGCCGTTCAAGTGCGGCGTGAAACTGGACCGTTTTGTGGCCGTGACCTTTATATATGTTTTAAGTTTTTTTAAATGCGTTTATTTACTTTTTAGGCATTTTATTTAAGTTTTTTGTTTTTTTAATCACGTCAACCCCGGACATGATTTGGGGTGCGGCCGCACGCTGGGCGCATCCACGACCTAATGGACAAACGCAGACATGAAAGAACGCATCGTCGCCCAAAAAGACAAAATCCGGCCAAACCGGACATTCGTTTGAGGTCGCGCGGTGGAGTTGGCCTGAGAGCTCTCGAGGACTCGATCACCTGTCGCGTCTCCATCTACCTACACGTTCGACCCATGGCTTTATACGTGAATGCATGTGAATGTTCGTGCAGCACAAGAGAGAGAGAGAGAGAGCGTTCGTCATAGTACCCAACACGCATGCTATTGATTTGGTGTGTGAATGCATCCGTTGATTGCTGAACTGAAATTGACATGCGTGCATGCATGTCAGATTTAGTTACTCTTCCACCGGCTAGCAATTGTAACCCAAAAAAAATTACGCCTTTCTGAGCAATGCAAAAAATATGTGACATTGAAGTAGTTTGGTTGCTGTTGTACCAGAGGGAAAACTCGGGAATTTTCACTAAATGGGGCATCATCATCCTTAAAACTCGATGCCTCTAGATTCATCCTTCACATATTGATGCTTCTTGATCACACGTGACATAGGCCCTTCGACCACACGTGACATACTAAGACTCCACTCAAATATTTTGAAACGGAGGTAGTATATGTCCTTGCTCAGTTTCCTTGTTTAATATTGGCCAGCTCTATAGAAAAATATGGTAAAATCTACAGCACCAAATACACCTTGCCAAACTTGTTTAAGTTTGTCCTAAGTCAAACTTGTTTAAACAAGTTTAAAGATACTACCACTTAATAATAAGCCTCTAAAGAAAGGGCATATATTTGATAAAAAAATAGAAAGCTCAGATATTATTTCTTAGTTTTAAATTGCCATACCCTTTGGTGTGCGAATTACATGTAAGTAAACCATCTGCATATCATCATTTTGTTCAAACTAACATTATTGCATTCAGAAATAACTAGCACCACATCATAACCACATCGCCCGCAAAGGTCCTACTAAATACAAACATCCTCGTCCTTGATCGAAAGCTCCACAAAAAAAAATTACTTAGAATGAGGCGTGAGCTATTGCTACTTGCAAACACGAATCATACATACACGAATCATAAACAAGTACTACTACTATTATATGTCCTCATGGAAGTCACCGTGAACACGCAAAATCAGAGGTAGATGACTGAGCGAACTTCCTTGGACTGCAGAAACTTGTTTATAATGAGACATGAACTATACATGCATGTATGCCAAATTGAATATATCATGAGACTGTTGATCGGAACAACTAGGAGTAGAGTACTCGTATATGTCCTCATCGAAATCACTCTGAGTAGTACACAAAATCAGAGGTAGGTGACTGAGCAAACTTCCGTGGACCGCAGAAAATAATACTGCTACTACAGCTGAATTCTGAAGCCACTTGGAGGGGAGCGAGGGAATCAGCAACATGCACGGACCATGCGTACTGCTGGAGTAGCAGTACAGCAAGAACATGGACAAGCACCCCAACCATGACCTGGGCTGGTGGCCTCATCAAGATCGTGACCTGCAGAAGACGGCCGTTTCTGATGGAGCCGGCTATGCAGATCATATGCCTTGTTCACACATGTCTTAGGTGTCTAGGCAGGCAGATTCTATGAATCGGCGCAGCTGCAAAAGGTTAGGGCTCCTTTGATTCAAAGAAATTCTATAAGAATTCTGGAGGATTGAAATCCTTAGGATTTTTACCTATGTTGGTCCTTTGATTCATAGGATTGGTTCTCATAGGAATTTTTTCTATGAAATCTTTTGTACAACATTTCAAAGGAAATCTAACATCCAATCCAACCTCTTTTTACAATTTTTTTATTTTTTCTGTGACATCAAACACTTCTTGCAAATCCTATAGGATTTAAGTGGGCATTGCCCCTTCAATACTCTACTTTTCCTATTCATATGTTTTCATAATCATGCGAATCAAAGAGGCCCTTAGTGGAAAAGAAATAAAGCCGACAACCAGAAACTGCGAAACATAGTTTGGTAAGATCAACCTGTGCTAATCTACATTTTGTGTTGGAGATCCATGTCCATGTGTACACTGTAGAAATTAAAAACACGATGCACAAATGCATCAAACATCAAGGCAATCAGCAAGCGTTGATCCACCTTGTACGCATCTGCCTCAGTGATTGGTTGATCATAAGACTCTCCTAATCACCTTGGGACGGGTCCATGGGCTGAGGTGGAGGACCCAGCCCACCGCGTCACATATGCACCATCATTTCACATTTTCACCCACGGTATCCTCTCATGGCGCCACCACGGAATCACAGATGGCCAGAAGGGGGCCATGGAGAAGCGGTGGGGGGCTCGCCGGAGGGGGCCACACCCCGCAGAGTTGCCTCGCGCATGGGCCCAACGTATCGGTGAGCAGGGGAGGCCTGACACAGTCGCTGCTGCCTCCTCCGCCCGAAGCCGCCAGGCCCTCACTCGCGAGCTGTGGGTCAAACCTCGCCACGCTCCGTCCTGGGATCCCCTGCGGCCGAGGATCCAGCAGCAACCTGCATGCATATAGGTAAAATATCATCATTCATGGAAGGATTCAGTATCAGGCGAGGCAAGAAAGGAAGGGAAAATGCGGCCAGAGGTTGATGATGAGAAGGAGCGTGGCTTCAGCTCAGTCGCAGAGGATCCACACTCTGGCAAGCAGCTCAGCTCTGCTAGGAACAAATATCATTTAAGTAATCAAATTTGTGCGGTCTTTGGATTTTAATTTTTTATTAGCCTAGTGGTAGAGACTAGTGCTGACAATGAGGGGATGGATGTCTATAGTTTGTTGGAAATATTAGCACTTTTCTGATTAGACTTACTAGTCGTCAACCCGTGCATTCGCATGGGCTAGTTTAGTACCCTACAATGTGATGACGTTTTGAGACTAAATTTCATTTACCGGGAGTAAGGAAATTGAGAATTCCCAAATTTCTATTGGAACAGCTACATCTTGTCCAATGAAAATATATGTTTTATATTCAAATATTATTTTTGTCAAAATTTAATACTTAAAAATATAATATGGAATGACGCATATACTCAAATGTTCTGTATCTACATAAAATAATTGAATTATTTAATCACCTCTAATCTTGGTATATATTGCCTTCAACACACTGAAAATAAAACCACTGATGGTTCATTCACTTGACATCTCCTCCAAACAGTCTCTACAGTAATTAAGAAGTTTAGATATAAGATGAAAGAGCCTCATAGTATGAACAACAAAAACTGTTAGACCTTTTTAAAGAGAAAAGTAATAGATGCACATATCACAGACCATTTTTTAAGACTATTTATCTTGTTCCGATTTTTTTCTCATAAAAAGACAAAATCCCAGTCTCCAACTGATATAATAAAATCATGCATAGAGAAAATAGTCATGTGGTTGAACATCTGTACATGTTTCGTCAATTGCACTTTTGTGCATCTCCTTTGCTTCCATCATACCATAATGTCTTGATCTGGACATGTTCCCTTTAAATTATATTACTGGTATCCTAATAGTTAAATACAAATATATTAACATATATATAGACAAAAGTAAACTGTTTTTGTCGATATTTTGAATTCACATGAACTTTTGGCTTATGGTGTATGTACAAAAACCTCCATTATATAATTTGGTATATAATGAAACAAAAAAAATTATACATCCATATTGTATTTACCGAAGTACATATACAATATTTAGGTAAAATCGTATTTATCAGACCGAACAAACCGGCGCACATATCTCATGTCCATTATCTGCCACCCTATATGTGTGTTCAACGAATTAACATGCATATTATTCCTAACGTGGTAGTTTTCCAAGTACTCCTTTTTTGATACTCGGCAATGGCTATTGTAGTGTTTATCTAGTGCCTTTGCCGAGAACAGAACTCGGCACACAATGCCGAGTTGTTTCTAGGCTTTGCCAACTATGCTGGAAACTCCACTGAATCGGTGTCTCCAGTAGAGACATGGCATTAAGAAAAACTTTCTCACGTACATATTCCAAAAAACAAATGCCAATTTCTGGAAAATAGGAAAATATCTTCCATGATTGTAGATTACTCTCACGTACATGTTTAGTTTTGTTACTTGTATGTAAGATTTACCTTTATAACTTGGTACCCTGGAATTCGGTTGCGTCTAGTTTGGGTACCCGAGGTGTATTGGGTTTGACTGCCATGGGGTTTATTTTCTGTTAGGTTACTGGGAAAATAATCTGATTATGCTGCAAATATCTGGAACAAAACATATTTAGCATATCTGTCTACTCTCTAAACCAATCATACATTCATCATATTTCGGACGTAGATTGACTTAGTTAGAGTGCATGGGCTGATGCCACGTACAGTTGTTACTTATTAACAATGCAAAATTCAGTACCCTAACAATTAGAAAAACAACTCCAGAGAATATAGACAACTCTAACCTCCAATGTATTAGGCAATGTAAACTTGGGAACCACTGTCACCTCATGAGATATATGATTCATGCATGGGCCTATTTTGCATGGCAGGGTTGCCATAGTTTTGTTCCGATTCAGTATCAGGCATTCAGAAAAGGTTAAGTAGAATCTCGTCAATTTCGTGATCTGGTTGCTTGTTTGGATAAGGTAAAAAAAATCTGCATACCTGCAAAGTCCAATGCATGGAACAGGATCATTTTCTGTCTTGCAGATAATAACCTGTGCCCAACAATGATCCTAGCCTAGGAACCAATTAACTGGTCGTCCTTCACATAAATTACTCAAAACAAAGAGAACATACCTGTTTAAAATTAGAACCTTGTTGAAAATAAAATCAATTGATATTATCCTTGGAACCTTAAAAAAAGAAGACGAATCAGTTTGTATTCTTATAAAACCCATCAAATCAGGCCCAAGATAGAACGTGAGAAACACAATGCGCATATAAGATAGATGTCAGAAGCACAGTCCATGTATAAGACATCACAAAAATGAACTGGATTGAAAGATAACTTTTTCTTTACTCGTACCATGGGCATTAGTGGTTCCTCGATGGACAACGTCTTGGGCTGGATTGAATAACTGTGGATTTAGAGGTCCGTACGATAAAGGGAGACGCTGATATTATCATTAGAATTGGATTTTTTTTATTTTACGTATTAGAGATCAGGATCATGGGAGAGGATCCATGTAAGTTTGGTAGAAGGAAAGTGTCCCACTGTCACAAAACTCAGGACCAGCTGCACATATACATGCAGCGACACGGGCCAATGAATATCCTACCCAACTCAACCTAAACCTGCTCGTACAGAACTCTAAACCAACCTGGACACAGCCTGCTACCAACACAACTACAGGGCCAAACTGCAACACCTAGCTGGACATCACCTAGCCCAATTATGACACAAGTTAGCAACACATATACATAGGCAAGTACTAATATTAGCTGGACTATTACTAATCAGAAGAGGCAGGGGGGTTTCAACCTCCTTTTTGAAAAGAAAAAAAATTAACAGAGAAATATAAACCTAGCTAACAACAAATCAAGATTATGCTAATATCAAACATGGCGTTGCATATAAAAAATATAATCAGGCCAACTCGAGTAGGAAATTAAGGCTGCGCAATAAACAACATTGGACAATTAAAGAATATACCTAATTCCAACATCCTTTATCATGCATGTTCAGATCTTCTTTCTTCACAGCTGAGTCGGCATGAAAGCAATCACTGCGAGGCTGAACACCTGCATCAAACTTTATTTCACTTAGGACTGAAATTTCATCTGCCGTGGATATTTTTGTAGAATACTATATTGAATAACAATAGCAAGGTAGAGGCGGACTACTTTAAAGCATAAAGAAAATTCATGGTTCAGAATATGTACGTACAGTGATCTGCAACACGCAGGTCTGATGGCATGTCTTTAAGTAATCAATTGCATCATCTTGTAACAATTTACCCGGTGTCATGGTACTATATAATTAAACTATAACCTTAGAGACAACACAAAAGAGATTCCGAAGAAAGCAGGGAACCTAGAAACCAAACATTAGTCTGAACTTCGCCCAAACTTCAGGTTTTGTCACCTGGATCATATCAAGCGAGCTAGGGCAGGAGAGCAATACGTAGCCATAACCAAATTCACCAGAAGGATCTTACTTTTTTTGGAGGCATGACAGAGCATGATATTGCCTGTCCTTTGGCCATGTGTACTGCTTGTGTTCTGGAACGATGGCACGTTGGTTCTAACTTGCTGAATTCTCTTCAGCACCTGCAAGAGAGAGAGAGAGAGAGAGAGAGAGAGAGAGAGGGAGGAGGAGGAGGAGGATGGCAGCCGGAGGAAGAGGCCAAAGCCTATCCGCCATGATTTGCTGCTGGATCTAACACGCCGCGGATAAAAAGAAATACAGGAGAAAGGAGATGCCAGCGGGGGGAGAACACACGGGGCTTTTGTCCAATGGGTGGAATAGAACGCATGGACTCTCTATATTGTAATTATATATGTACATGCCTGGTCATTTACGTGTGCTGGCTGTTGTATTAGATCTTTTCCATTAGATTGCTGTTGTATTAGATCTTAACCATTAGATTTAATCTTAGGAACTAACGGCATTAGTTTTTTCCTTTTGTTTTACAACCAAGGAAAACTTTTTTTTTCTAACTAATGATTTTATGATTGAATCTACACCGCAATAATTCGGTCCCACCAGATGGACGGCTTGTAAAATCTAATTAACGTGGTAATTTCTTGAGAGTCTGTAATTAGTATAGGTATAGATCCACGAGTTAACAGTAAGCATGGTATAAAAGGTATGCACCTCATAGCGATACCTAAGCATACTAGCGCGTATAGAACATAGAATCGAACCATCTGTGAGCAGCACATATACGGCTAGCATAAGTACGAGTAAACGAGGGATGAACAGATCATACCCTCCGGTTGGTCAGGCCAACGCGGCGGCGGCAGCAGCATTCTCGGCGTCGTCCGTGGCCTTCTTCTTGGAGGCGGCGTCGTCGGCCATGGTGTCGATGCAGGGGAAGTAGTGGAAGCAGAGGCGGACGAAGTTGGGGACGGACCGGGAGCAGTCGCGTCGAGACGCTCCCCAAAGACCTTATTGCCGTTCTCCCGGGCAGGATCTCGAACGACAGGGTTCCGGAGGCACCTGCTCTCCTGACCAACCGTGCACGCGGTCGTCGGGATGGGATCGCCGGAAGCAGCACAAAGAGAGGAACAGTAACTGACGACTAGGGTTGTACGAGAGGGAGTGAGTGAACTAAGTTAGGGTTCACTCCACTGGCCAGTGCCTTCTTATATAGGCCGTCAGGTAGATGGGCCTGGGCCAGGCCCACGACCGAGTCCGCGAACAGCCCACAGTCCAATGGCTCGCACAGTGGCGCTTCCGTAAGCGACTCGTTAATTAATTAACAATTAATTAACCATTCCTGAGCGGCAAAAATAAGCTTCGGCTCGGCTCATTCCCGTAACCCGCGGCGCGCGCGCGTGTCGTGACGAGGCGAGGTGTGGCGAGGCGAGGCGGGCGACGGAGGAGGAGGAGCGCGCGCGTACAGCTCCTATTCCCAAGCTCCCAATAGCAAGTGGTAGAGCAACCCTTATAAAGAGGTCTCACTCTTCTTACTGTAGCAGTATGGGACTAAACTTCCCACACTTCCCACCACTTGCCGTACACATGCATGGGCCTTAGAGATTAATCAGGGATTAGTGTCTTATATGAGCCTAAGCCCATCCATAATCCAACAATCCCCCACCAGATCTCGAGGCACATAAGTTTGTCAACTGTTCCAAACAATGTTTGATATACCAGAATTTTCAGTGGAGACTGTTAAGTTGACCTTCCACCTAGAGCAACAGGATTAGACTTCTTCACAACTGAACAATGGACTATGCCTTGAATTGTCAGTTTGGCATGCAGAAGTTTCGCCTATTGTCAGTTGATACATGGCTGCCGAAGGCTAAACCCCATGAGTGGAGCCTGTAGTCATACTCCGTACCTTCTCATGAGCTTACTAGAGATTGCCCAATCTCATAGACTGTGACCAGCAGTCGGGCTCACATAGGTGTGTTCCTCCAAAGAATGCTCTGTAGGTTAGCATCTTGCTTACACAAGCTTTGGAACACATTAAGACAAAAGTCAGCCTGCCTTACAGAATTGAGAGTATTGTGCATCTCCAACGGAGTGGGTTAATTAAGGATACTCTCCTCAGTTGACCGCTGGATTGTTTTCCCAGGTCCTAATTCACGGGATCTCCGATCACATAGGTTGGGTTACCCCCATGGCAACTTACGTGGGTCTCATACCCATCTCCCTCAATGCATTTTGTATCACAATCCGTGTTAGCCCTTTCGCAAAAGGGTCTGCCAGATTCTTAGCCGTCTGGATGTAATCCAACGCTATTATTCCGGAGTTTCTTAATTTTCTGAAAGATTTCAATCTTCTTCTTATGTGCTATGTGGATTTCATGTTGTCCTTTGAACTCTTAGCCTTGGCAATCACTGTTTGATTGTCATAGTTCATAAGGACAGTAGGCACTGGTCTATCAACCACCGGCAAATCCATCAAAAGCTCTCGAAGCCATTCTGCTTCGACGCATGATGTGTCTAATGCTGTGAGTTCTGCTTCCATAGTCGATCTGGTTAAGATCGTCTGCTTGCAAGACTTCCAGGAAACAGCACCACCACCAAGTGTGAAGACATGTCCACTTGTGGCTTTCATCTCATCAGCATCAGATATCCAATTCGAATCACTATACCCCTCAAGTACCGTCGGGTACCCAGAATAGTGAATTCCATAGTTCGCAGTACCTTGCAGATAACGCATCACTCGCTCAACAACATGCCAATCCACATCTCCCTGATTGGAAACAAACCGGCTTAGTTTGCACACAGCAAACGAGATGTCAGGACGGGTAGCACATGCTAGGTACATCAGTGAACCAACCACTTGAGAATATCTCAATTGATCTACAGCTGTGCCTTCGAACTTTCGAATCCGCACGCTAGGATCATATGGTGTTGCAGAAGGTTTGCAGTCCGAATATCCAAAACAGCTCAAAATCTTCTCAACATAGTGGGATTGCAAAAGTGTAATTCCACCCTTAGAATTTCTCAGTAGCTTGATGTTCAGGATAACATCAGCCACACCCAGGTCCTTCATCTCAAAGTTGTGAGATAGAAAAGACTTAACCTCCTCAATGACCTTGAGGTGGGTCCCAAATATCAGTATGTCATCGACATACAAACACAGTATAACTCCTTCGCCCCCACCATAGCGATAGTATACACATTTGTCAGCTTCGTTCACAACAAAGCCTGCAGATGTCAGAGTAGTGTTGAACTTCTCATGCCATTGCTTAGGCGCTTGTTTCAGGCCATACAAAGATTTCACTAGCTTACACACCTTTCCTTCCCGACCATTTACTACAAAGCCATCCGACTGTTGCATGTAAATTTCCTCATCTAGCTCTCCGTTAAGGAAAGCCGTCTTAACGTCCATCTGATGAACGAGAAGACCATGCGAGGCAGCCAAAGCGAGTAACACTCGAATGGTTGTCAGTCTAGCCACAGGTGAATAAGTGTCAAAGAAATCCTCTTCTTCTTTCTGGGTATAACCCTTGGCCACAAGCCTAGCCTTGTACTTCTCAACAGTACCATCAGGCCTAAGCTTCATTTTGAACACCCACTTACATCCTAATGGTCGACAACCATAAGGACGATCAGTGATCTCCCATGTCCCGTTAGCCAAGATGGAATCCATCTCACTACGGACCGCATCCTTCCAGTAGTCAGCATCCGGTGATGCATACGCTTCTAAAATGGAGCTGGGAGTATCATCATCCACGAGGTACACGAGGAAATCATCACCAAAGGACTTTGCAGTCCTCTGTCTCTTGCTCCTAACAGGAGCTTCCTCGTCATCCTCCGTGGAACTCTTATCACTTTTATGTTCATAATATTCCATCGGAATAGCAGGTTCAGGAGTCTCATCAGATTCCAGTCTAGAATTGCTTTGCATATCTCTCATGGGAAAAATATCCTCAAAGAATGTAGCATCCCTAGACTCTATAATTGTATCGACCTTCTGGTCAGGTACCTCAGATTTCACCACTAGAAATCTATAGCCAACGCTATGCTTGGCATAGCCAAGAAAAACACAGTCCACTGTCTTTGGTCCCAACTTGCGCTTTTTGATTATCCGCACATTGACTTTCGCCAAACAACCCCAAGTGCGCAAGTAAGAGAGTGTAGTTCTTTTCTTTTCCCATTGCTCATAGGGAGTAGTCTCATTATCCTTTGTGGGAACTTTATTCAGGACATGACAAGATGTCAATACAGCCTCCCCCCACCATGCCTTGGATAAACCCGATGTATCTAACATGACGTTAACCAAATTAGTTAGAGTGCGGTTTTTCCGTTCGGCAACCCCGTTTGACTGGGGTGATTAGGGAGGCGTCCTCTCATGAATAATACCATGTTCCACACAGAATAAATCAAACTCATTCGAAAAGTACTCTCCACCATGATCAGACCGGACTCGTTTTATTTTCTTCTCAAGTTGGTTCTCAACTTTAGCCTTATAGACTTTAAAGTAGTGTAGAGCCTCATCCTTAGTATTTAACAAATACACATAGCAGAATCTAGTGGAATCATCAATCAGAGTCATGAAGTATTTCTTTCCACCTTTAGTCAACACACCATTCATCTCATAGAGATCTGAATGTATGAGCTCTAGAGGTGCCAGGTGTCTCTCCTTCGCAGGCTTGTGAGGCTTACGAGGTTGCTTAGCTTGCACACACGCATGGCACTTAGAGCCTTTGGCTAAAGTGAAACTCGGGATTAAATCCATCTCAGCTAGCCGCGTCATACAACCGAAATTTATGTGACAAAGACGTGAATGCCAAACCTCAGATTCGTTCACATTAGAATGAATTTGGTTCACGACTTTATTACAGAAATCCTCCAGGGAAAGGTGGAACAAACCACCACAATCATATCCTTTTCCAACAAACAGTCCATACCGAGATACGACTACTTTGTTAGACTCAAATACTAACTTAAACCCTTCTTTACATAGAAGGGAGCCACTAACGAGATTCTTCTTTATGGCGGGGACATGCTGCATGTTCTTCAGTTGCACGATCTTTTCCGAAGTAAACTTCAGATCTACCGTGCCAACACCATGAACAGAAGCATGCGAGCCATTCCCCATCAGGACGGAACAATCTCATGCGACCTGGTAAGAAGAAAACAAAGACACATCAGCACACACATGAATATTGGTCCCAGTGTCAATCCACCAATCGGTGAACTGACAGACTGAAAGTATGGTAAACAGATTACCATACCCAGATGTCGCATCATTGTTGCTCAGAGTGACATTAACATACTTGGAGTCCTGTGCTAGCTTCTTATACTTGTTTGGGCACTTGTTCTCCCAATGTTCATCTGAACCACAAGTAAAGCAGCCATCTCTCTTTTTGTCTTTCTTCTTACCCTTTTTCCTAAAGGTAGTATTCTGCTGGACAGAGTTCTTTCCCTTGAACTTGTGGAAGTTCTTCTGCACCACATTGGCGCTAGAAGAACCCTCTGCCCCTTTCACGTGCGAGTCCTTTGCTCTCGAGTTCTGCTCAACACTGAGATGACCAATGACATCCTCAACAGAGAATTCACGTCTCAAGTGCTTGAGAGAAGTAGCAAAGTTCCTCCAACTAGGAGGGAGTTTTGCAATAATGCAACCCGCGACAAACTTGTCCGCGACACAGTATAACTCCTTCGCCTCCACCATAGCGATAGTATACACATTTGTCAGCTTCGTTCACAACAAAGCCAGCAGGTGAATAAGTGTCATCATCAAAGGACTTTGCAGTCCTCTGTCTCTAGCTCCTAACATGAGCTTCCTCGTCATCCTCCGTGGAACTCTTACCATTTCTGAGCGGCAAAAATAAGCTTCGGCTCGGCTCATTCCCGCAACCCGCGGCGTGCGTCGAGGCGAGGCGAGGCGAGGCGAGGCGAGGCGGGCGGCGGAGGAGGAGCGCGCGTGTACAACTCCTATTCCCAAGGTCCCAATAGCAAGTGGTAGAGCAGCCCTTATAAAGAGGTCTCACTCTTCTTACTGTAGCAGTATGGGACTAAATTTCTCACACTTCCCACCACTTGCCGTACACATGCATGGGCCTTAGAGATTAACAAGGGATTAGTCTCTTATATGGGCCTAAGCCCATCCATAATCCAACATAGTTTACATTATTTTAGTTTAGGGAGAAGTCACAAAGTTGCGAGGTGAGTTTGGAACCCTTTTCAATGGAGTGAGATGGATCCATGGATGGATCAAAGTCTGTGCCTGAGTGCAATGATCGCTCCAGAAAGACGGTTTTGGATCCTCCCTGGTGCCTCCTAGTTACCACTAACCTCATCCAGAATATAACATCGGTAAAGTGTATTTGCTGGTCTGGTCTTTGCACAATTGCACACATAGCAAATGGTACTCTCAAGGACACAGCTGGGCTGACCTCTTTCTAGCTCACATCTACGGCAATCTTTTTTTTCCATATAACACCGATCAGCGTCTTGGTCCGTTTTGAGGACGTTTCTGATAGATGAGACCGGGCTGCAAGAACCGACTTGGCAAAAAAAAAAGAACACATAGGCGGGTTGACTAGTCTACTTTTGTTTCTCCCATCTTACTAGTCTAAGCATAAAGGCTGCGTTAAGAGCATCTACAGCCTAGCACCCAAACGGCCTCAAATGTCCGGGCGTACAACCCGGTCATTGACCAGTCACGAAAATTTGATCCAGCCGGGGGCCTCAAACGGGGCTCAAACGTCCAAGCTGACTTGCATCCGCCATAGCCAGCTCAAATATGGGGATGGATATGGCGTGCTCGGGCGCGTCCATCACATCGGACTGATGATGGTGTCTCATACGGAATCGCCCGGAAATCCGGCGGTCCGACAGACGTCTCCTCCGGTGGGGGGTGTGAACGCCGCTCCAGCTCGCCGCCAAGGACAAATCCAGCTATTTAAGCCGCATGGCAACCCCCAACCCTAGACCATCCACCTCCTGCCCCTCCGCGCCACTAGCATGAGCCCATCCACCTGCTCTCTCCCGCTCTGCCGCTCTTCCCATGCTCTCCGGCTTCGTCATGGTCCGTCAGAAGAAAACCACGTACGCTATGCTCACCTGAAGCATAGGCACCAGATCGAGCAAGAGATCCGGGCAAGGCGCGCCGCCCGCATTGCTGTCGGGCTGCCGCCGGACTCGCCAGAGCCGGAGAAGGAGGAGGAGCAGGCAGAGGAGGAGGGAGGGAGAGGAGTATCAGCCAGCTATATAGAGGTGGTGGATCCGGAGAAGGAGGAGGAGCAGGCGGTGGAGGAGGAGGAGGAGGAGGAGGAGGAGCGAGAGGAGCATCAGACGACTCCAATAGAGGTGGCGAATCCGAAGCAGGACGAGGCGAAGCAGCCGGAGATGGAGCTGGCGCCAACTTTGAGCTTCAACATGGAGAACGGAGGTGGAGTTCACCGTCGCCCAAGCGGACAAGATGGTGGAGCAGGAGGCCATTCTGGAGTCCATCTAGTATGAGGCCTATGTGGACGCGAACCGGCAGTTCATCCGGCAGGAACGGGCGGCGACGAACACGCTCTTTGACGAGGTCGAAGGACGAAGGCTGACGCGAAGGAGCCGCAGAAGTTGGAGTTACGGTTACCGCAACGTATCCATAAATTTTGATTGTTCCATGCTATTATAGTATCAATCTTGGATGTTTTATGTGCAGTTATATACTCCCTCAATTTACTTATACAAAGTCACTATGAAATATACATTTTGTATCTATACAAGGCCACCAACAGTAATCGAGGCAAAATTAATGATATTTTCTCGTACTCGCAACCTATTTAATACTTGCATGAATGTAGCCTAATGATAGCCTGCTACTTCCTCCACTCAGTTTCCTTGCATGCACGAGGCATATTTGAAGGAAATATGCACTAGAAGCAATAATAAAGTTGTTATTTTATATTTCCTTATTCATGATAAAGGTTTGTTATTCATGCAAGAATTGTATTGATCGGAAACCTAAATACATGTGTGAATACATAAGCAAACACTGTGTCCCTAGTGAACCTCTACTTGACTAGCTCATTGATAAAAAATGGTTAAGGTTTTCTAACCATGGACATGAGTTGTCATTTGATAATGAGATCATATCATTAGGAGAAAGATGTGATGGACAAGACCCATCCGTTAGCTTAGCATAATGATCGTTCACTTTTATTGCTATTGCTTTCTTCATGTCAAATACATATTCCTTCGACTATGAGATTATGCAACTCCTGGATACTGGAGGAATGCCTTGTGTGCTATCAAATGTCACAACCTAACTGGGAGATTATAAAGATGCTCTATAGGTATCTCCAAAGGTGTTTGTTGAGTTGGCATAGATTAAGATTATTATTTGTCACTCTGAGTTTTGGAGAGGTATCTCTAGTCCCTCTCGGTAATACACACCATAAGCTTGCAAGAAAACGAGAGTTAGTCACAAGGTGATGTATTACGGAACGAGTAAAGAGACTTGCTGGCATTACTAGGGAAAACCTTATACACAGAATGTTACCAGTAGCGCTTGTTAAAATGAGGCGCTACTGCTACTTAGCAGTAGCGCGTCTGCTAGAAAGGCGCTACTGTTACCCGCTTAGCAGTAGCACGGCAGGAACAGAACGCGCTACTACTATAATTGCCACACCGTTCCCGACGTGCTAGGTATAGTAGTAGTGCCCTTCTACGAACATCGCTACTACTACGGATTTTAGCAGCGGCGCGTTTTGCCTCCCCACGCTACTGTTAAAGCTATTTTCACCTAACCCCCCGCGCGGCCTGATTCCCTCTCCTCTGCTTCCTCCTCCAATTCTCCTCTACTATTCCTCGTCGCCTCTGCCTCGCCGCCGTCTCCCCTGACCCCGCCGCCGTCTCCCCCGACTCCGCCTCGCCGCTGTCTCCCCCGACCCCGCCTCGCCTCGTCTCCCCGACCCCGCCTCGCCGCCGTCTCCCTCGACCCGCCTCGCCGCCGTCTTCCCCGACCCCGCCTCGCCGCCGTCTCCCCCGGCCCCGCCTCGCCGCCGTCTCCCCCAACCCCGCCTCGCCGTGCCTCGGTGCCGCCGTCTCCCCCGACCCCATCTCTCTCCCCGCCCTCTGTAAGCACTCTCCCCTTCCGATCCCTCTTCTCTGCTTAGTATGAACCCTAGCTATTTAGTGCTAGTTAGTATGAACCCTAGGCTATTTTTAGTGCTAGTTAGTTAATTACTTATATGGTAATTAGGGTAGTAGTTCCTAGGTACTAATTATTTAGTAAGAACTAGGTACTAATTAGTTATTAGTTTATTTTTATTTATAGTAAGTTTATTTTTAGTAAGAACTAATTGAATTAATAGAACTCGTTAGTAAGAACTTGTTGCTATTTTTTTAGTTAAAGAAAATTTTCCCGCATCGACGTCGACGATGCCTATCCCGCATCCTCATCGTCGAGTCGGCGGAGGACGACACCTGCTTGACCAGACGGGCCATGTCCAGGACTGGGCTCCACCGGGGTGGTATTGGGAGGCACAGGTTGGTGAGGAGCTAGCCTGTCGTTGACCCGAACCTTCTTTGGTGGCGGTCGCGTGGGCCAGTGACAGTCCAGAGGCTCGAGGACCCCGCGGAGGTGGTGCGTCACCGTGTCAGTGAGGAGGACGCGCACGCCCGTCGCTACTTGTTTGCGTTGGAGCATAGGTTCTCCAATACCTGACATGTTCTCCAGGGATCTCACTGGAGCTATGATCCCGTGATGGTTCCTTCTCTGTGGGTGTCCACCGCCCGCGCCGATACCCATCGTGTGCTAGGGTTTTAGTTGTATTAGTGATGTTATATGTATGACACTATTTGGGATGTATTAGTGATAATATTCGACGATGTACGAAAGCATGAGATGATTTACTTTTGCTTATTGAATGCATGCTAATTTGAGTCCTATAAGATATTTTGAAATGTATATCTTGTGTTGCTCAAATAGGATATGTGCTTGCCCAAGTGGCCGGTCATGTTTGCAGGTTACACCTCCGAGTGGCCTATGTTTTGCCGGAGTGTTGATTCATTTCCGTTCCGGCAAATTTCAGGCGCTCGATATATCCTATTTTAGCAAAGGTCATGCCGGATTTTTCCGTGAATTTTGGCATGACTTGTGCTAGAATATGTAGGAAATATCGAGTGCCCCGGATTTGTGTATTGAGAATCCTGGTAGTTGTCTTCGATCGATTTTCAATTAATGTTTTAACTATGAACATAGGAAATGTCTGACGACGAAAAGGATTTCGGTATTTGCAAATACTGCGAAGACGGGCGCGGCCTGTGCGACGGAATCTTCCTAGATGATGATAGGCGCTTCAGCATCAAGCTGGACGAGAACTTCGAAGTGGATACAGTAAGTCACAACGACAAGTCTTTTTTCGTAATTAAGCATGACATTTGCTTCATTTGCTTCAACTTATAATTTAAGCATGACATTAAGCATGACAAGTCTTTTTTCACTATTCTACTAGCGTATCCCCTGCCATGCAAGAGTTTTTGTATTGGATAAGATAGGTTTCAGTCGTACTATGGAGGAAAAGAAATTTTACTTGAAGACCGAGCATGGTTATATTTTCAACGTAAAATTATACAATTCAGACGACTACACCTATTTTGGATGCAAAACATGGCGATCACTATGCAAGACTTATGCATTTGAGCCTGATATGGTTATCACCTTTGATATTCGTCCGGAAGATGATATTGAAGGTAATACCGACATCTGGGTCGATGTGCAGACGCCTCCAGTTATACCATTATGTAAGTTTCTCAACCATATTTATGTCTTTGATATTGAAGGTAATACCGATATTGTTTACTTTCTCAACCATATTTATTTCGGTGCAAGCAAACATGTCCATCGCTTGGTAGACATGACCTACTACTGTCCAGGGGCTGAACTAAACTGCGAGGAGCTAAGTCATTATGTTTCATGGCTTGAGGATCTTGATACTGTCAAGACAAATTTTCTTCCCGCACTTAGAAATGTTAGTACTGAAAACGTGCGACCAATAGTGTTTGTAATGAACTACGGTCACATCTATTTAGGAAGGATGGTAAGATTTTTACTATTTGTCCTCAGTGCATCTTTTCCATACATTATTTTTGAAGCTAAACTTCATTGCTAAGTATGTTACCATACGATGTTCTTCAACAGGGACTCCCGATGAATGTTGTGCCTTATGGGATCGAGACTAAAGGTACCATGAGTATTATTAGCTTACGATCAAGATATCCTACAGATTACTTTAGTGCATTCAAGATTAGCGACGGATGCTTAATAGTGCAAGACTGGACCAAATATGTGATGGGGGTGTTGGGGAACATAGTAATTTCAAAAAAAATTCCTATGCACACACAGGATCATGGTGATGCATAGCAACGAGAGGGGAGAGTGTTATCCATGTACCATCGTAGACCGAAAGCGGAAGCGTTATAACAACGCGGTTGATGTAGTCGTACGTCTTCACGGCCCAACCGATCAAGCACCGAAACTACTGCACCTCCGAGTTATAGCACACGTTCAGCTCGATGACGATCCCCGGACTCCGATCCAGCAGAATGTCAGGGAAGAGTTCCGTCAGCACGACGGCGTGGTGACGATCTTGATGTTCTACCGTCGCAGGGCTTCGCCTAAGCACCGCTACAATATTATTGAGGATTATGTTGGAGGGGGGCACCGCACACGGCTAAGAGATCAATGATCAATTGTTGTGTCTATGGGTGCCCCCTGCCCCCGTATATAAAGGAGCAAGGGAGGGAGGCGGCCGGCCTAGGAGGAGGGCGCGCCAAGGGGGGAGTCCTACTCCCACCGGGAGTAGGACTCCTCCTTCCCTTGTTGGAGTAGGAGAGAAGGAAAGAGGGGGAGAGGAACAAGGAAATTTGGGCTGCACCCCTTGTCCATTTCGGACCAGAGGGGGGCGCTCGCCTCCTTCCTTTTGGCCTCTCTCCTCTATTCCTGTATGGCCCAATAAGGCCCACATACTCCCCGGGGAATTCCTGTAACTCTCCGGTACTCCGAAAAATACCCGAATCACTCAGAACCTTTCCGATGTCCGAATATAGTCATCCAATATATCGATCTTTACGTCTCGACCATTTCGATATTCCTCGTCATGTCTCCGATCTCATCCGGGACTTCGAACTCCTTCGGTACATCAAAACTCATAAACTCATAATATAACTGTCATCGAAACCTTAAGCGTGCGGACCCTACGGGTTCGAGAACAATGTAGACATGACCGAGACACGTCTCCGGTCAATAACCAATAGCGGAACCTGGATGCTCATATTGGCTCCCACATATTCTACGAAGATCTTTATCGGTCAGACCGCATAACAACATACGTTGTTCCCTTTGTCATCGGTATGTTACTTGCCCGAGATTCGATCGTTGGTATCTCAATACCTAGTTCAATCTCGTTACCCGGAAGTCTCTTTACTCGTTCCATAATACATCATCCTGCAACTAACTCATTAGTTGCAATGCTTGCAAGGCTTAAGTGATGTGCATTACCGAGAGGGCTCAGAGATA
Source organism: Triticum urartu (assembly GCF_056163025.1). NCBI lineage: Eukaryota > Viridiplantae > Streptophyta > Magnoliopsida > Poales > Poaceae > Triticum > Triticum urartu. The sequence continues at coordinate 729,712,795 of NC_141879.1, forward strand.
CCTCTCCGATAATCGGAGTGACAAATCCTAATCTCGAAATACGCCAACCCAACAGCTACCTTCAAAGACACCTGTAGAGCACCTTTATAATCACCCAGTTACGTTGTGACGTTTGGTAGCACACAAAGTGTTCCTCCGGTAAACGGGAGTTTGTAGGATCGAAAGTATGTCTAGAGGGGGGGTGATTAGACTACTTGACCAAATAAAAGCTTAACCTTTTCCCAATTTTAGTTCTTGGCAGATTTTAGCTATTGTAGGACAAGTCAAGCAATCATCACACAATTCAAGCAAGCATGCAAAGAGTATATTGGCAGCGGAAAGTAAAGCATGCAACTTGCAAGAATGTAAAGGAAAGGGTTTGGAGAATTCAAACGCAATTGGAGACACGGATGTTTTTCCCGTGGTTCAGATAGGTGGTGCTATCCTACATCCACGTTGATGGAGACTTCAACCCACAAAGGGTAACGGTTGCGCGAGTCCACGGAGGGCTCCACCCACAAAGGGTAATGGTTGCGCAAGTCCACGAAGGGCTCCACCCACGAAGGGTCCACGAAGAAGCAACCACCCACAAAGGGTCCACGAAGAAGCAACCTTGTCTATCCCACCATGGCCATCGCCCACAAAGGACTTGCCTCACTAGCGGTAGATCTTCACGAAGTAGGCAATCTCCTTGCCCTTACAAACTCCTTGGTTCAACTCCACAATCTTGTCGGAGGCTCCCAAGTGAAACCTAGCCAATCTAGGAGACACCACTCTCCAAGAAGTAACAAATGTTGTGTAGGTAATGAACTCCTTGCTCTTGTGCTTCAAATGATAGTCTCCCCAACACTCAACTCTCTCTCATAGGATTTGGATTTTGTGGAAAGAGGATTTGAGTGGAAAGCAACTTGGGGAAGGCTAGAGATCAAGATTCATATGGTAGGAATGGAATATCTTGGTCTCAACACATGAGTAGGTGGTTCTCTCTCAGAACATATGAGTTGGAATTGTGTATGTGTTCTGATGGCTCTCTCCACGAATGAAGAGGAGGTGGAGGGGTATATATAGCCTCCACACAAAATCCAACCGTTACACACAGTTTTCCAATCTCGGTGGGACCAAATCAACAAACTCGGTCAGACCGAAAATGTAAACCTAGTGACCGTTAGAGATTTTCGGTGGGACTGACATGCAACTCGATAGGACCGATATGGTTAGGGTTTGGGCATAACGTAATCTCGGTGAGACCGATTACACAAACTCGGTGAGACCGAATTTGGTAATTAGCTAACCAGAGAGTTGGTCAGGCAAACTCGATGGGACCGATTTGCTCTTTCGGTGAGACCGAAAAGTTACAAAAAGGAAACACTGAATTTACATTGCAATCTCGGTGGGACTGATCCGCTCTTTCGGTGAGACTGAAAGGTTACGAAAAGGAAACAGAGAGTTTGCAATCCCATCTCGGTGAGACCGAGATCCCTATCGGTAGAACCGAATTGCTAGGGTTTGGCAGTGGCTTATGACAAGTGAAACTCGGTGGCGCCGGATAGAAAGAATCGGTAGGACCGAGTTTGACTTTAGGGTTTAGGTCATATGTGGATATGGGAAAGTAGTTGAGGGTTTTGGAGCATATCACTAAGCACATGAAGCAAGAGGCTCATTAAGCAACACCTCATCCCTCCTTGATAGTATTGGCTTTTCCTAAAGACTCAATGTGATCTTGGATCACTAAAATATAAAATGAAGAGTCTTGAGCTTTTGAGCTTGAGCCAATCCTTTGTCCTTAGCATTTTGAGGGTTCCACTTTCACATCCATGCCATGTCAATCATTGAGCTTTCCTAAAATAATCATCTTGGAATAGCATTAGCTCAATGAGCTATATGTTGTTATTAATTACCAAAACCACCTAGGGATAGTTGCACTTTCAATCTCCCCCTTTTTGGTAATTGATGACAACATATAGATAAAAGCTTCGACAAATGATAATAAGCATGAAATATATCGTCGCTTTGAGAAGTATGTGACAAGTAAGAGCTCCCCCTAAATTTGTGCATATTTAAAATTTGCTTTGGACTGCAAATGCACAAGGAGTTAGAGTCATGGGTTACTCTTCCATGTCACATACATCTTGGTGGAGCGCTTAAAATGATAAGAATGAAATACATGCACTCATCACCAAGAATAGTGAATGATCACATAAGATAGATAAGATGATAATATTAAGCAAACATTAAGTGTAGCTTATGATCAAACACATGATCATCAATGTCTCACAGATAATGACGTAGTATCTCAAGCACTCAAAAGCAAACAAAGTTCGAAAAACCACCAAATAAAGCAAGAGAGAAACAAGCAACACACTCTCTCTCGAAGCCTATGATCTATACATTTTTCTCCCCCTTTGGCAACAAGTTACCAAAAAGTTCCTAGAAAATGAATAGTGCTAGATCGACTCTCAGGCTTGATCTTCAGGTGGTGGTGGAGTCCGGATCACTCCAAGGACGAAGGCTTCCGTAGACGCTGAAGTAGACGCTGGAGTTGGAGCTGAAGTAGATGCTGGAGCTGGTGGAACTGAGGCTGTAGCTGGTGCAGAAGTGGTGGCTCTGGTGTCAGCAACTGGCACTGCAAACGACCTCGGACCTCGTGGCACTCTGGCAAAGGCATCAGTTGTAGTCCTGCCTCTCCTCTCCTGCATGTCATCCTGGAGGTGCTCCACTGCAGTCTGAATCTCTGTCACCTTGACATCCAAGTCATAGAACTTTTGTTCCATGATTCTCTCTAGGCTTGCCTGGTTCTGAGTTAGGGTGGCTAGTCCTTACTCAATCCGCAAGGTGGATGCAATTAGGTAACCAAGCTGCTCTTGTTTGGTTTTCAAGAAGTACTCAGATGCCTCCTCTTGAGTTGGCATCTTGGCAGCTTTCTCCTTCCTTGCCTTCTCCTTCTTTGCTTGTGCTTGGGCAGATGATGGTTCATTTTCAGTCATCACAACTTGATTGTCCTCAAAATCTGGACGGATGGGTAGGTGTTCCTTGTCCAATAAGTATATGCCCGTGCCCATCTTGGAGTTAATGAGCTCCTGAATTTGTGGGGCATATCCACAGCTCCTCTTCTGGTCTGCTGCTGTCCTCTTGATTGTTTGTACTATGAGGCTCATCACTTTGAACTTCTGAGGCACATCAAATACATGAAGCAAATTGATTGCATGGCCTCTGATCATCTTGTGATCACCTGACTTGGGCAACAGAGTGTGCCTAAGGATCCAATTAATGGTTGGCAGCCCTAACAAAAGATAATGCACTGAGCCAAACTTGAAAGTATCAAGTGCCTCGTTTGGAATTTCCTTATACATATTGGACATAGAGTTGTGGTCCATCTTCTTCTTGGCATAAATGTCCAAGTCATCTGCTTGCTCCTCTGGGGCATTGATCAACTTTGCCCATTCCTCAACAGTTGATTGGTACCTCGTACCTTCAGACATCCATGTGATCCTTCCATCTGGGTAGAAGTGTGCTGTGGAGTAGAATTGCATAATGAGTTCCTCGTTCCACTTTGTGAGCTTCTGCCCAACAAAGTCTGCAACTCCACACGCATTGAAGTTGTCATACACTCCAGGGTAGTGCTCTTCGTTGTTCTTGATGTATTGCCAATCGACCTATCTCATGTCACAGACTATTGGCTTCTTGTCTAGCAGCACTGTCTCATAAAAATCTTGCTGCTCCTTGGTGTGAAACCTGTAATCCAAGCAGTTCTTCTCCTTGAAGCATACGGATCTGCTTCTCTCCACTTCCTCAGCCCTGAGTCTCTCCTGAGCTTCATATCCTCAGCCACATGATGAGCATCGTTGTGGTCTGGGATCTTGGGCTTGAGTTTTTTGAGTACTTGCTCTTCATCATCTTCTTCTGCAGCTTCAGGCACTGGGGCCTTGTTCTTCTCAGCAGCTGGGATGCTTCTTGTATTTCTCTTTGGCGCAGACTTGGGCTTGGAGGCAGCTTTGGGTGCTTCTTTGGGCTTAGATGCAGCAGCCCCTGTCCTGATAGCATCACCCATAAACTTAGGTGCCTTAGGTGCTGGTGCAGCAACCTCTTCTTCCTCTTCCTCTTCCATGATGGAAGCCTTTCCAAGCACTCTGGCTACGGTCTTCTTGACCCTTTCCTTCCTTTTCTTGCCTTCAGCAGCAACTGGCTCTTTGGGAGTGGGCTTCTCAGTTGAAGCTCTGGCCTTTGACATAGGCTGCCTCCCTGCTGGCCTTTTGATCTTTAACCCTGGCTTTGTGCCCTGTGCTGGCTCAACTCTCTTTGAAGTTGCTTCCTCTTCTGCCACATAGTCCTCATCCTCTGAGTCTGAGGTTCTCTTCCTCCTTTGTCTGGTGGCAGCTTTTGGCAGATTGCTAGGGGTGCTCCTGCTGCCTTCATCAGAAGAACTGGAGGGACTAGTGCCCTCACTCATGTGCACTTGCTGTTCTGACACACTCTGGCTGTCACTCTAATCTGACATGATGAACAAGCTGACTGCTGACCCTGTGAATAGTTTATAGATGAGGTAGAATAGATGAGCATCACAAAATGCAGAGATTTTTGCAAAAGAATGATCCAAAAACTTAGTTTTAGTTTCCCACTGAAATCATCTCGGATCTACCGATTTTTAAACTCGGTGATACCGAAGCAGTTTTGGCACCTAAACTAGTGAACTCGGTCAGACCGAGTCACAGTTCGGTGGCACCGAGACTACTAGGGTTTCACAAAGTTCCAAAATCGGTCACACCGATAAGTAATTCTCGGTCAGACCGAGTCTCACTTGTGCAATGGCATAAGCCAAATCGGTGGGACCGAGTTTTTCAACTCGGTGGGTCCGAGATGGTTTCGGCAGAAACCTAACCCTAAAATTTTTGAATCAAACCTAATCTACGAGCGCATTTACTGGATAGGAGTGTTTCAATCGTGGCAAGAATCATGAAGAACACAATGTGCTAGGAATCGGACGGGGAATAGCATGTGATCGAGTCCATACCCTAGTTCGGCAGAGACTCGCTACGGCGGCAACGGCGGGGTAGAATTCCGTTGACGGCGATGGAGACCAGTGACTGGAGGCGGCTGGCGGTGAGGAGACGATCCGGAGACCACGTTGGCAGAGCAGGCTATCGCGCGGGCGAAGGGGTTCGGAGAAATTTCCAAATTTTTGCCCGTGACTATATATATAGCCCGACCCTGTCGGTGTGACCGAGTGGAACAACTCGGTGGCACCGAGATTTATAACTTCAAGCAGTTACTGAAACTCGGTGTGACCGAAAGGTTCAAATCGGTTGCACCGAGATCGAAAACCTAGATCAACTTAATGATCTCGGTAGGACCGAAAGTGGGGTATCGGTCAGACCGAGAATCATAAAGAGGTTTTGGAAGTTTAAGTCTATGATGAATCGGGGACTCCGAGCGCTCCTCACACAGAGTGGTTCGAATCTGACTTGATCAAATTTTGTGATGCAGCATGAATAGAGTTTGAGACGAGAAAAGCATAGATAGCTAGAGGAGGTTCTTAGGCATTCTTGTCCATCCACTTGGCAAAAGGAAATAAAACCAAACAATCAAAACAACAAGTGGATGTCCTCGAATGAGTAAAATATGCAACCAGCATGCTCACACAATAAGATGGCAAATGAAATATGTGACAAGGCATGCACAACCAATTCTAGCATCTATCAAGCAATTTGCGATGACAAGGTCATCTATATATGAGTATATTGACTTAGGAGTCAAGTGAGAACACTTGATCATAGGTCATACTCATCGTTTAAGCTCAAGTGGGGTTACCACTTTTACATAAAGCATTGTTGTGTTCACATCTTTAGAGTTTCTTTGGCTCAAGTCTTAGAGTAAAGCTCCCCCTAGATGTGATATCCCCCCTTAGAGGGATGAACTAACCTCGGGTTTTGTCGATGATGACTTCATGTAGATGTTGAAGATGTGGATGCTCAATGTTGATGTAGATCACTTGGAGCTATCCATTTGAGTGAATTGCACTTTCAATACCTACATGGGTTAGTCCCACAAGGAACAAACAAGGATATCCATAGACATAGAGTGATGCACACACAAGATGATGTCCATGAAAACTTTTTAGGTTACCTTGTCCCTTGTCTTACCAACAAGAGGGTTTGTGACTCCTTGAACCAGTGCAAGATGTGGAAGTTGATTGCACTTGTTCTTGCCAAAATGATAAGAGTGAAGTATGTTGGCGGAGTCACCCTCAAGAACTCTCTAGTTCTTCTTCTTTTGGATCCACATCATCTTGATGGGAATCCTTGGAGTTGTAGTCGTACTTGATGAAGTGGAACTTGAAGTAGTCTTGGGAATCCACTTGACTAAGGTCTTAGGAGCTTCTTCAAATGCATCAATTTCCTCTTGAAGCTTGTCCTTGCCTTTTTGCTTGTAGTCTTGTGGTGGAAGATCATCTTGAGCTTGTGTCCCCTTGAAAGAAGTATCATACTTCTCTTGTTGAGGAACAAACTTTGTCTTGGGGTATTGATCTTCTTCCCACTCAACTCCATTGGCATTGAACTTTCGTTCAAAACCAACACCTTGATTCTTCCGGTGCATTCCTTTCTTGCGCACAATTTCCTCGAATTGCTTACTCCCGGCAAGGCTTTTGTACACTCCTTTCTCTATAATTCCCTTCAATAAGCTATTTTCTTGCTCAAGTGTAACTTGGCTAAGAGAATCATTAGTGGAATCAAGAGAACTACTAGAAGCAACAATATTGGATTTAGCATGACCATTGTTACTACTAGAGGAAGAATCTTTCTTGTTCTTGTTACTAGACTTGACTTGAGGCATGTAAGTGGATAAGAGTAAACACTTGGCAATGTAAGAAGAACTTTTCTTGCGGAGATCATTATTGATTGCTTTTAAGAACTCATGCTCTTGCTCAAGATTGAGCTTTTCAAAGCGTAATTTCTCATGAGCTCTTAAAAGTTCTCGATGATCTTCGAAGATAGTTTCATGAGCTAACTTAAGAGTGTTTAGTTCTTTAGTTAGAGCCTTAATCTTCTCCTTATCATTGTCATTCGTTTTATCTTGATTAGCATGATTAATTGACGTTTCATCATAGTATTCATCACTAGAGTTGTCAACAAGCAAATCATCACCTAACAAGTCATCTTCATCACTATTGAAATCAACATACTCGGGGTGTGTTACCTTAGGACCTTTGGCCATGAAGCATCTTCCAATTCCTTCATTTGGTGAGTCAAATATGTCGTAGGAGTTGGTTGACACAAGTGCTAGACCGGCAACACCTTCATCTTGAGTATCTTCGGAGTCGGAGTGATAACTTCTCTCGGAGTGGCTGTCGGAGTCGGAGCCGGATACCCGTTCACCAACATGAGCTTGATGTCTTCGTTTTGTGTAGCTCCTTGATGATTTTTCCTTCCTTTCCGAATCCTTTCTTCTCCGTGAGTATCTTCGTTCATAACGATCATCTCTACTCCTTCTCTCTCTTGGTGGTGATTCTTTGCTTCTTCTTTTTGGAGAATCTTCTCTTCTCTTGTAGGGAGCCGTACACTCATTGGAATAGTGTCCGGGTCTTCCACAACTGTAGCAGTTTCGCTCTCGACTAGAAGATCTTTTGTCATTGTAGGACCTTGACTTGAAGCTTCTATCTTTGCTTCTGCTCTTGTAGAACTTGTTGAAGTTCTTCACCATTAAGCTCAATTCTTCATTGAAGTTTTGTTTCTCACTTGATGATGTAGGGGCTTCACATGAGGCTTTGTAGGCACCACTTGATTTGTTGTGAAGTTCCTCTTTATCCTTAAGTGACATCTCATGAGCAACAATTCTTCCAATCACCTCCGTTGGCTTGAGATCTTTGTAATTGGGCATCATTTGGATCAATGTGCACACGGTATCATATTTTCCATCCAAGGCTCTTAGAATCTTCTTGATGATGAATCTATCAGTCATCTCTTCACTTCCTAAGCCGGCAATCTCATTTGTGATGAGAGCAAGTCTAGAGTACATTTCAGCGACACCTTCACCATCCTTCATTTTGAACTTGTCAAGTTGACTTTGAAGCACATCCAACTTGGATTCCTTGACGGAGTCGGTACCTTCGTGCATATCAATCAAAGTGTCCCAAATTTCCTTTGCATTCTCAAGACGGCTGATTTTGTTGAATTCTTCAGGGCACAATCCGTTGAAGAGAATATCACAAGCTTGAGCATTGTATTGCAACATCTTCAAATCATCCGCGGTAGCTTCACGGTTTGGTTCTTTCCCATCAAAGAAGTCACCTTGCAAACCAACACACACAATAGCCCAAACGGCGGGGTTATGTCCAAGAATATGCATTTTCATTTTATGCTTCCAACTAGCAAAATTAGTACCATCAAAGTAAGCACCTCTATGGTGATAATTTCCCTCGCTAGACGCCATACTCTCCTAGGTTGTGAAACCAAGGCTGTGACCACCAAAAGCTATGGAGATCAAAGCAAATGGAGACCAAAGCTGTGATACCACTTGTAGGATCGAAAGTATGTCTAGAGGGGGGGGGGGTGATTAGACTACTTGACCAAATAAAAGCTTAACCTTTTCCCAATTTTAGTTCTTGGCAGATTTTAGCTATTGTAGGACAAGTCAAGCAATCATCACACAATTCAAGCAAGCATGCAAAGAGTACATTGGCAGCGGAAAGTAAAGCATGCAACTTGCAAGAATGTAAAGGGAAGGGTTTGGAGAATTCAAACGCAATTGGAGACATGGATGTTTTTCCCGTGGTTCGGATAGGTGGTGCTATCCTACATCCACGTTGATGGAGACTTCAACCCACAAAGGGTAACGGTTGCGCGAGTCCACGGAGGGCTCCACCCACAAAGGGTAACGGTTGCGCGAGTCCATGAAGGGCTCCACCCACGAAGGGTCCACGAAGAAGCAACCACCCACAAAGGGTCCACGAAGAAGCAACCTTGTCTATCCCACCATGGCCATCGCCCACAAAGGACTTGCCTCACTAGCGGTAGATCTTCACGAAGTAGGCGATCTCCTTGCCCTTACAAACTCCTTGGTTCAACTCCACAATCTTGTCGGAGGCTCCCAAGTGACACCTAGCCAATCTAGGAGACACCACTCTCCAAGAAGTAACAAATGGTGTGTAGGTAATGAACTCCTTGCTCTTGTGCTTCAAATGATAGTCTCCCCAACACTCAACTCTCTCTCATAGGATTTGGATTTTGTGGAAAGAGGATTTGAGTGGAAAGCAACTTGGGGAAGGCTAGAGATCAAGATTCATATGGTAGGAATGGAATATCTTGGTCTCAACACATGAGTAGGTGGTTCTCTCTCAGAACATATGAGTTGGAATTGTGTATGTGTTCTGATGGCTCTCTCCATGAATGAAGAGGAGGTGGAGGGGTATATATAGCCTCCACACAAAATCCAACCATTACACACAGTTTTCCAATCTTGGTGGGACCGAATCAACAAACTCGGTCGGACCGAAAATGTAAACCTAGTGACCGTTAGAGATTTTCGGTGGGACTGACATGCAACTCAGTAGGACCGATATGGTTAGGGTTTGGGCATAACGTAATCTCGGTGAGACCTATTACACAAACTCGGTGAGACCGAATTTGGTAATTAGCTAATCAGAGAGTTGGTCAGGCAAACTCGGTGGGACCGATTTGCTCTTTCGGTGAGACCGAAAAGTTACAAAAAGGAAACACTGAATTTACATTGCAATCTCGGTGGGACCGATCCGCTCTTTCGGTGAGACCGAAAAGTTACGAAAAGGAAACAGAGAGTTTGCAATCCCATCTCGGTGAGACCGAGATCCCTATCGGTAGAACCGAATTGCTAGGGTTTGGCAGTGGCTTATGACAAGTGAAATTCCGTGGCGCCGGATAGAAAGAATCGGTAGGACCGAGTTTGACTTTAGGGTTTAGGTCATATGTGGATATGGGAAAGTAGTTGAGGGTTTTGGAGCATATCACTAAGCACATGAAGCAAGAGGCTCATTAAGCAACACCTCATCCCTCCTTGATAGTATTGGCTTTTCCTAAAGACTCAATGTGATCTTGGATCATTAAAATATAAAATGAAGAGTCTTGAGCTTTTGAGCTTGAGCCAATCCTTTGTCCTTAGCATTTTGAGGGTTCCACTTTCACATCCATGCCATGCCAATCATTGAGCTTTCCTGAAATAATCATCTTGGAATAGCATTAGCTCAATGAGCTATATGTTGTTATGAATTACCAAAACCACCTAGGGATAGTTGCACTTTCAGAGTTGCATAATCTCATAGTCATAAGAACATGTATAAGTCATGAAGAAAGCAATAGCAACAAACTAAACGATCAAGTGCTATGCTAACGGAATGGGTCAAGTCAATCACATCATTCTCCTAATGATGTGATCCTGTTAATCAAATGACAACTCATGTCTATGGTTAGGAAACATAACCATCTTTGATCAACGAGCTAGTCAAGCAGAGGCATACTAGTGACACTCTGTCTATGTATTCACACATGTATTATGTTTCCGGTTAATACAATTCTAGCATGAATAATAAACATTTATCATGATATAAAGAAATAAATAATAACTTTATTATTGCCTCTAGGGCATATTTCCTTCAGGGGGAGCACAAAGAAGTACTAGGGGGCAGCAAACAGATGCGCTACCCACGATTAGGAGACATGTTCATCTGCATGCTCCAACTTAATCAAGGAGGAGAGCTACACATGTTTTATGTTATTTTACGTAAGAGAGAGCAGCAGGAGTGATTAGCTAGCTAGAAATGAGTTTGAGGATGATGATGTGCTACACTATTACTATGATGATAAAATAGCTAGTGTTGGTGGTAATGACTATGATGATTATTATTAACTAGTGTTAGTGGTGATTAAATAAATACTGTTGGTAGTAGTGACTATGATGATGATTAAATAGTTTGTGTTGGCGGATTAGATTCAAGTGGAGGCAACATGTGGTGCACATCGAAAGTACTACTAGTCCAAACTAGATCAAGTTTGATTAGTAGTATACTTTTGACATGCACCACATATTGCCTCCACTTGAACCTAATCCACCTTCATTTGACACACTGTTATGGACATAATGATGTAAACCTCATACCTGGTATTGTACCAATATTTGTACGATGGCGCATAAATACACTAAAAATAAAAAAAGAATACTAGTAGTGATGGAGAGAAAACACGCTGCCAGTAGTTACATTAGCAGTAGCGTGGGAGTGAAAAAACGCTGCAGCTATTTGTCCTAGCAGTAGCGCGTGCGGGCACGCGTTACTGCTAAGCAATAGCTGTAGCACCTTATTACTAGCGCGCCTACCCGCGCTACTAGTGAGCACAAAACCAGCGCTACTGCTAGGGTTTTCCCTAGTAGTGTGGTAATGAGATTGAACTAGGTATGAAGATATTGACGATCGAATCTCAGGCAAGTAACATACCGATGGACAAATAGAATTACGTATGTTGTCATAACAGTTCGCCTGATAAAGATCTTTGTAGAATATGTAGGAATCAATATGGGCATCTAGGTTCCGCTATTGGTTATTGACCAGAGAGGTATCTCGGTCATGTCTACATAGTTCTCGAACCCGTAGGGTCCGCACGCTTAACGTTTGATAACGATATAGTATTATATGAGTTATGTGATTTGGTGAGTGAATGTTCTTTAGAGTCCCGGATGAGATCACGTACATGACGAGGAGTCTCAAAATGATCGAGAGGTAAAGATTGAGATATATGACGATGATATTCGGACACCGAAAGTGTTCCAGAGTGTACCGGGTGATTATCGGACTACCGGAGGGGGTACCGGACACCCCCGTGAGGTTAGTGGGCCTATTGGTCCATAAGAGGGGAGCACACTAGTCCACAAGGGGCTGACGTGCCCCCCATGGCAGCCGCCCTAGTGCAAAAAGGAAAGGTGGATTCGGCCTCCCCATTTCTTCCTCCCCCCTTTCCTTTCCCCTTCCGACAAACATGGCAGGGGGCGCGGCCAAGGGAGGAGCCCAAGTAGGATTCGGGCCTAATTGGGGCGCCCCTTGGCCTCTCCCTCTCCCTCCACCGATATATATGAGGAGGGGAGCGCCTAGAACACACCAAAAAATTGCCTAGCCATGTGCGGCGCCCCCTCCACCGTTTACACCCCCAATCATATTTTTGTAGTGCTTAGGTGAAGCCCTACGAGGATCACTTCACCATCACCGTCACCACGCCGTCGTGCTCACGGAACTCATCTACTACTTCAACGTCTTGCTGGATCAAGAAGGTGATGTGCCGTGCGTTCGGTACTTGATCGGTTGAAGCGCGAAGAAGTTTGACTACATCAACCGCGTTAAGAAACACTTCTACTTACGGTCTACGAGGGTACGTAGACACACTATTCCCCTCGTTGCTATGCATCGCCATGGATAGATCATTGCGTGTGAGTAGAAACTTTTTTTCCATGCAACGATTCCCAACAGTGGTATCAGAGCCAAGTCTATGCATAGATGATATGCATGAGTAGAACACAATGAGTTGTGGGCGGTGATAGTCATACTGCTTACCACCAACGTCTTATTTTGATTCAGCAGTATTGTGGGATGAAGCGGCCCAGACCAACCTTATATGTCTACGCACATGAGACTGGTTCCACCGACTGACATGCAACTAGTTTTGCATAAAGGTGGCTAGCGGGTGTCTGTTTCTCCTACTTTAGTTGAATCAAATTTGACTACGGCTGGTCCTTGAAGAAGGTTAAAACAACAAACTTGACGAAACACTGTTGTAGTTTTATGCGTAGTTAAGAACGGTTCTTGCTAGAAGCCCGTAGTAGCCATGTAAAACTTGCAACAACAAAGTAGAGGACGTCTAAATTGTTTTTGTAGGGCATGTTGTGATGTGATATGGTCAAGAAATGATGAGATAAACGTTATTGTATGAGATGATCATGTTTTCTAAGATATTTGACAACCGGCAGGAGCCTTATGGTTGTCACTTTATTGTATGAAATGCAAACACCATGTAATTGCTTTACTTTATCACCATGCGTTAGCGTTAGTTGTAGAAGCAATAGTTGGCGAGACGACCACGATGCTACGATGGACATCATGGTGTCGAGCCGGTGACAATGGAGATCATAACGATGCTTTGGAGATGGAGATCAAAAGCACAAGATGATGATCAATATAGAGATGTTCATCATTGATGGCTACCCTGTCTCACGTAATGATCGAACTATGAGTTAATTGATTTGTATCACGTATCACTTAGATGACTTGAGGGATGTTTATTTATGCGGGAGTTCTTTAGTAATATGGTTAATTAAACTTAATTTATCATGAAGTTATTATTATAGTTTTGCATATCGATGTTGTAGATCAATGGCCCGAGCTACCGTTCCACTGAATTTTAATGAGTTCCTAGAAAAAGCTAAGTTGGAAAATGACATTAGCAATTACACAAACTGGGTCCATAACTTGAAGATTATCCTCATTGCTGCATAGAAGAATTATGTCCTTGATGCACCGCTAGGTGAAAGGCCTACTGCAGGAGCAGATGCTGATGTTTTGAACGTCTGGCAAGCTCGATCTGATGACTACTCGATAGTTCAGTGTGTCATGTTTTACGGCTTAGAACCGGGACTTCAAAGATGTTTTGAACATCATGGAGCATATGAGATGTTCCAAGAGTTGAAGTCAATATTTCAAGCAAATGCCCGGGTTGTAAGTTATGAAGTATCTAACAAGTTCTATAGCTGCAAGATAGAGGAGAACAGTTCTGTCAGTGAACACATACTCAAAACGTCTGGGTATTATAATCACTTGACTCGGCTGGGAGTTGATCCTCTAGTTGATTGTGTCATTGACAAAGTTCTGCAATCACTGCCACCAAGAGACAATGGCTTCATGATGAACTATAATATGCAAGGGATGAACAAGACAATTCCCGAGCTCTTCGCAATGCTTAAGGCCGCGAAGGTAGAAATCAAGAAGGAGCATCAAGTGTTGATGCTTAACAAGACAACTAGTTTCAAGAAAAAGGGCAAGGGAAAGAAAGGGAACTTCAATAAGAATGGCAAGAAAGTTGCCACTCACAGGAAGAAGCCCAAAGCTGGACCCAAGCCTGAAACTGAGTGCTTCTACTGCAAAGGGACTGGTCACTGGAAGCGGAACTGCCCTAAGTATTTGGCGGATAAGAAGGATGGCAAAGTAAACAAAGGTATATTTGATATACATGTTATTGATGTGTACCTTACTAATGCTCGCAGTAGCGTTTGGGTATTTGATACCGGTTTGGTTGCTCATATTTTAACTCGAAACAAGAGCTACGGATTAAAATAAGATTGGCTAAGGACGAGGTGACGATGCGCGTCGGGAATGGTTCCAAGGTCGATGTGATCGCCGTCGGCACACTACCTCTACATCTACCTTCGGGATTAGTTTTAGACCTGAATAATTATTATTTGGTGCCAGCGTTGAGCATGAACGTTATATTTGGATCTTGTTTAGTGCGAGACGGTTATTCATTTAAATCATAGAATAATGGTTTTTCTATTTATACGAGTAATATCTTTTATGGCCATGCACCCTTGAAGAGTGGTCTATTTCTGTTGAATCTCGATTGCGGTGATACACATATTCATAATATCAATGCCAAAAGATGCAAAGTTGATAATGATAGTGGAACATATTTGTGGCACTACCGTTTAGGTCATATTGGTGCAAAGTGCATGAAGAAACTCCATACAGATGGACTTTTGGAATCACTTGATTATGAATCATTTGATACTGGCGAACCATGCCTCATGGGCAAGATAACTAAAACTCCGTTCTTCAGAACAATGGAGCGAGCCAATGACTCATTGGAAGTAATACATACCGACGTATGCGGTCTGATGAGTGTTCAGGCACGCGGTGGGTATCATTATTTTCTGACTTTCATAGATGATTTGAGCAGGTATGGGTATATCTACTTAATGAAACACAAGTCTGAAACATTTAAAAAGTTCAAAGAATTTCAAAGTGAAGTGGACAATCATCGTAACATGAAAATAAAGTTTCTACGATCTGATCACGGAGACAAATATTTGAGTTACGAGTTTGGCCTTCATTTAAAACAATGTGGAATAATTTCATAACTCATGCCACCAGGAACACCACAACGTAATGATGTGTCCGAATGTTGTAACCATGCTTTATTAGATATGGTACGATCTATGATGTCTCTTACCGATTTACCACTATTGTTTTGGGGTTATGCATTAGAGACAACTTCATTCACGTTAAATAGGGCACCGTCTAAATCCGTTGAGACGACACCATATGAACTGTGGTTTGGCAAGAAACCTAAGCTATCATTTCTTAAAGTTCGGGGTTGCGACACTTATGTCAAAAGGCTTCAGCCTGATAAGCTTGAACCCAAATCAGAGAAATGTGTCTTCATAGGATACCCTAAGGAAACAATTGGATAAACCTTCTACCATAGATCCGAAGGCAAGATCTTTGTTGCCAATAATGGAACATTTCTAGAGAAGAAGTTTCTCTCCAAAAAAGTGAGTGGGAGGAAAGTAGAACTTGATGAGGTAATTGTACCTTCTCTCAATTAGGAAAGTAGAACTTTCGAGAAATCCGTTCCCGTGATGCCTACACCAACTAGAGAGGAAGCTAATGATGATGATCATGAAACTTTAGATCAAGTTACTACTAGACCTCGTAGGTCGAACAGAGCACATTCCACACCAGAGTGGTATGGTAATCCTGTCCTGAAAGTCATGTTACTAGACCATGGTAGACCTATGAACTATGAAGAAGCTATGATGAGCCCAGATTCCGATAAATGGCTTGAGGCCATGAAATCTAAGATAGGATCCATGTATGAGAACAAAGTGTGGACTTTGGTGGACTTGCCCGATGATCGGCAATCCATTGATAATAAATGGATCTTCAAGGAGAAGACTGACGCTGATGGTAGTGTCACCGTCTACAAAGCTCGACTTGTCACCAAAGGTTTTCGACAAGTTCAAGGGGTTGACAATGATGAGACCTTCTCACCCGTAGCGATGCTTAAGTCAGTCCGAATCATGTTAGCAATTGCCGCATTTTATGATTATGAAATTTGGCAAATGGACGTCAAAACTGCATTCCTTAATGGATTTCTTAAAGAAGAGTTGTATATGATGCAACCAGAAGGTTTTGTCGATCCTAAAGGTGCTAACAAAGTGTGCAAGCTCCAGTGATCCATCTATGGATTGGTGCAAGCATCTTGGAGTTAGAATATATGCTTTGATCGATGAGGTGATCAAAGCATATGGATTTATACAGACTTTCGGTGAAGTCTGTATTTACAAGAAAGTGAGTGGGAGCTCTGTAGAATTTCTAATATTATATGTAGATGACATATTGTTGATGAGAAATGATATAGAATTTCTGGATAGCATAAAAGAATATTTGAATAAGATTTTTTCAATGAAAGACCTTGGTGAAGCTGCTTATATATTAGGCATCAAGACCTATGGAGATAGATCAAGACGCTTAATAGAACTTTCACAAAGCACATACCTTGACAAAGTTTTGAAGAATTTCAAAATGGATCAGTCAAAGAAAGGGTTCTTGCCTGTGTTACAAGGTTTGAAGTTGAGTCAGACTCAAAGCCCGACCACTGCAGAAGATAGAGAGAAAATGAAAGTCATTCCCTATGCCTCAGCCATAGGTTCTATCATGTATGCTATGCTATGTGTCAGACCTGATGTGTGCCTTGCCATAAGTCTAGTAGGGAGGTACCAAAGTAATCCAGGAGTGGATCACTGGATCGCGGTCATGAACATCTGAAGTACCTGAAAAGGACCAAGGATATGTTTCTCGTTTATGGAGGTGACAAAGAGCTTGTCGTAAATGGTTACATCGATGCTAGATTTGACACTGATTCGAATGACTCTAAGTCACAAACTGGATACATATTTTTATTGAATGGTGGAGCTGTCAGTTGGTGCAGTTCCAAGCAGAGCATCGTGGCGGCATCTACGTGTGAAGCAGAATACATAACTGTTTCGGAAACAACAAATGAAGGAGTCTGGATGAAGGAGTTCATATCCGATCTAGGTGTAATTCCTAATGCATCGGGTCCAATGAAAATCTTTTGTGACAATACTGGAGCAATTGCCCTGGCGAAGGAATCCAGATTTCACAAAAGAACCAAACACATCAAGAGACGCTTCAACTCCATTCGTGAACAAGTCAAGGAGGGAGACATATACAGATCTGTATGTAGCAAATCCATTTACTAAGCCTCTTCCACGAGCACCAAGACTCCATGGGTGTTAGATTCATTACAATGTAATCTAGATTATTGTCTCTAGTGCAAGTGGGAGACTGAAGTAAATATGCCCTAGAGGCAATAATAAAGTTGTTATTTTATATTTCCTTATTCATGATAAAGGTTTATTATTCATGCTAGAATTGTATTGATCGGAAACCTAAATACATGTGTGAATACATAAACTAACACCGTGTCCCTAGTGAGCCTCTACTTGACTAGCTCGTTGATCCAAGATGGTTAAGGTTTCCTAACCATGGACATGAGTTGCCATTTGATAACGAGATCACATTATTAGGAGAATGATGTGATGCACAATACCCATCCGTTAGCTTAGCATAATGATCGTTCAGTTTTATTGCTATTGCTTTCTTCATGTCAAATACATATTCCTTCGACTATGAGATTACGCAACTCCCGGATACCGGAGGGATGCCTTGTGTGCTATCAAACGTTACAACGTAACTGGGTGATTATAAAGATGCTCTACAGTTATCTCCGAAGGTGTTTGTTGAGTTGTTATAGATCGAGATTAGGATTTGTCACTCCGGGTTTCGGAGAGGTATCTCTGGGCCCTCTCGGTAATACACATCATAAGCTTGTAAGAAAATGACTAAGGAGTTAGTCACGAGGTGATGTATTACAGAACGAGTAAAGAGACTTGCCGGCAACGAGATTGAACTAGGTATGAAGATACCGACGATCGAATCTCGGGAAAGTAACATACAGATGGACAAAGGGAATTACGTATGTTGTCATAGCGGTTCAACCGATAAATATCTTCGTAGATGGTATCCAGATGCAAATGAGCAAATTTTAGGACTAGCCGATCACTGCCGATGCAGGCATTTGATGGTCTGGATTTGTCTAGTCCGACTGTACATACTCTAAATCGTGTGTGAGGGCAACTCCAACGCATGAGCGCAAATGGTCCAGCAACGTCCATTTGGGGGTAAACGGACAGAAAAGGTGGCCCAACGCGCGGGGGCAATCAGACCCATGTCCGTTTTGAGTCCGCTTTCGACCCACAGCACGCGGACGGCGGGACACGCACCCTTGTCCTCCCCTTGCCCTCCCGTCAAAGACACACCCGCCCACTTACCGTCCAATCCGCCCAAAACCCTTCCGCGCTACCTCTTGCTTCCCTCCTCCATGGTCGGCCACGCACCCCGCGGTGAAGAAGACGTGTCCCAAGAAGCCACGGTCGGAGCTCATGCCGGCGGAGCTCGCCAAGCTCGATGCCAAATCGACCAAGAGGAGGAACCAGCGGACAAAGGTGCTGGAGAAGAAAGCCGCTGCCGACTACACCGTCGAGGTGGCCGTGCTGCATGCGGTGCAGCACCAGGCCGACGTCGATGACAAGGAGTCCATCGTTGCCAAGGCGCACACCCTCCTCATGTTAGGGTTGTGCTGACCCCTGCCGACCATTCTCTCGGTCATCGCCAAGGCGCACGCCGTCCTCATGTTAGGGTTGTGCCGGCCCTGCCGGCCATTCTCCCGGCCGCTGCCATGGCCACAACTAGCATAGGCTCGTCGGCCAATCATCCTCCGCAATACCAGTCCCTGAGCTCGTCCATCACACCGGAGACGCCCGGGTATCATGCGCCGCCGCTGCATAGCCATGGCAAGACATGGTTATCCACGTCGCCGGACGGCAGCGTGGTCGCGCTAGCCATGCCTGCAGTTGTCATCGACCTTAACATGATGACGGGGTACAGTGGTGCCGGCCAGGCGTCCGACGAGATGCAAAGGAAGCAACCTCGATCGAATCCTACGGCCAACATGGCTGACGCCCGCAAGGTGTTTGATGAAATGCCATTGCCGACTCCCGTCACGTTCATGGAGAATGTCATCTTCAAGGCCGTGGTGAGGCCTTCCAAGTCAATGACCAAGGCCAAGCTCGAGGTCGAGGCCACCAATCCCGACACCAAAGCAAAAGAGGCGACACTCGTGATTATGAGTGTTGATAAGAACAACATGTCGCCGGAGAGGAAGGACTGGTTCACGAACGACAGCAGGAGATGTTCGCCCGAGACGGCCTGAACTAGGTGAGATCTCGGCCATGGACTATGGCCGTTCATTTTGAAGGCTGGCTAGTATGCTGGCCGCTGGCTTTGTTGACGACGCCAAAAACTTGTTCATTTGAAAGCTGACTTGTGTGCTGGCTGCTGGCTATGTTGTCTGTGTAAAAAAAATGATCATTTTGAAGGTTGGCTAGTGTGCCGGCCTCTGGTTTTGTTCCGGCGTAAAACCGGGGGTGACAATTTTGTAGGCCGTTGGTTTTGTTGCCGGCCGGCATGAACCGCGTTCGACGCATGGCCAGTGCAACCACAAATTCGAGCAGACGCCGCCTCATTACCACCTCAAACGGATGAAATTCGGATAAAACAAACGTCCATTTGATGTCATGCCTTGGAGTTGCCTCGGGCTTGTGTGGAATAGGGCAGCGGCCAAACAAAGTCCAGTGTCCTAGTCATAGCCTGGTGCGGTGCCCTGCCGGAGGATTCTGGTCTGGTACTTGGTGTTCTGGTGGAGCATATTTGTTGCTGTGTTTGAACCGGAACCTGTTGTTGTTTCTTGCTCCGTAGGCATCTCATCATTGAACTGGACTTCCTTTCCGGCTGATTGATTTGATATTTTGATTCGAGACAAAAGTGCAGTTGTCATGCTATTTCCCGTGTGTGCGACGTGTAAAGGATTTTGGTGGGGAAGAAAAGGGAGATTCCAGCCTTGTGCCCCTGGGCTGTAGGGGTAGAGTAGTGATGTAACGGCTGTGTTGTCGTTCGGATTTTCGGTCGCATGCATCTTCGAACGGGACGGTAAAACTAACATTGCAGTTCTTTCTTGGGTCATTGGGCACGATTGTGTTCTAGCTAGAACAAGGAAAGAGAGAAGTTTCCACACACACACACACAGAGAGCGAGAGAGAGAGAGAGAGAGAGAGAGAGAGAGAGAGAGAGAGAGAGAGAGAGAGTAGTTCGTGTCGTTTTGGATTTGCAGCAACAGACTAACAAGTAACAACGCGTCTTGTAAAACTTTGTAATTCTTTCACATGCATCTTTTGATACTAGGATTAAGTTTGCTCCACGAGTGCATGTGCTCAATCATGTATCTTCATTTCTCCCGAGGGAGTCGTCTCCATATTTTGACTGAAAAGTTACACAACCCACGTAGCAAAATAAAACGCATTCTCCTGGCTGGCTAGTGGCTAGCCTGTCTAGCGACCTCTATTACTCGCCTAAGGGGAGAGAAATTCCCAAGGCATTATATTGTAAGGTCGAGAAAAGGCTCTGAACGCCGGCTTGCACAGCGCAAGTATACGCAACAAACATACTGGCTTACACAACACAAGTATACACAGCGAGAGACTTTTTTTGTGAGAACCAGAATTTAAACTCTGCTTGGTAGCCTCACTCCAGAAGGTCTCTACCACCGTGCTAGATGCACGTTCTCAATGTCTAGTGACCTCTAGCTACGGGTGAAATGGTTGCCACCGGGGGGTGTTACATATGCATGCACATATGTTTGGTCTACTATATGTCACGGGTTGGCAGGCCGTGTAGTGTGTATACAGTAAATCGTAGTGTAACGATGACAGTGCGGTGACTTGTTTCTTTGCTTTGTTGTGCTTCGCTTGTTTTTTGTCAGTTTCGTGGGGGCCAAAAATGGCGGTTGATGTGCTTCATTCATTGGCCCTGTTTGGATACTCCAACTCAGTTAGAGGTTAGAGTTAGATTCTAATCCTGAACTAAGAGGGTGCTTGGATCCAAGGGACTTATTTTAGTCTGATCAAAAATAGTCTTTTTAAAAGGCTAATGTTTTAAGCACCCCTGACTAAAGAGGGGCTAAAACTAGTTTTGAGACTAATTGTTTTTAGTCAGGGGTACCCTTACTAAAATGTGGATTAGTCCTCTCTCTCTCCTCATTTAACTCCTCTCCTTTAACACAGCCGAGTTCTGGATTGGAGGGTTTGAAGGATAATAAATACTCATTATCTTGATTTTAGTCTCTTTAGTATTTGAATTCAAGCATGGGTGAGGCTAGCAAGTTTTAGTCCCACTACTTTTAGTCATGAGACTAAAATGTATCCAAGCACCCTCTAACTGTAACCAAATAGATGTTTGGATGACAGGGTTAGATTAACAATAAATGCACTTTCTCAATCATTTGACTCCGTTAGACCCTCTTTCCTGCCGGATTTGGTGTGGCCGGCTCTTATGTGGCCTCCTCCCGCTCACAATTGACATAAACAAATGATCTTTACAAATCAAGGGTCCAAAACATGATAAATTTTATTTTGTCCATACAAATGAAATGTCCCACTTAAACATACAAGTCGTCAATCAAGCTTCACAACAAAAATTATACTCCATGAAACAAAGCATGAGCTAGCTCATCACGGAAGGCATTCATGTTGATATCTTCAACAAGAGGTCCATCATTTGGCCATGCGGATGCAGAAGAACTAGTCATTGGGTTATAATTTTTATCCGCATCACAGGCATCAAATTCCATATCCGCAATTCTGCTCTCTCGAACTAGGCATTGGGTTATAATTTTCACAAGAACATCTGCAACAAGAGAGGAGGCTGAACAGGGTGTTCTGATCCAGTTACTGTTGGTTCATTAGCTTCACACTTTAATTCAGTTAATGTTTTTTTTGCGGGAGATTCAGTTAATGTTCTTCACGTTCAACTCTCTCTCCCTCTCTCTCTCTCTCTCTCTCTCTTATAAAATGCATCAATGGTTTTCTTTTAACCATCACTGCCCGTTCTGTTAACAAAAAATAGTACAAAATCTAGCTATTAACTAATCAAAAGTTCTGCCAACAAATTAGGATGCAAGAATCTAGAACAGCAAAAAAATTCCTACGGGGAGAAGGAGGTCCGACTACTCTTGCTGACTTGCTCATGCATGCACCAGCCACATGCACCAGCCATTGCTCTTGATCATGCATGCACCAGCCACATGCACACAGCCGCCGCCTAGTCCTCAATCCACTCACGCCACCCAAGCCCCAGTTGCCGGCTCCGACGGATCCAGCCGCCCCGCCGGCTCAAATCCCGGCCACGAGCTTTGCTACACATACACATCTCCAGGACCGGGTTTGGCCGTGCATGTGCCCTAGCTAGCTCGAACCGGACATGAAAGTATGAAACGTTCTTGTTAAGGCCAACTCCACTGCGCGATCCCGAATGGACGTCCTTTTTGTCCGGATTCTGTCTGTTTGGGTAGGGATTTGAGGTCGTGTCCGGACGTGTCCTGAGATACGGTGGCCGTGCGCCCAGCGCGCGGCTGCATCCATTTGCCCCATCCTGTCCGCGTCTATTTAAAAAACCAAAAGCAGCGTTTCAAATGCCAAGCCCTAGTTCAGGCCAGCGGCCTCGGTTCATCATGTCGGCAACAGAGCCAGCGGCCTACACATCCATCGCCAGCATCAGCCAGCGGCCGGCAACACAGCCAGCCTCCAAAATGAATAATTGTCCTCGCCGGCAACACAGCCAGCGGCCGGCAACACAGCCGGCCACCAAAATGATTTTTTTCTCGCCGGCACACTGCCAGCGGCCCAGCGGGCGGGCGGCACCCATGCCAGCCTCCAAAAAAGAACGGCCACGCCGATCGGACGACCTAGTTCAGGCCTTCGGTGTCGAGGATCTCCTTCTACCTGGCTTCGAACCAGGCCCTCGTCTTCTCGCTCATCTTCGACAAGTCCACGCTCATGATCGCAAGGGCCACCTCCTTCTCTTTGGTGGCGGCATTGGTGGCCTCGATGTTGAGCTGCCTCTGCCTGGCCTTGATGTTGTCGGCCTCGATGTCGAGCTGCCTTTGCCGGGCCGCCTCCTCCATGTCGAGCTGCCTTTGCCGGGCCGCCTCCTCCATGTCGATCTTCCTCCTCTCGGCCGCCTCCTCCATCTCAAGCTTCTTTCTTTGGAGGTCTAGGTATTGCTTCATTTGCTCATCCTTGCTTTGCCGCTTCTTCTCGTCCCTCACATCCTTTTGGGACATCATGCCATGCAAAGTGTCATGCAATGCCATCGATGAGGCATCACGTATGTCATCAACCTTGGAATTGGTCTTGCCCCTCGGCCTCTTCAACGCCTCGCCATCTCCACCTCCGGCAAACTTGGCCGTCTTCAGTCCTCTCTTCCTTTGTAGTTCACGGCATTGGTCCTTGAACTTAGGGCATTGGTCCCGGTCCAACAATGTGTAAGAGTGAATGGCTTGTCATTGTGCTGGGCCTTGAATGCCACCAAAGATTGAAATTCCTACACCACATGATGAACAACAAGTGAACATGCAAACATATACACGGCCGAAGTCTCATGGCCGTAGCAAGGAAAGGGCTAGGAAGAGGAGAGCATACCATGTCCCCAACGCCGAGACCACTCACGGGCCGTGCTTCAACGCTCTCAAATGCGGCTCAATACTTGTTGCACTCTTGTTGGATGAACAACCATCTCTTTTGAATCGAGCCGATGCCACGGTTGCTTGTAAATTGGTAGGGCTCAAACATCTTCCTTTCATGGAATGTTTTGTGGACTCTCGTCCAAAAAACAATGCCCTTTTGTTGCGCGCCGGTCCTCGGATCTTGGCTAATCTCCATCCAAGCTTGGCAAATCAACTTGTCCTCATCTTGTGTATATGCCCGTGCGAATGCTCTTCCTCTTCTTTTGTGCTTCCGCTCTTTGGGTGAGCTCGTCGATGAACAATGGCTCGCCACTAATATCAATGTCATTGCCTTCTTCTTCATCACCATCACCTTCGACATAGATGTCATCGTCTTCATGCCACGAGTCACCATGGTCGTAGTCAGCACGGTTGTCGGCCTCTTTATCGGGCATGTACTGGGCGCGGCCATCCTGACTTTGGGTCTCCTCAGGGTCATAGGCACGGCCATGCCCACCCTCGAAGATCACGTCCTCCATGTACTGGTTGTAGAAGGGGTCATCGACCGTTGGCGTTGGTGTTGGCATTCCGTCAAACAAGATGAGGGGGTGGCATGGTGCTCGTGAACGGTGCCCGTGCTTGCTTTCTTTGCATCTCGACGAACGCCCGGCCGCCGCCGCTGGACCCAGGCATGACGTTGAGGTCGATGATGACCGCGGGACGCGGTATGGACGGCGCGAACAAGCCCACGTCTGGCGACCCCACGAAACAGGTCTGGCCGTCGTGCCTTGGCGGAGGAAAGCCGGGCGACATGGGCGCGGTCCGCGACTGGCAGTGCGGAGGCCGGGCGACCGACGAGCCTGTGTTCGCGGGGCCGGCGGCCACTGCAGGGAACCCAGCCGGACGTCCCACGCCAAGCATGAGGATGGCGTGCGCTTTGTTGATGAGTGTCGGTGTCAAAACCGGCGGATCTCGGGTAGGGGGTCCCGAACTGTGCGTCTAGGCCGGATGGTAACAGGAGGCAAGGAACACGATGTTTTACCCAGGTTCGGGCCCTCTTGATGGAGGTAAAACCCTACGTCCTGCTTGATTAATATTGATGATATGGGTAGTACAAGAGTAGATCTACCACGAGATCAAGGAGGCTAAACCCTAGAAGCTAGCCTATGGTATGATTGTTGTATGATGAAGTTGTCCTACGGACTAAAACCCTCCGGTTTATATAGACACCGGAGAGTGTTAGGGTTACACAAAGTCGGTTACAATGGTAGGAGATCTTGAATATCCGCATCGCCAAGCTTGCCTTCCACGCCAAGGAAAGTCCCATCCGGACATGGGACGAAGTCTTCAATCTTGTATCTTCATAGTCCTGGAGTCCGGCTACCCGAACACCCCCTAATCTAGGACTCCCTCAGTAGCCCCTGAACCAGGCTTTAATGACGACGAGTCCGGCGCGTAGATTGTCTTCGTCATTGCAAGGCGGGTTCCTCCTCCAAATTCTTCATAAAAGTTTGTAAACACCAAGAGTAGTGTCCGGCTCTGCAAAATAAGTTTCCACGTATTGCCATAGAGAGAATAATATTAACACAAATCTAATCTGCTGACGTATTCCGCAGCATGACATCACACTACGGCCAAGCCTTTATTCAAATCGTTTTCACTTTTCCACCTCAGCATGTTTTGCGAGGCGGTTTCCTTGGCACGTCTTGTCAAAGCAGAGATCATGTCCCCCATTTACGGGATTCTCATCAATACGGACGTGGGTAACCCAACCGCGCCATTTATCATGGCGCTTGGGAGGCAAGCGAGTTTTACTAGGCTGGTGGGGACGCATAGTCGCATCCGCTCATATAAGGGGATAAGGATCCACCTTTTTACCTACGCCTTCTTCCTCCTTTGCCTATCCATCTTCTGCGCACCCGAGCTCCAGTGCCCAAGCCCGCACTTCCTACCTCAACCTTCTCCAACAATGTCCAGAGCGGGAGGCAAGTGGATGGTCTCCTCCGTCACGGAGGGCCATGTCAAAAGGCTAAGGAAGGCCGGATACCTGTCCAAAGACATCGCGCACCGGCTTCCTGAGGAGGGGCATCTTCTCCCCACTCCAAGGCCCCATGAGAGGGTAGTATTTCTTCCCCACTTCCTCTGCGGACTGGGTTTTCCTCTCCACCAATTTGTCCGCGGGTTCATGTTCTACTATGGCCTAGATTTCCACGATCTGGCCCCGAACTTCATCCTCAATATCTCGGCGTTTATCGTCGTGTGCGAGGCTTTCCTCTGCATCCGCCCCCATTTCGGCCTCTGGCTCAAGACCTTCAACGTCAAGCCAAAGGTGGTGCGCGGCAACCAGGCGGAGTGCGGAGGTGCCATGGCGGGAAAAATAGCCAACGTCCTATGGCTCGAGGGCTCCTTTGTGGAGACCTTGAAGGGGTGGCAGTCAGGGTGGTTTTACATCACCGAGCCACGCGATCCGAAGTGGATCGCAGCTCCTGAATTCCGATCCGGACCCCCTATGCGGCTCACGTCCTGGAAGGAGACGGGCTTGTCGTGGGGCGACGAAGAAGAGGTGACCGGACTACAAAAATGCATCCAGTCCCTGGTGAACAAGCAACTCAAGCTTGTCAACGTAGTCCAGGTCATGCTCGTCCGCCGGATCCTTCCGTGTCAAGAACGGGACTTCAATTTGTGGGAGTTCAACCCGGTGCAGCACCGAACTCTGAGCAGGCTCTTCGACACGACGCACGAAGATGTCTGGAAGGGGCTAACCAAAGGCGCCAAGGCTCCCACATCCGCCTCCGAAGACCGTGGATTCAGCTCGCAACGTCCTGCTGGCGAGGTAAAATATTTTCATCTTTTACATGATGTTAAGTTTTCTTCATAGTTTGACTCTATGCGGGATCTAAACTCCCTCACCTTTGACAGGATTGGCAGGCGAAGTCCGGACTGATTAACTGTCCGACTCCCTTGCCCGAAGACCCAGGCCCTGCTCTCCTAGTGAAGCTGCTGGTTCCGGCACCTTATGTGGTGCCGGAGAAGAAGGCCAAGAAGAAGATGGCCACGGGGACTCGAAAGAGTTCCCAGCATATGGTGGTGTCGGACTCGTCATCCGATGAGTCCGAGACGCACTCCTCCCGTGAAGACGAGGAGGAGGAAGAAGAGGCCTCTCCCCCTCTAGCGGGGGGAGGAAAGAAGAGGAAGGCCGCCCTAGTAGGGTAGGCCGAAGGGTCCAAGAAGAGGAAATCCCCTCCGCCGGACTACGCCCCCGACGCCGACGAGGACGAAGAGGAGTGGCCGGACAGGGCCAAGCGTCCGGCGAAATCGTATGTGTTCGGATACCAGAGTAACTCATGATATTCCTTTTGTTGCACAGCTTTCCCTAATGTCGAATATAATCATGCAGCCCGCCCAAGGACGGGCTCGACGAGTCGTCGAGCGGCTCCCTGGATTCATCGGACGTGAATTCAGTTCCGCCCGCTGCCTCCCCCTGTGCTACGGATGACGCCGAAGTGGCGTCGCGACAAGCTCCGGGGCAAGAGGAGGTGGTCCAGGAGGAGCCGCGAGGCGACCTCCCGGACTCCAGGAGTAAAGGGGACAAGACCCCCCAGGGCTCCGAGTCCGGCTTTAAGCTGGACACCGCGCTGAAATCATCAACGATTCTGGACCGCGGCAGGCGAACTCCAGCCAAGAGGAGCAAGCCTATTGAGCCGGCGTCCTTCGTCCAACCGGAGGCGCCGGACAATCTGCTGGAGGTGCTAACGGGCGCCTCCATCGACGAGGAGCACCGTACCATCATGAGTACGGTGGTCCAGAAGGTTTGGTCCGCCAAAAGCGGACTGACTGAAGCTTGTGCTAGCCTTCTAACAGGCTTCGAGGTAAGTAAAAATATGTAAAAATATTACCGCATAGACAGTAGCCCCTGATGCTCTGTTTGGCATTCGGAAAGAAAAGCCGAATAGAAGATCTATATCGCAGGAGTCTAACTAAAAAGGAGTCAATATACGTATGCAGGCTTCGCTGCTGGCCACCGCCGCACTGACTGCGGAGGTGGGTGCCCTGAAGCAGGGCCTCGAGCGGACCGAGCAAGAGCTCGGCCTTGCCAAACGGCAGCTCGAGGAGAAAGAAGGTAAGAGATACCTTATAGAAAAAATGCCTATAAGAAGACGCAATTGCAAAAAATGACAGGAGTATACCGCTTATTGTAGGGGCCACAACTGAGGTGGCGACCCTCAAGCAGGCGCTGTCCAAGGCCAAGAAGAGAGCGGCCACGGAGCGCACCGAGCGGGAGAAATTTGAGGCGCAGGTCGGCGAGGTGCAGCAAGAGCTTCAGGCTCTCATGAAAAAACATGAGAGTTTTGAGCTCGACTCGAAGACGCGAGCGTCCGAGCTTGCTGCGGCCCTTAAAACTGCCAAATCTGCCAAGGCCGAAGCCTAGAAGGCCCTCCAGGAATTGGATGCGGTGAAAAAGATAGCGGCGGGTAAGGCATTGTCTATGCAAAGCAGACATATAAAAGTAAACTACTTGTTACTTACCCGAATCTGGAGCTCTCCAGGGGCATTCGCAGATCTTCCCCGCAGCGTATCCGATGCCGCCGCATTCTACCGAGCCGAGGAAGGCAGCTCGACGGAGAAGGTGTTCTGGTCTCAGTACGCTGAGACCGGACACCCTGTGCCCTTGAGCGACCAGCTGAAGCAGCTGGTCGAGCTCCACAAGGCGGCCGAACAGGCGCTGAAGGGCTTCATAGTTCGGCTGTGGCCTGGAGAGGCCCTGCATGGGAGCTACTTCGGACTGGTGCGGCGGCTGGTGGAGGCTTTTCCAAGGCTCGAGGTCATCAAGCGCTCCGTCTGCATCGAAGGTGCCCGTAGGGCCCTTGCCCGTGCAAAGGTGCACTGGGGTAAGATGAACGGTGAGAAGCTTGTGAGGGACGGGCCGCCGCCGGGGAAGGAGCATCGCAAGCCCGAGAACTATTACAAGGATGTTCTGGCCAGTGCCCGCCTTATGGCGGATGAATGCACCAAGGATGTAATTTTTGAATGAACTCGCTCGTGTTATCCTGTGCGCTGAAAACTTGTTCATATGCGCTAAGCAATGCTTGAATTTAAAATATTACTTTTTGTGCGACCGTTTATCAAAAAATTGAGAGATGGCCAGTCGTCGGCTTCTGCCCCCATGCCACTAGTGTTGGGGTGTTCGGGATAAACCTGAGCGCTCTTTTTCCCATGATTGGGTCCGTCGAGGGAGGCGCTCAGCACAACGAACAAGGCAATCAGACTCTAATGCTTGAACACTCTCACTTAGCCATAGAACTCTATAATTTTAAATTTCGGTGAAGCCCCTAGTATTCGGAAGACCGAGTTCGGGGCGCTATCCACGCCTTGGCCGGATAAATCCGGTTCCTCGCTCGAAGCGGCATAAGTCTTTAAGGACTCGAAAAACCTCTCGAACAGCGACCGGTCTCTCGCCTCATCATGACAGTCACTTTTAGCTTTCTCTACTGAGGTGCTCAACCCAGCTCAACTGGGGCACAATCGCAGTAGTTCTCCTAGTGCTACCTTAGCCGATATAGCGGAACGTAAGGCACCAAAACATAGGAGCCGGGCAAACCCAACTATTGACCCAAATCATGATTCGGGGCCGATGCATATAGTGCTATAAGTTCGGGGTGCCGCACTTGTGAAAGTGTACAGACTTCTCACGCCATATTGATGAGTACTGAAGCCCCTGGCGTATTTTTGCCGTACCACAGTGTACGGATGCAATATGTTATTGATAAACATATATATAAAAAGAGGATAATGCAAAAAATAGACAAAAAGCTATGCATTGTTTATAGAAAGGCTGCTATGAAAGCGGAACGATACAAATAGTGCGATAAGCAAAAGAAATTGGACCATTTAACATGTCCTGGCCAGGGGCAGGCCGCGGAATTGTATTAAAAACAGGTATGCTGCTCGCAATAGAGACCACCTGGGAGTTCCATAATGCGGCGTGGCTTGTCTGCTTTCCTGGATCTTGCATCGTTTGTGCGGCAGTTGAATTGCCGAACGGGTCATCCGAAGTATGGAGTCCTGAGAGTAAGAAAAAAAAACAAAAAAAGGAATCCGGCAGCCCCTGGTGCAGTTTAAGCCGTATTTCGGGCGTGCCGTGATAGTGCCCCTTCCCCTGTGCCCATGGTATTTCAAGAGCGTAGTTATGTACGCGAAGCACTGGTTTCACTATATCGCGAGGGCTAGGGTTGGGGCCGCATTGCTACGCTAGCTCAGAACGTGCCAGGCGGTCTTGTTGTAGGGTACTCCGGGCGTGCTTGACAGTGTCCGGCTTTTTGAAGGCCGAACTGGAGAACTGCCTAGAGAGGCTGCTTTGTACTTCTGCTGCGAGCGCTGCCGTGTGCTCCTTCGTTCGGAGGGAGCGTTCAGTGTTCCCATTGACCATGATTACTCCTCTAGGGCCTGGCATCTTGAGCTTGAGGTATGCATAGTGCGGTACCGCGTTGAATTTTGCGAATGCGGTTCGCCCGAGCAGTGCGTGATAGCCACTACAGAACGGGACTATGTCGAAGATTAACTCCTCGCTTCGGAAGTTATCCGGAGATCCGAAGACCACTTCCAGTGTGACTGAGCCTGTACAGTTGGCTTCTACACCTGGTATGACGCCTTTAAAGGTCGTTTTGGTGGGCTTGATCCTCGAGGGATCTATGCCCATTTTTCGCACTGTATCCTGGTAAAGCAGGTTCAGGCTGCTGCCGCCGTCCATGAGGACTCTTGTGAGATGAAATCCTTCAATGATTGGGTCTAGAACCATGTGGCGAAGCCGCCGTGACGGATGCTAGTGGGGTGGTCCCTTCGGTCAAAGGTGATCGGGCAGGAGGACCATGGGTTGAACTTTGGGGCGACTGGCTCCATCGCATATACGTCCCGTAACGCACGCTTCCGCTCCCTCTTGGGGATGTGGGTTGCGTATATCATGTTCACCGTCCGCACTTGCGGGGGAAATCCCTTCTGTCCACCGTTGTTTGGCGGCCAGGGCTCCTCCTCGTTGTCGCTATACAGCCCCTTGTCTTTGTTTTTGGCTCTTAACTTGCCTTCCTGCTTGAACACCCAACAATCCCTATTGGTGTGATTGGCTGGCTTTTCGGGGGTGCCATGTATCTGGCACAAGCGGTCGAGTATTCTGTCCAAACTGGACGGGCCCTGAGTATTTCTTTTGAATGGCTTTTTCCGTTGACCGGATTTGTAGCCTCGGAATCCGGCATTAACTACCGTATTCTCGTTGTGTCGCTGTTAACGCCACGCTTTTGTTTGTTCCGACGCGACCTGTCGCTTTTGTCCTTGGTATTCGAATTACCAGGGTTCTTGGTTAAATTGTTGCTGCGAGCTAGCCAGCTGTCTTCTCCCGCGCAAAAGCGGGTCATGAGTGTCGTGAGGGCTGCCATAGATTTCGGCTTTTCCTGTCCCAGGTGTCGGGCAAGCCACTCGTCACGGATATTATGCTTGAAGGCCGCTAGGGCCTCTGCGTCCGGACAGTCGACTATCTAGTTTTTCTTTGTTAGGAACCGTGTCCTGAATTGCCTGGCCGATTCCTCTGGCTGCAGAATTATGTGGCTTAGGTCATCGGCGTCCGGTGGTCGCATATAAGTGCGCTGGAAGTTGTCAAGGAATGCAGCTTCCAGGTCCTCCCAAGAACCGACTGAGTCTGCTGGCAAGCTGTTAAGCCAATGCCGGGCCGGTCCCTTAAGTTTGAGTGGGAGGTATTTGATGGCGTGTAGATCATCACTGCGGGCCATGTGGATATGAAGGAGATAATCCTCGATCCATACCGCAGGATCTGTTGTGCCATCGTACGATTTGATGTTTACGGGTTTGAAGCCCTCAGGGATTTTATGATCCATTACTTCTGTGAAGCATAGTGGGTGTGCGGCGCCTCTGTATTGGGCTATATCACGACGCAGCTCGAAGGAGCTTTGTCTGTTGAGTTCGGCCCGGCCGGATTTATTGCATCGGGAGTGACGATCACCGTCACGTGCCGTGGGGCGCCTGCGCGATCCGTAGATCGATCTGGTTTGCCTTGCCTTGTCCTCCAGTATGTCGCGCAGGTCAGACGCATTTTCCCGTGCCTTAGTATGCTTGACGCAGCGTCGGGGCATGGCTTGAGTGGAGGGCCAAGACGCCTCTCTGTCGCGGCCACGAGGTGGCCGGTCGGCCATGTCATGCGCTGGTGATGTAGGTGCTTCCTCCTCTAGTCGGGGTAGCAGCCTGCGCTTTGGGTAACTCTTGGAGGGGCGTTCGAGTTCATAATCTTCGGCCGCAAGGACTTCAGTCCATCTGTTAGCTAGCAAATCCTGATCAGCTCTAAGCTGTTGCTACTTTTTCTTGAGGCTGCTTGCCGTGGCCATAAGCCTGCGTTTAAAACGCTCTTGTTCGGCGGGATCCTCTGGCATGACAGACTCGTCATCGTCGAGGCTTGCCTCGTCTTCGGAGGGAGGCGTATAATTATCGTCCTCAACCTCTTGGTCCGCCGCCCTCTCGTGAGGGCTGGCTTCTCTGTCCTCCTGTGCTGAATCTTGCTGGAGGGGGTGTTCTTCGGCGCTATCCGGAGTAGTATTATCTCCCATGCCGGAATCACCGTTTTTGCTTAGGCGGGATTTAGAGAGGCGCCGCTGACGCCGGTGCTTGGGCTGTTTCTTAGAGGTATCGTCCCCCGCTGTTCCATCGCCATCTCCATCCTTTGGAGTGTCCACCATATGTATGTCATATGACGAGGTGGCCTTCCAGCGCCCTATAGGTGCCGGTTCTTGTTTGTCTCCTGCATCATCGTCCATGCCGTCGATGTCTTCGGAGTCGAAGTCAAGCATGTCAGTTAAGTCGTCGACAGTGGCTACGAAGTGGGTGGTGGGTGGGTTTTGAATTTCTTCATCGTCCATATCCCAACCTTGCTGACCGTAGTCCGACCAGGTCTCTCCTGATAAAGAGAGAGACTTTAGAGAATTCAGGATGTCGCCGAAGGGTGAGTGCTGAAAGATGTCCGCGGCGGTGAACTCCATTATCGGCACCCAATCAGATTCGATAGGTAGGGGCGCGGGGGGCTCGGAGTTCGGAGAGGAATCCGGCTCCTCGGAGTCACGGGCCCTGCAGAGTGCGGGGCTGGAGTTCGGCTTGATCGCCTTTGTGATCGCAGTCCCTGAGGCAGCGCCCAACCGCTGATCCTCGATCGGCGCAGTAGGCTCTGAATCAATGTTCGGAACCAATGCGTGTGCGGCCTCCAAGGCGCTATTCGGCGGCAGAGCTATATCATGCCCACCGAGACAGTGCGGCGCGCTTGGCTGTGGCTCGAATCCGTCGAATATCAAGTCCCCGCGGATGTCAGCCGTGTAGTTTAGGCTTCCAAACCTGACCTGCTGGCCAGGGGCGTAGCTTTCGATCTGCTCAAGGTGGCCAAGTGAATTGGCCCGCAGTGCGAAGCCGCCGAAGACGAAGATCTGTCCAGGGAGAAAAGTCTCACCCTGGACTGCATCGTTGTTGATGATCGAAGGAGCCATCGGGCCTAAAAGCGACGACACAGAGGAACTCTCAATGAAAGCACCAATGTCGGTGTCAAAACCGGCGGATCTCGGGTAGGGGGTCCCGAACTGTGCGTCTAGGCCGGATGGTAACAGGAGGCAAGGAACACGATGTTTTACCCAGGTTCGGGCCCTCTTGATGGAGGTAAAACCCTATGTCCCGCTTGATTAATATTGATGATATGGGTAGTACAAGAGTAGATCTACCACGAGATCAAGGAGGCTAAACCCTAAAAGCTAGCCTATGGTATGATTGTTGTATGATGAAGTTGTCCTACGGACTAAAACCCTCCGGTTTATATAGACACCGGAGAGGGTTAGGGTTACACAAAGTCGGTTACAATGATAGGAGATCTTGAATATCCGCATCGCCAAGCTTGCCTTCCACGCCAAGGAAAGTTCCATCCGGACACGGGACGAAGTCTTCAATCTTGTATCTTCATAGTCCTGGAGTCCGACTGAAGGTATAGTCTGGCTACCCGAACACCCCCTAATCCAGGACTCCCTCAACGAGGTCCTCCTTCTCGTTGACCGCGGCCTTGCGCCGCGCGGCCTCCATCGCATCGCGCTGGGCGGCGAACTTGGCCGCGGCGGCATTGACCTTGACGACCGCTCTCCGCTCCCTCCTCTTTGCCGATTCCGCATCCAACTTGGCGATCTCCTCCGGCGTGCACTCCGACTGCGGCTTCCTTGGCGCCTTGGCAGCCTTCTTCTTCACCTTTGTGGGCCGGTCGACGGCCAGACCGCCGGAATTCGGTGGGGCGTCGGCCATGGACGGGGGAGAGAGGGGGTGGGCGGGAGGGACGTGGGAGGGCTTGTGGAAATGGCGCCAAATGGGGCGTGGGGGGGGGGGTTGGTTTCTCCCACTGATGTCTACTACACAACCTTCTTCTTGTAGACGTTGTTGGGCCTCCAAGTGTAGAGGTTTGTAGGACAGTAGCAAATTTCCCTCAAGTGGATGACCTAAGGTTTATCAATCCGTAGGAGGCGTAGGATGAAGATGGTCTCTCTCAAGCAACCCTGCAACCAAATAAAAAAGAGTCTCTTGTGTCCCCAACACACCCAATACAATGGTAAATTGTATAGGTGCACTAGTTCGGCGAAGAGATGGTGATACAAGTGGTATATGGATAATAGATATAGGTTTTTGTAATCTGAAAATATAAAAATAGTAACGTAACTAATGGTAAAAGTGAGCATAAACGGTATTGCAATGCTAGGAAACAAGGCCTAGGGTTCATACTTTCACTAGTGCAAGTCCTCTCAACAATAATAACATAATTGGATCACATAACTATCCCTCAACATGCAACAAAGAGTCACTCCAAGTCACTAATAACGGAGAACGAACGAAGAGATTATGGTAGGATACGAAACCACCTAAGAGTTATTCTTTCCAATCAATCCGTTGGGCTATTCCTATAAGTGTCACAAACAGCCCTAGAGTTCGTACTAGAATAACACCTTAGGACACAAATCAACCAAAACCCTAATGTCACCTAGATACTCCAATGTCACCTCAAGTATCCGTGGGTATGATTATACGATATGCATCACACAATCTCAGATTCATCTATTCAACCAACACATAGAACCTCAAAGAGTGCCCCAAAGTTTCTACCAGAGAATCACGACGAAAACGTTTGCCAACCCCTATGCGTAGGTTCATGGGCAGAACCCGCAAGTTGATCACCAAAACATACATCAAGTGAATCACGTGGTATCCCATTGTCACCATAGATACGCACGACAAGACATACATCAAGTGTTCTCAAATCTTTAAAGACTCAATCCAATAAGATAACCTCAAAGGGAAAACTCAATCCATTACAGGAGAGTAGAGGGGGGAAGAAACATCATAGGATCCAACTATAATAGCAAAGCTCGCGATACATCAAGATCGTGCCAAATCAAGAACACGAGAGAGAGAGAGAGAGAGAGATCAAACACATAGCTACTTGTACATACCCTCAGCCCCGAGGAAGAACTACTCCCTCCTCGTCATGGAGAGCACCGGGATGATGAAGATGGACACAGGAGAGGGATTGCCCCCTCCATCTGGGTGCCGGAACGGGTCTAGATTGGTTTTCGGTGGCTACGGAGGCTTCTGGTGGCGGAACTCCCGATCTATTGTGCTCCCAGATGTTTTTAGGGTATATGGAGATATATAGGCGGAAGAAGTACATCAGGGGGGCCACGAGGGGCCCACGAGGGTGGAGGGCGCGCACCCTGCCTCGTGGCCTCCTCGTAGATCCCCTGACGTGCACTCCAAGTCTTCTGGGCTTCTTCTCTTCCAAAAATA
Source organism: Triticum urartu (assembly GCF_056163025.1). Taxonomy (NCBI): domain Eukaryota; kingdom Viridiplantae; phylum Streptophyta; class Magnoliopsida; order Poales; family Poaceae; genus Triticum; species Triticum urartu. The sequence goes on from NC_141879.1 coordinate 729,748,323, forward strand.
AGTTCCGTGAAGTTTCAGGTCAATTGGACTCCGTTTGATTTTCCTTTTCTGCGATACTCTAAAAGAAGGAAAAAACAGAAACTGGCACTGGGCTCTGGGTTAATAGGTTAGTCCCAAAAATCATATAAAATAGCATATAAATGCATATAAAACATCCAAGGTTGATAATATAATAGCATGGAACAATCAAAAATTATAGATACGTTGGAGACGTATCAGCATCCCCAAGCTTAATTCCTGCTCATCCTCGAGTAGGTAAATGATAAAAACAGAATTTTTGATGTGGAATGCTACCTAACATATTTATCCATGTATTTCTCTTTATTGTAGCAAGAATATTCAGATCCATATGATTCAAGACAAAAGTTTAATATTGACATAAAAACAATAATACTTCAAGCATACTAACTAAGCAATTATGTCTCTTCAAAATAACATGGCCAAAGAGAGTTATCCCTACAAAATCATATAGTCTGGCTATGCTCCATCTTCACCACACAAAATATTTAAATCATGCACAACCCCGATGACAAGCCAAGCAATTGTTTCATACTTTTGATGTTCTCAAACTTTTTCAATCTTCACGCAATACATGAGCGTGAGCCATGGACATAGCACTATAGGTGGAATAGAATGGTGGTTGTGGAGGAGACAAAAAGGAGAAGATGGTCTCACATCAACTAGGCGTATCAACGGGCTATGGAGATTCCCATCAATAGATATCCATGTGAGTGAGTAGGGATTGCCATGCAACGGATGCACTAGAGCTATAAATGTGAGAAATCTCAACAAAAGAAACTAGTGGGTGTGCATCCAACTTGCTTGCTCACGAAGACCTAGGGCATTTTGAGGAAGCCCATCATTGGAATATACAAGCCAAGTTCTATAATGAAAGATTCCCACTAGTATATGAAAGTGACAACGTAGGATACTCTCTATCATGAAGATCATGGTGCTACTTTGAAGCACAAGTGTGGTAAAAGGATAGTAGCATTGCCCCTTCTCTCTTCTTCTCTCATTTTTTATTTGGGCCTTTCTCTCTTTTTTTATGGCCTCTTTTTTTTTATTTGGGCTTCTTTGGCCTCTTTTATTTATTTTATTTTATTTTTCGTCCGGAGTCTCATCCCGACTTGTGGGGGAATCATAGTATCCATCATCCTTTCCTCACTGGGGCAATACTCTAATAATGATGATCATCACACTTTTATTTACTTACAACTCAAGAGTTACAACTTGATACTTAGAACAAGATATGACTCATCATCACACTTTTATTTACTTACAACTCAAGAGTTACAACTTGATACTTAGAACAAGATATGACTCTATATGAATGCCTCCGGCGGTGTACCGGGATGTGCAATGACTCAAGAGTGACTTGTATGGAAGAATTATGAATGGTGGCTTTACCACAAATACGATGTCAACTACATGATCATGCAAAGCAATATGACAATGATGGAGTGTGTCATAATAACGGAAAGGTGGAAAGTTGCATGGCAATATATCTCGGAATGGCTATGGAAATGCCATAATAGGTAGGTATGGTGGCTGTTTTGAGGAAGGTATATGGTGGGTTTATGATACCGGCGAAAGGTGCGCGGTATTAGAGAGCGAGGCTAGCAATGGTGGAAGGGTGAGAGTGCGTATAATCCATGGACTCAACATTAGTCACAAAGAACTCACATACTTATTGCAAAAATCTATTAGTTATCGAAATAAAGTACTATGTGCATGCTCCTAGGGGGATAGATTGGTAGGAAAAGACCAGCGCTCGTCCCCGACCGCCACTCATAAGGAAGGCAATCAATAAATAAATCATGCTCCGACTTCATCACATAACTGTTCACCATACGTGCATGCTACGGGAATCACAAACTTCAACACAAGTATTTCTCAAATTCACAACTACTCAACTAGCATGACTCTAATATTACCATCTTCATATCTCAAAACAATCATCAAGTATCAAACTTCTCATAGTATTCAATGCACTCTATATGAAAGTTTTTATTATATCCCTCTTGGATGCCCATCATATTAGGCCTAGTTTCATAACCAAAGCAAACTACCATGCTGTTCTAAAGACTCTCAAAATAATATAAGTGAAGCATGATAGTCCATCTATTTCTATAAAATAAAACCACCACCGTGCTCTAAAAGGATATAAGTGAAGCACTATAGCAAATGACAAACTACTCCGAAGGATATAAATGAAGATCAATGAGTAGTCGAATAATTATGCAACTATGTGAAGACTCTCTAACGTTTAATAATTTCAGATCTTGATACTTTATTAAAACAGCAAGCAAAACTAAAGAAAAATAAATTGACGCTCAAAGCAAAACACATATCATGTGGCGAATAAAAATATAGCTCCAAGTAAAGTTACCGATGAACGAAGACGAAAGAGGGGATGCCTTCCGGGGCATCCCCAAGCTTAGGCTTTTGGTTGTCCTTGAATATTACCTTGGGGTGCCTTGGGAATCCCCAAGCTTAGGCTCTTGTCACTCCTTATTCCATAGTCCATCGAATCCTTACCCAAAACTTGAAAACTCCACAACACAAAACTTAACAGAAAACTCGTAAGCTCCGTTAGTATAAGAAAATAAATCACCACTTCAAGATACTGTAATGAACTCATTTTTTATTTATATTGGTGTTAAACCTACTGTATTCCAACTTCTCTATGGTTTATAAACTATTTTACTAGCCATAGATTCATCAAAATAAGTAAACAACACAATGAAAACAGAATCTGTCAAAAACAGAAGAGTCTATAGTAATCTGGACCAAACGTATACTTCTGGAACTCATAAAATTATCAAATAAATTGCTGGACCTGAGGAATTTATCTATTAATCATCTACAAAAAGAATTAACTAAATATCACTCTCCAAATAAAAATGGAAGCACTCGTGAGCGCTAAAGTTTCTGTTTTTTACAGCATGATCAACAAGACTTTCCCAAAGTCTTCCCAACGGTTCTACTTGGCACAAACACTAATTAAACACATAAAACCACATCTAAACAGAGGCTAGATTAATTATTTATTACTAAACAGGAACAAAAAGCAAGGAACGAAAATAAAGTTGGGTTGCCTCCCAACAAGCGCTATCGTTTAACGGCCCTAGCTAGGCATGATGATTTCAATGATGCTCACATAAAAGATTTGAATTGAAACATAAAGAGAGCATCATGAAGAATATGACTAGCACATTTAAGTCTAACCCTCTTCCTATTCATAGGGATTTTGTGAGCAAACAACTAGTGGGAACAATAATCAACTAGTATAGGAAGGCAAGACAAGCATAACTTCGAAACTTTAAGCACATAGAGAGGAAACTTGATATTATTGAAATTCCTACAAGCATATATTCCTCCCTCATAATAATTTTCAGTAGCATCATGAATGAATTCAACAATATAACCAGCACTTAAAGCATTCTTTTCATAATCTACAAGCATAGAAAATTTACTACTCTCCACATAAGCAAAATTCTTCTCATGAATAATAGTGGGAGCAAACTCAACAAAATAACTATCATGAAAATTAAGATCAAGATGACAAGGTTCATTGTTATTATTATTATTCTTTAAAGCATACGTGTCATCACAATAATCATCATATATAGGAGGCATGCTTTCATCATAATAAATTTGGTCATCAAAAATTGGGGGACAAAAAATATCATCTTCATCAAACATAGCTTCCCCAAGCTTGTGGCTTTGCATATGATTAGCATCATGGATATTCAAGGAATTCATACTAACAACATTGCAATCATGCTAATCATTCAAATATTTAGTGCCAAACATTTTATAGATTTCTTCTTCTAGCACTTGAGCACAATTATCCTTTCCATCATACTCACGAAAGATATTAAAAAGATGAAGCGTATGAGGTAGACTCAATTCCATTTTTTATAGTTTTCTTTTATAGACTAAACTAGTGATAAAACAAGAAACTAAAAGACTCGATTTCAAGATCTAAAGATATACCTTCAAGCGCTAACCTCCTCGGCAATGGCGCCAGAAAACAGCTTGATGTCTACCACACAACCTTCTTCTTGTAGACGTTGTTGGGCCTCCAAGTGCAGAGGTTTGTAGAACAGTAGCAAATTTCCCTCAGGTGGATGACCTAAGGTTTATCAATCCATAGGAGGCGTAGGATGAAGATGGTCTCTCTCAAGAAACCCTGCAACCAAATAACAAAGAGTCTCTTGTGTCCCCAACACACCCAATACAATGGTAAATTGTATAGGTGCACTAGTTCGGCGAAGAGATGGTGATACAAGTGGTATATGGATAATAGATATAGGTTTTTGTAATCTGAAAATATAAAAACAGCAAGGTAACTAATGGTAAAAGTGATCGTAAACGATATTGCAATGCTAGGAAATAAGGCCTAGGGTTCATACTTTCACTAGTGCAAGTCCTCTCAACAATAATAACATAATTAGATCACATAACTATCCCTCAACATGCAACAAAGAGTCACTCCAAAGTCTCTAATAGCGGAGAACGAACGAAGAGATTATGGTAGGGTACGAAACCACCTCAAAGTTATTCTTTCCAATCAATCCGTTGGGCTATTCCTAGAAGTGTCACAAACAGCCCTAGAGTTTGTACTAGAATAACACCTTAAGACACAAATCAACCAAAACCGTAATGTAACCTAGATACTCCAATGTCACCTCAAGTATCCGTGGGTATGATTATACGATATGCATCGCACAATCTCAGATTCATCTATTCAACCAACACATAGAACCTCAAAGAGTGCCCCAAAGTTTCTACCGGAGAATCACGACGAAAACGTATGCCAACCCCTATGCATAGGTTCATGGGCGGAACCCGCAAGTTGATCACCAAAACATACATCAAGTGAATCACGTGGTATCCCATTGTCACCACAGATACGCACGGCAAGACATACATCAAGTGTTCTCAAATCTTTAAAGACTCAATCGATAAGATAACCTCAAAGGGAAAACTCAATCCATTACAAGAGAGTAGAGGGGGGAAGAAACATCATAGGATCCAACTATAATAACAAAGCTCGCGATACATCAAGATCATGCAAAATCATGAACACGAGAGAGAGAGAGATCAAACACATAGCTACTGGTACATACCCTCAGCCCCGAGGAAGAACTACTCCCTCCTCGTCATGGAGAGCACCGGGATGATGAAGATGGCCACCGGAGAGGGATTTCCCCCTCCGGCTGGGTGCCGGAACGGGTCTAGATTGGCTTTCAGTGGCTACGAAGGCTTCCGGCGGCGGAACTCCCGATCTATTGTGCTCCCGGATGTTTTTAGGGTATATGGAGATATATAGGAGGAAGAAGTACGTTAGGGGGGCCACGAGGGTGGAGGGCATGCCCAGGGGGGTGGGTGCGCCCCCTGCCTCGTGGCCTCATCGTAGATCCCCTAACGTGCACTCCAAGTCTTCTGGGCTTCTTCTCTTCCAAAAATAAGTTCCGTGAAGTTTTAGGTTAATTGGACTCCATTTGATTTTCCTTTTCCGCGATACTCTAAAAGAAGAAAAAAACAGAAACTGGCACTAGGCTCTGGGTTAATAGGTTAGTCCCAAAAATCATATAAAATAGTATATAAATGCATATAAAACATCCAAGGTTGATAATATAATAGCATGAAACAATCAAAAATTATAGATGTTGGAGACGTATCACCCACCGACAGGCGGGCCAGGGGAGGACAAGCGCGCGCGTCCCGCCCATCCGTGCGCTGTCCGTTTCACCCCAAAACCGGCGCAAACTTAGGCCGCGGATGGATCAAAAGCGGACACAAAGCGGAAAATGTCCGTTTGCGCCCGCGCGTTGCGCCGTCTGGTTTGTCCGTTTTATCTCAAATGGACGGGGACGGACATGATAGGGTCGCGCGGTGGAGTTGGCCTAAACCTTCTGTGTGATGTGTATGTACGTATCTTGTAGGGCGTAGCTCTCTCCCTTCCACTCTCCATGAATTTTCTCATGGGCCTTCTATATCTCTCCCTCGGTCCATTGCATGCATGGCGTCGCATTTCCCGAGGAAGCCGTGGCGTCTTGCGCTTGTCCTCCTTCCTTAGCCCAGCTAGCTGGTCCTGCCAACCCAAAATCACCCTGTGTTTCTCTTTCGTTTCTCATGACGCATGATGTATGTGCAATGTATGATGTATGTGTGGATGGCGAAAGACGACGCATGCACATCCGTCCATCACGGGCGTGCAACGCCTGCCTGCTTAGAGCATCTCCAGCCGAGCCCCCAATATGCCCTTTTCAGACGTTTTTTCGCGCCAGCGCACAAAAATCGGCACAATCGTGTCCCTAGAAGCCTAATTTTCGCCCTCTCAGGCCGAATTCGGTGTCGGCGGACCCATGTCGAACCCAGTGATGAAGCTATGTACCTAGGGTAGGGTCATGGACCTGTCCAACTTACCCTCCCCAAGGACATCTCTACAAAGAATCAGAAGCAGTCGAAGAGAAAACATCATCCACTCGACCATGGAGACGTGCTCACTCGACCACCAGAAGATGAGGAAACCTCCACTCTGCAACGGTCAGGACTTAAACCATAGCATTATGACCATTTATGACACTTTACTGTAGACGTTACCAGTAACGCCTTTCCTTTATGAGCATTGAACCCTGTCTAACGGAGGGGAGCTGGGGTCCTGGCGCACTCTATATAAGCCACCCCCTCCTCTGGGACAGGGGTTCGCACTTTTGTAAACTCACACACACATATAATCCAGTTGACCGCCTCAGGGCACCGAGACGTAGGGCTGTTACTTCCTCCGTGAAGGGCCTGAACTCGTAAAACTCATGTGTACAACTACTCCATAGCTAGGATCTTGCCTCCTCATACCTACCCCCCATTCTACTGTCAGTCTTAGATCCACGACAGTTGGCGCCCACCTTGGGGCAGGTGTCTTAGCGACTTATTGGAGAAGTTGCAATTTTTCCAATCCCCATCATCATGGTTCCAGGCGGAGGTTTGGCTGAGGGCCGCGAGATCCATCTCGACGCGCTCGTGTTTGTCGCCGACGACTCTGCTTGGATTCAGGAGGCACCACTCGACGTCGACGCGCTCCCCGCCCGCGGGGCGACGCACTTTCACGCGTGCGTCCGCGGCGTCCTCCTGCGGCAGCCATCGACCCAGTACCAGTCGACTCCAACGGCTTTCCCCCTCCCTGCGACCCGCCGGAGCAAGCGCACCGGCCGGTCGAGGATTCAACGGTGGGAGAAGCATGCGGTGGCCCGCCAGTCGGCCACCCCTCAGTTGCGGCGATCGAGCCCGACGAGTCTCTCTACGGCCTGTTCGATCTGTCGACTCGCTCCGTAGAGACTGCATCCGAGTGCGGCAGCAATGACTCGGCAGCGGAAGTCCTGATGGTCAATGGACCACGCGGTCCTCCTGGCTTCAATCATGAAGACGGAGGTGACGGGAACGGCGATCCGTCGCGCGTTCACGAGGAGTACCGCCCCGAGCCTCTCTTCTCGCAGCAGAGAGAAGAACTTTGTCACCGAAACATGGATGCCCTGCATACTCCTATAGTTGGAGAAACACCCGAGGCCCAGGCCTTGGAGCAGGCTCGCTTGGCCAATCTGGCTGAGCGCACTCAGCTGGAGAACCTCCAGCACGCACTCGACGATCACGCTCATCAACGTGCTCCTGAGTCCAGTCGACGCCAACTTTTTCCACCTCCGACTCAGGTATACCGAACACCGATCAAAAACCTAGCAGCTGCTGCCCAGATAGCAGAGTCGATTCAACCTTCCCAGTCAGAAGCTGGCCGAGGTCTGGCGTAGATCAGGGCCTTGCTCTGGGCAGCGGGAGAGCAGAATACGGTCGTGTCTCAGTTGTGGAATAGGATCCATAGCAGATCCGTGGTCGCAGATACAGTTCAGTCAGCCCATAGCCCGAGATCGCCCCCGAGGCGTGAGGGACGTGGGGAGCGGCGTGATCAGTACAGAAACCAGGAGCAGTATGATCGTCGAGCCGATCGCGATGGTCACCATCGAGTGCCCACGGCTCCTCCCAGGAGTGGGTCATATGTGCCTCGGCCGCATGAAGACAGACGCCCTCACAGTGTCGGAAGAGGTGTTCCAGTCGACCCCAGGGAGCCAGGCTTTGATGCGAGATCTATTCTCGTGCAGGGCTTGGTAGACAGAAACAGAGCTCACTGAGATGGCTATGACAGACGCCCGCAAACCAGCAACAGGGTGCATGTCTTTGGCCCAGAGTGCTTCAGCAGAGCTATCAGAGCTGCGGTGATTCCCCCCAACTTCAGGTTGGCGACTGGAGTCAGTAAGTTCACCGGAGAGTCCAAGCCTGACACTTGGCTCGAAGACTACCGAGTGGCTATCTAGATTGGTGGCGGCAATGATGAGGTGGCCATGAAACACCTTCCTTTGATGTTGGAGGGCTCGACTAGAGCATGGCTGAATCAGTTGGCACCTGGCAGCATCTATACTTGGGAAGATCTTGCCCGAGTGTTTGTCAGAACGTTTGAGGGTACTTGCAAACGGCCAGCAGGTTTGACAGAATTACAGTGTTGCGTCCAGAAACCGAATGAAACTTTGAGGGATTATATCCAGAGGTGGATCACCCTACACCACATGGTAGAAGATGTGTCTGATCATCAGGCAATTTGTGCTTTCAAGGAAGGCGTCAGGTACCGGGAGTTGAATCTGAAATTCGGTCAGACAGGAAACATGACCCTGACTCGGATGATGGAAATTGCCACCAAGTATGCCAATGGTGAAGAGGAAGAGCGACTCCGAAGTGGCAAACACAAAGCCGTCGCCCACGAAGCCGGGGGAGGGAACTCCAGTCGGAAACAGAAACGCAAGGCCGAACCAGCTGCTCCGGGTGAAGCCTTGGCTGTGGTTCAAGGAAAGTTCAAGGGGAAGCCCAAAGGGCCGTGGAACCCCAAGAAAGTAAAAGATCAAGATGGAAATGACGTGTTGGATCTGCCGTGCCATATCCACACCAAAAAAGACGAAGAAGGTAATTTCATTTACCCAAAACATACCACTCGACAGTGTCGGCTCCTGATCCAGCAGTTCCAAGAGAAACAACCCAAGGAAAAGGAGAAGGAGGCAGACAAGGCTGAGAGTGAAGGAGAAGATGATGATGGTTATCCTCACGTGAATTCCACTCTGATGATTTTTGCTGATGTTGAAAACAAGAGTCGATTGAAAGTCATCAACAGAGAAGTCAACATGGTCGCTCCGGCAACACCCAGATACTTGAAATGGTCACAGACTGCCATGACGTTCGAATAGTCTGATCATCCAGCGCACATCGCCACCCCTGGGAGGCAAGCGCTGGTGGTCGACCCGGTGGTCGAAGGCACTCGACTGACAAAGGTCCTAATAGATGGTGGCAGTGGCCTGAACATTCTGTATGCAGAAACGTTGAAGGGAATGGGCATTCCGATGTCCAGACTCAGTGAAAGCCATATGAGTTTCCATGGGGTCATCCCAGGCAAGAAGGCAGCATCCCTCGGTCAGATTGCACTAGATGCGGTTTTCGGTGATGCCAAAAATTACCGCAAAGAAAAGTTGACGTTTGAAGTCGTGGATTTTCAGAGTGCGTATCATGCAATTCTAGGCAGGCCAGCTTATGCACGATTCATGGCTCGACCTTGTTACGTGTACCTCAAACTGAAGATGCCTGGTCCCAGAGGAGTGATCACTATCTCTGGTAATCGGAAAAAGGCGGAAGAGTGTTTCCAGAAGGTCTCAAAGATCGCCGATGCCCAGATGGCCGTGGTAGAATTGCAAGAATACCAGAAAAATGCAGACCCGAGTGACTTGCTGCGAGCCAAGAAGACAGTCACGGATTCAACATTCCAGTTGTCTGGCGAGACGAAGTCTATTCACATTCACCCGACGGACCCCAATGCAGCTCCGACCCACATTTCGAACACACTCGACTCCAAATAGGAAGAAGCGCTCATCCAGTTCCTCCGTGAGAACTGGGACATCTTTGCATGGAATCCTTCTGACATGCCAGGTGTTTCCAGGGGTCTGGCTGAGCATCGTTTGCGAGTCGACCCGAAAGTGAAACCAGTCAAAGAGCATCTTCGACGGTCCGCCGTCCAGAAAAGAAAAGCAATCGGCGAAGAGGTGGCTCGGCTTTTGGCAGCTGAGTTTATCCGAGAGATTTACCACTCCGAGTGGTTAGCCAATGTTGTCATGGTCCCAAAGAAAGATGACTCACTCTGCATGTGCATCGATTTCAAGCATATCAATGGGGCCTGCCCGAAAGATCACTTCCCTCTCCCTCGCATCGATCAGATAGTCGATTCGACTGCTGGGTGCGAGCATTTGTCCTTTTTGGACGCTTATTCCGGGTATCATCAGATCCGTCTGTACGGACCCGACGAAATAAAGACAACTTTTATCACCCCATTCGGGTGCTTCTGTTATGTCACAATGCCATTCGACTTGAAGAATGCCGGAGCCACATTTATGCGGATGATTCAGAAGTGCCTGCTCACTCAGATCAGTCAGAATGTGGAAGCATACATGGATGACATTGTGGTCAGGTCACGTAAATGTTCTGACCTGCTGACCGACCTCGCTGAAACCTTTGCCAACCTCCGAAGGTATGATATCAACCTCAATCCATCAAAGTGCACGTTTGGAGTTCCAGGAGGCAAGTTACTCGGTTTTCTTGTTTCCAAACGAGGAATCGATGCTAACCCAGAGAAAGTAGGTGCTATACTCCGAATGAAATGCCATGCGCGTGTGCATGATGTCCAGAAGCTTACTGGTTGCTTGGCCGCCATAAGTCAATTCATTTCTCACCTCGGTGAAAAGGCGCTGCCTCTTTACCGACTGATGAAGAAATCAGGTAACTTCGAGTGGACTCCAGAAGCTGATACAACATTTGCAGAGCTAAAAGCCCTGTTTCCACCCAGCCGGTGCTTGCTGCTCCAATCAGCAAAGAGCCTCTATTGCTTTATATAGCAGCCACTGGACAAGTCGTCAGTACAGTACTTACGGTCGAGCGGGAAGAAGAAGGAAAAGCGTACAAAGTTCAACGCCCAGTTTATTATATTTCTGAAGTCCTGAACCCGTCAATGCAGAGATATCCTCACTATCAGAAGCTTGTTTATGGAATTTACATGACCACGAAGAAGGTTGCACACTACATCTCAGATCACTCTGTTACAGTCGTCAGCGACGCTCCATTATCAGAGATTCTGCACAACAGGGATGCAACTGGTCGAGTGGCAAAATGGGCGATTGAACTCCTTCCCTTGGATATCAAGTTTGAAGCAAAGAAAGCCATCAAGTCCCAAGCAATAGCAGATTTCCTCGCCGAGTGGATCGAACAGCAACTGCCGACTCAAGTTCACTCTGAGCACTGGACCATGTTCTTTGACGGATCCAAGATATTGAACGGTTCTGGTGCTGGAGTAGTTCTGGTATCCCCCCGAGGAGACAAGCTCAGATATGTCCTCTAGATTCACTTTGATTCCTCCAACAATGAAGCAGAATATGAAGCACTCCTGTATGGGTTGCGCATGGCCATCTCACTCGGCGTCCGTCGCATCATGGTCTATGGCGACTTTTGGTAGTTAATCAAGTGATGATGGAGTGGGACGTAAGAAGTCCAGCCATGACTGGTTACTGCAACGCGGTGAGAAAGCTTGAGAAGAAGTTCGAGGGGTTAGAACTCCACCACATCCCCCGATTGAAAAATCAAGCAGCCGATGAATTGGCCAAGATAGGTTCCAAGAGAGAAGCCATTCCCAACAATGTGTTCTTGGAGCATATTCACACGCCGATAGTTCAGGAAGACCCTTTCACTGAAGAGCCTCCGCAACCTAAAAGCGCCACGGATCCGACTGAAGTCGAGGTCCCAGCTGTGGTCGACCTGATCATGGAGGTTCTGGCCATTACCCCCGACTGGACGGTGCCCTACATTGCGTACATCCTCAGGAAAGAGCTCCCAGAGGATGAAGAAGAAGCTCGACAGATCGTCCGACGATCCAAAGCTTTTACTGTGATAAGAGGGCAGCTGTTCAGAGAAAGTGTGACTGGAGTCGGTCAAAAGTGCATAACACCAGAAGAAGGTCGAATGATCCTCAATGACATCCACTCGGGGACCTGTGGTCACCATGCATCCTCTCGGTCCATCGTGGCTAAAGCATACCGAGCTGGGTTCTATTGGCCACGAGCAAATGAGATGGCGAAAGATATAGTCGACAGATGTGAAGGATGTCAATTTTACTCCGATATGTCTCACAAGCCAGCGTCAGCCCTGAAGACCATCCCCCTCGTCTGGCCCTTCGCTGTTTGGGGACTGTATATGGTTGGACCGCTGAGAACCGGCAAAAGCGGCTTCACTCACGTGCTCGTTGCAGTCGACAGGTTTACCAAATGGATCAAAGCTAAACCTATCAAGAACCTTGACGCTAGCACCTGTTGGGGAACGTAGTAATTTGAAAAAAAAAATTCCTACGCACACGCAAGATCATGGTGATGCATAGCAACGAGAGGGGAGAGTGTGATCTATGTACCCTTGTAGACCGACAGCGGAAGCGTTAGCACAACGCAGTTGATGTAGTCATACGTCTTCACGGCCCGACCGATCAAGCACCGAAACTACGGCACCTCCGAGTTTTAGCACACGTTCAGCTCGATGACGATCCCCGGACTCCGATCCAGCAAAGTGTCGGGGAAGAGTTCCGTCAGCACGATGGCGTGGTGACGATCTTGATGTTCTACCGTCGCAGGGCTTCGCCTAAGCACCGCTACAATATTATCGAGGATTATGGTGGAAGGGGGCACCGCACACGGCTAAGAATATTATCACGTGGATCAACTTGTGTCTATGGGGTGCCCCCTGCCTCCGTATATAAAGGATCAAGGGGGGGGGGTGCGGCCGGCCAGGAGGAGGGCGCGCCAGGAGGAGTCCTACTCCCACCGGGAGTAGGATTCACCCCCTTTCCTAGTTGGAATAGGATTCGGGAAGGGGGAAAGAGGAGAGAGAGAGAAGGAAGGGGGGCGCCGCCCCCCTCTCCTTGTCCTATTCGGACTAGGGGGGAGGGGCGCGCGGCCCAGCCCTGGCCATCTCTCCTCTCTTCCACTAAAGCCCACTAAGGCCCATATACCTCCCGGGGGGTTCCGGTAACCTCCCGGTACTCCGGTAAAATCCCGATTTCACCCGGAACACTTCCGATATCCAAATATAGGCTTCCAATATATCAATCTTTATGTCTCGACCATTTCGAGACTCCTCGTCATGTCCGTGATCACATCCGGGACTCCGAACAAACTTCGGTACATCAAAATGCATAAACTCATAATATAACCGTCATCAAAACCTTAAGCGTGCGGACCCTACGGGTTCGAGAACAATGTAGACATGACCGAGACACGTCTCTGGTCAATAACCAATAGCAGAACCTGGATGCTCATATTGGCTCCCACATATTCTACGAAGATCTTTATCGGTCAGACGGCATAACAACATACGTTGTTCCCTTTGTCATCGGTATGTTACTTGCCCGAGATTCGATCGTCGGTATCTCAATACCTAGTTCAATCTCGTTACCGGTAGGTCTCTTTACTCGTTTCGTAATACATCATCTTGCAACTAACTCATTAGTTGTAATGCTTGCAAGGCTTATGTGATGTGCATTACCGAGAGGGCCCAGAGATACCTCTCCGACAATCGGAGTGACAAATCCTAATCTTGAAATATGCCAACCCAACATGTACCTTTGGAGACACCTGTAGAGCACCTTTATAATCACCCAATTACGTTGTGACGTTTGGTAGCACACAAAGTGTTCCTCCGGCAAACGGGAGTTGCATAATCTCATAGTCATAGGAACATGTATAAGTCATGAAGAAAGCAATAGCAACATACTAAACGATCGGGTGCTAAGCTAATGGAATGGGTCATGTCAATCAGATCATTCACCTAATGATGTGATCCCGTTAATCAAATAACAAATCTTTGTCCATGGTTAGGAAACATAACCATCTTTGATTAATGAGCTAGTCAAGTAGAGGCTTACTAGTGACACTCTGTTTGTCTATGTATTCACACATGTATTATGTTTCCGATTAATACAATTCTAGCATGAATAATAAACATTTATCATGATATATGGAAATAAATAATAACTTTATTATTGCCTCTAGGGCATATTTCCTTCAGCACCGCTGTCAGTTTTATCAGAGAATTGACATTCAGATATGGAGTCCCACACAACATCATCACGGACAATGGATCGAACTTCGATTCCGATGAGTTCAGAGCTTTCTGCGCCTCTCAGGGCACTCGAGTCGACTATGCTTCTGTTGCTCATCCGCAGTCGAACGAACAAGCAGAAAGAGCCAATGGCCTAATTCTCAAAGGACTGAAACCCTGACTGATGCGTGATCTCAAACACACAGCAGGTGCTTGGGTTGATGAACTTCCGTCAGTCTTGTGGGGTTTAAGGACAACTCCTAATCGGTCAACTGGAAGAACTCCTTTCTTCGTAGTCTATGGAGCCGAAGCTGTTCTGCCAAGTGACTTGCTCCACAATGCACCCCGAGTTGTACTCTTCTCCGAAGCGGAAGCAGAGCAGGCCCGGCAAGATTCAGTCGATCTCTTAGAGGAGGAAAGAGAGATGGCCTTGATCCGCTCGACCATTTATCAGCAAGATCTGCGTCGATTCCACGCCAGGAATGTGAGGGGTCGGGCCTTTCAAGAAGGAGACTTGGTTCTTCAAGTGGATCAACAGAAACCACACAAGCTCGCTCCAACTTGGGAAGGCCCCTTCATCATCACCAAAGTTCTCCACAACGGGGCATACCATCTTTACAGTATCGAGCATCACAAAGACGAGCCACGGGCTTGGAACGCGGAGCTGCTCCGCCCCTTTTATACTTAAACACTCGTTTGAATAAAATGTAATAAGCAACACCTTTTTTAATTCATTTATCAAAAACAAGAGCTTACGGTTCTCTCATTCGATTGTGTTGTTCTTATTTACTCCTGAAATCCCCAAGTGGGTGGGCTTAGTCGCGAATCCGTTCCGCCTAAGTTCGGAAAAATCCTACCGAGTGGAGAGCAATCCTCCCACTCGGGGGCTTAGCTGCAGTCAAGTACTCGCCTAAGTTCTCTCACTAAGAGGCTTCAAGGCAGTCCAACACTCGCCTAAGTTTGAAAAAAATCCTACCGAGTGGAGAGCAATCTCCCACTCGGGGGCTTAGCTGCAGTCAAGTACTCGCCTAAGTTCTCTCACTAAGAGGCTTAACGGCAGTCCAGCACTCGCCTAAGTTTGAAAAAATCCTACCGAGTGGAGAGCAATCCTCCCACTCGGGGGCTTAGCTGCAGTCAAGTACTCGCCTAAGTTCTCTCACTATGAGGCTTAACGGCAGTCCAGCACTCACCTAAGTTTGAAAAAATCCTACCGAGTGGAGAGCAATCCTCCCTCTCGGGGGCTTAGCTGCAGTCGAGCACTCGCCTAAGTTCTCTCACTAAGAGGCTTAACGGCAGTCCAGCACTCGCCTAAATTTGAAAAAAATCCTACCGAGTGGAGAGCAATCCTCCCACTCGTGGGCTTAGCTGCAGTCGAGCACTCGCCTAAGTTCTCTCACTAAGAGGCTTAACGGCAGTCCAGCACTCGCCTAAGTTTGAAAAAATCCTACCGAGTGGAGAGCAATTCTCCCACTCGGGGGCTTAGCTGCAGTCGAGCACTCGCCTAAGTTCTCTCACTAAGAGGCTTAACGGCAGTCCAGCACTCGCCTAAGTTTAAAAAATCCTACCGAGTGGAGAGCAATCCTCCCACTCGGAGGCTTAGCTGCAGTTGAGTACTCGCCTAAGTTCTCTCACTAAGAGGCTTAACGGCAGTCCAGCACTCGCCTAAGTTTGAAAAATCCTACCGAGTGGAGAGCAATCCTCCCACTCGGGGGCTTAGCTGCAGTCGAGCACTCGCCTAAGTTCTCTCACTAAGAGGCTTAACGACAGTCCAGCAATCGCCTAAGTTTGAAAAATCCTACCGAGTGGAGAGCAATCCTCCCACTCGGAGGCTTAGCTGCAGTTGAGTACTCGCCTAAGTTCTCTCACTAAGAGGCTTAACGGCAGTCCAACACTCGCCTAAGTTTGAAAAAATCCTACCGAGTGGAGAACAATCCTCCCACTCGGGGGCTTAGCTGCAGTCGAGGCCTCGCCTAAGTTCTCTCACTAAGAGGCTTAATGGCAGTCCAGCACTCGCCTAAGTTTGAAAAAATCCAACCGAGTGGAGAGCAATCCTCCCACTCGGGGGGCTTAGCTGCAGTCGAGCACTTGCCTAAGTTCTCTCAGTAAGAGGCTTAACGACAGTCCAACACTCGCCTAAGTTTGAAAAATCCTACCGAGTGGAGAGCAATCCTCCCACTCGGAGGCTTAGCTGCAGTCGAGTACTCGCCTAAGTTCTCTCACTAAGAGGCTTAACGGCAGTCCAGCACTCGCCTAAGTTTGAAAAAATCCTACCGAGTGGAGAGCAATCCTCCCACTCGGGGGCTTAGCTGCAGTCAAGTACTCGCCTAAGTTCTCTCACTATGAGGCTTAACGGCAGTCCAGCACTCACCTAAGTTTGAAAAAATCCTACCGAGTGGAGAGCAATCCTCCCTCTCGGGGGCTTAGCTGCAGCCGAGCACTCGCCTAAGTTCTCTCACTAAGAGGCTTAACGGCAGTCCAGCACTCACCTAAATTTGAAAAAAATCCTACCGAGTGGAGACCAATCCTCCCACTCGTGGGCTTAGCTGTAGTCGAGCACTCGCCTAAGTTTGAGCTCCATCCCTATCCGCAAGGACGACGAGGTGCAGGTCGACTGCAACCTTCTCCTTCGGAGGTGCGGCACAAATACAACGTCCGCTCCATCCTTATCCGCAAAGACGACGAGGTGCAGGTCGACTGCAACCTTCTCCTTCGGAGCTGCGGCACAAATGCAACGTCCGCTCCATCCCTATCCGCAAGGACGAAGAGGTGCAGCAAGCAAAGTCCATCCGAAGGCAAACACAAGCACATTTGGAGATAAACCAAAATCAAATAAATCCTAAAAAAGTTCCAAGCAGCAAATCGAAAGTACTCGGGCACCAAGCCCGAAGGAGTTTGACGGTTACAGAAACCACTCGGCATTCCGAGGAAAATTTAAGGTGTATCAAAGTTTCATAAGATTGTTCACTCGGCCGGAGGAGGGCTGGCAGGCTCCACGAATGAGTCCAGATCGATCCCATCAGCGATCCGAGTGGCGGCAGCAATGAAAGTCTCCATGAAGGACTGGAAGTCGTGCCTTTTGGTGTTAGCGACTTTGATCGCAGCCAGCTTGTCTTCACGAGCCTCCTTGCAATGGACTCGCACCAGGGACAGCGCCACATCAGCACCACACCGGGCGAAGGATTTCTTCCATTCTTGCACTCGGTCAAGGATCTCGTTCAGTCGAGTCATCAGAGATTCCAGATCATTCTGAAGTGTCGCCCCCGGCCAAAGCGTCGAGTCGATTCGAGAGACAACCTCCTTCAGGCGTGCGAGGTAGCTTGTGGCGCTGGCGATACGGGACTCCAGTCGGAGCACGTTCATCGCAGTTTCGTCGCAGACTGGGGAAGCGATAGGGTCCAGACCCGTCTCGACCCTTCCAGTTTCTTCGTCGAAGTCTTGGCAGAGTTCTGCAGCCAAAAGTCGGTTCATCAACCGAGAAAAATCCGATTGCAAGCATCAACACAGTCGGATTAAAAGAAATACCTTCCAGCGCGAGATAAAGCTTCTTGGCGAGGGTCCTCAAATAAGCTTACGTGTCGTTCCTCTTGCGGATCGCAGACTCCAACTTTTCGTTCAGGACGACCTTGTCCTTCTTCAGGCTGGTCACTTCGCGGTTAGCTTCATTAAGGCAAGATTTTAGTTTATTCACCTCTCCTTCAAGCGTTCCGATTGAAGCAAGCTTCTTGTCTGCGAGAGCGGTTTTGTCTTGGGCTGCTTTTTGCGCGGCGGCGAGGTCCGAGTCCTTCTTGTCCAGAGCCAACTTCATTTTCTCTGCAAAAGAAGTAATCGAATCAAAGAAGAGATCAAAGAGATATATTGAAATTCAGTCGACAATCAGTTACCTTCCATACCAGCGGCCTCGTCTTGAGCTTTTTTCAGATTTTGCTGAGCCAATTCCAAGTCTAAGTTGAGTTGCCTCTGCTTCTCTTCGAGTTCGGCAAACTTGGAGATAAGAGTACAAGACTTCTGCAGGAGGCAAGAGACAGATCAATCGATAGGTTCGAAGGCAGTTCATTTCCGAGTGAATAAAACCTAAAGAAGTGGGCAACAAGCTGTTCAGACCCTAGTCGACTGCCAGCAGTCGACCGCGGTCTCGGGGACTACACCCAGTGGGTGCACTAGGCGTGCCCCCACCGGTTCTGATCCCACTCGACCGGCCCGCCGGAGTCGAGTGCAAAAAAAGGGAAGAGAGAAAGAACAATTGCGCCATCAAGAAAGAAGAACTTAGACCACAGCCGACTGCCAGCAGTCGACCGCAGTATCGGGGACTACACCCAGTGGGTGCACTTAGTGTGCCCCCACCAGTTCTGGTCCCACTCGCCCAGACCGAGTGGAAGAGCGAAACTACCAAAAACGACAGCGACACCCAGTGGGTGCTCTAATTCAACGCGAACAACAGAAGATTGTGTAGAAGAAGATTTTTCGAGAACAAAAACAGTCGAAAAGT
Source organism: Triticum urartu (assembly GCF_056163025.1). Taxonomy (NCBI): domain Eukaryota; kingdom Viridiplantae; phylum Streptophyta; class Magnoliopsida; order Poales; family Poaceae; genus Triticum; species Triticum urartu. The sequence continues at coordinate 729,767,035 of NC_141879.1, forward strand.
CTACTCACCTGGACATTGGCCCGAAGGGCAGCACTAGCGTCGTAGGCAGCCTGACTGCTCTCGTGCACTATCTTCACCCGCTCCATCATCATATCAGCCTGTCAGATGGCTTCCGCAGCCGCTTCCGACTAGTTGTCTGGGACGGGGTAGCTGGTGAAAAAGTGTGCAGACAACCCAGGTGCGGCTGCTTGAAGCTCCATGGTGTGGAGTTGGATAGTTGAAGGAACCACAGGCGCGGTCAACTGCGTGGGATGCCCACTCGGCAAGGGTGCAGCGAACGTCACAGTGGCCCTGCCCGCGTCTTCAGCTTGACGGGCGGGAGGCGTTGCAGTTGGTTCTTGCCGAGCCACCCTGCCAGCTATTACCTTCTTGCTTTTCCTATGCTTAGGAGCCACATCTTCGTCGCCGTCCGAAAGATCAATGATGTTGGGTGGAGCTGCAAGATAGAACATTCGACCCCAAGTGAACCACTCGACCCTAAAAGGATCAAGAATCGAAATCGCAAGAGTTCATACCTGGGTTAGAGGTTACCGCATCCTCCATTTCCTCGTCCCGGTACTGGTATGAAGAGGTCCCTGACGTAGCAGCACTGCAAAGGCCCGCATTCAATCGGTTACACCCAGTTAATCGAGTCCACATAAAGGACGAGTTAGATGGTTACCCGGAGATAGTAGGAATGATCACTTTGATCCTGGGTAAAGCTTTGGGCAGTTTGGAAGAGATGGCTTTCGGCACTTTCGGCGCTGGGAGCGGCGCGACCTTGGATTGCTTCGGAGCCTTCTCAGTCGGCGTCGGGGAAGACGTCCTGGGGCGCTTCGAGGACTGCTCGATCGGCGCAACCACCAAGTCCGGAGCGCTTGCCGGGTCATGAGTGTGCTTGGACCTCCTCTCCCTGCGAGGAGGCGAGTCGACTTCTTCCTCATCAGTCGATTCATCGCTCTCCTCGTCCTCCTCGGCTTCCGAATGCTCCTCGCCGCTCTCGCCCCCGCTCCCTTCTTCCTCAGCGCCTGGGTCCTGCACTCCGTTGGGCATCGAGTACATTTCGATGAGGGCCTGAAAGGATAACAACCAAAGGAAATTCAATCGACCACAAACAAGACATCACATGGTGAATCGGAAAGATACTTGATAAAACAGAAATATGCCTGCTCCGGCTGGTGCGAGTTGTCGAATGGAATCACCCTCCTGGACCCACGAGGGTTGTCTTTGTTGCCAGTGATTCCCCTCAACCAGTTCTCCAAGATATCCTCGCTGACCTCCTCCGGGTGGATCCGAGTGGTATCCTCGAGCCCAGAGTACATCCACATCGGATGATCGTGTGCCTGAAGAGGTTGGATGCGTCGACCGAGAAAGACCTCCAGCAGATCCATCCCGATCACTCCGTCGCGGACAAGCTGGACGACCCGTTCAACCAGCACCTTGACCTGCGCCTTCTCTTCTGGAACTACCTTCAGGGGAGCAGGCTTCTCCACTCGAGCCAAGGAGAAAGGAGGAAGTCCAGTCGACTGGCCAGGGGTTGGCTGATCCTTGCAGTAGAACCAAGTCGACTACCAGCCCCGGACCGAGTCAGGAAGGATCATGGCTGGGAAAGTACTCTTGCTCCTCATCTGGATCCCCAGACCACCGCACATCTGGATCACCCGCGTCCTCTCGTCACTCGACTTGGCCTTTTTAACCGACTGGGAACGGCAAGTGAAGATGTGTTTGAAAAGTCCCCAGTGCGGTCGACAGCCCAAGAAGTTTTCGCACATGGACACGAAAGCGGCCAGATAGACTATGGTGTTCGGAGTGAAATGATGGAGCTGAGCCCCAAAGAAGTTCAAAAAACCCCGGAAGAAAGGATGGGGAGGCAGTGAGAATCCGCGATCTACGTGGTTTGCGAGGAGGACACACTCACCCTCTCTAGGCTGCGGCTCGGTTTCGTCCCCCGGGAGCCGTGCCGAGTTGTGAGGGATCAATCCCCCCTCCACCAGGTCGTCGAGGTTGTCCTGCGTAATTGCCGAGCGGATCCAGTTGCCCTGGATCCAGCCCGCCGGCAGGCCGGACCTCGACGAGGATCCGCCCCGGCTGGTCCACTTGCCCTTCGCCATCGCGGTCGCTTTCTTCATGCGTTCCAGCGCCCCGTCTTCTCCTTCCCCATGGTGACGGGTCGAGCTCGAACAGAGGTCCGGCAACGAAGCAGAAGCGAGAGTGGTGATGAGATCGGGGGAAAGAGAAGAGGGAATGGGAGCACGCGGAGCAGAGGCCTGGCCCGGGACCTTTTATAAGGCCTTTCACCGAGTGGCTGGCCGGTGGACCCAAGCGATCTAAACAAATCCCGCAATAGTCGCGCACGCAGTACGTGGAGAAAAAGGTGGCGCGGGGATCGAGGAGACTTGCCTAATCCGTCCCGATAACTTCGGTTCCCCCCGTCTGGCGCACTTCCCAAAATTCAAATCCCGCGAGATCCGCGGAGAGCAGAACAACCTGTCAGACTGAAGACAAACACCCTCTACATCATCATTCGGAATTTTACCATGAAGGTTCACTCGACAACAACCAAGAATGGACCAAGGCGATTGAGAAAGGAGTCGACGTCGTCACCTCAACTCATTGTTCCAGACAAGGCATATTCATGGCACAAAGAACGGGTCGGAAGTGTTCTCAACCCCTTCCTCACTCAAACCCTGATCCATTCGGGGGCTAATGATGAAGCTATGTACCTAGGGTAGGGTCATGGACCTGTCCAACTTACCCTCCCCAAGGACATCTCTACAAAGAATCAGAAGCAGTCGAAGAGAAAACATCATCCACTCGACCACCTTGAAAACACTCGACCACCAGAAGATGAGGAACCCTCCCCTCTGCAACAGTCAGGACTTAAACCATAGCATTATGAGCATTTATGACACTTTACTGTAGACGTTACCAGTAACGCCTTTCCTTTATGAGCATTGAACCCTGTCTAACGGAGGGGAGCTGGGGTCCTGGTGCACTCTATATAAGCCACCCCCCTCCTCTGGGACAGGGGTTCACACTTTTGTAAACTCACACACACATATAATCCAGTCGACCGCCTCAGGGCACCGAGACATAGGGTTGTTACTTCCTCCGAGAAGGGCCTGAACTCGTAAAACTCGTGTGTACAACTACTCCATAGCTAGGATTTTGCCTCCTCATACCTACCCCCCATTCTACTGTCAGTCTTAGATCCACGATACCCGGCGCGCTGGGGGCGCTTGGGAGTGCCGAGCGAAATGGTTTTGGCGCGAAAGAGCCGCGGGCCCGCTGAGTCAGCGACACTCGCCTCGTCGTTCTGCGAATGCCTCGTTTTCCCGCGAGGAATCAATGCCAAGGCTGCCGCCGGTCAGCCTTCCATTGATTCCTCACGGGGCGGCTCTTCACGGGCGGCGCCCCCCCCCCCCCGCCCCGCGCACACACGCCTCCCCGGCGGCTACAAAAAACGCCCCCACCCGCCGTTGGCCACAGACGCCGTGCTCTCTCTCTCTCCGCCGACAAACCTCTGTGTCTCTCTACGCCACCAACGATCCTCTCCTCTCTCCCAGCCCCATCCACCACGACAATGTGCGAGCGGTTCCCCAGCGACGGAATGGCGGCCAACGGTTTCGGCCGCCGCTCACTGCAAAGGTGGGAGGCGTACATGCTTTTCGAGGCGAATATTCCGGCGCCTCCAGACATGCGCGATGTGCTGACATGATGGAGGCTCAGCGCCGGAGGCGTCCCCACCCCCCCTGCCGGACGTCGTTGCGCGCCCCGATCTCTTCGCCGGCGAGGTCGGCCGCGTTCGGTCGTCACTGATTGAGGAGCAGCGTGCCTCCCCGCAGTATGCCCCCGACAACCACGAGGCGCGGGCGGCGTACTTCCAACGTCGCCAGGAGCAACGCCTTGCCTCCACCAACGGGGCACCGGTGGTGGCGGGCGCCGGTGGAACAGCGAGGGGCGACGCCTGTGGTGGTCCGTCCCTGGCCGGACACTCGGCGAGGTTCTCGCGCACCTCGAGGGCGGCAACAACCCTCCGCTGGCATACCCTCGGGGACCGGCCGTCGCTCCGGCGCCCCGCCGCGGCGTCGGGTTTGCCTCCGGTTCGTCCTCCTCGTCCCGTTCCTCCTCCCACTTTTCTTCCCACTCCTCCGGCTCTCCGGCGGTGTTTTGTGTCTAGGCCGAGCCCGTAGCGGAGACCCCGTTCGGCCGGCGCAGCTGCTCGGCCGGCTTCGCCATCAACGAAGGCGGCGTCCGTGCCTCGTCCTCGGCTCCTCCCCGACTCGTCAAGCCGAAGACGGAGCGAGGGCTCCCCGCCGTGAAGATGGAGCCCGGGCTCGCCAGCGGCGTCAAGGAGGAGGTGCTCCGCGACGAAGCGGCCCTCAAATTGGCGCGCGACGACTGGGTGGAGACGGAGAGGGAGCGCCAACACGCCGCCCTCGCGCGGTTCGAAGCTCGTCGTCGTGGCCCGGACGAGGAAGGCATCACCGTCCTCGACGACAGCGACGACGACGACGCGCTGCCACCGCCTGTCCGCCAGGGAGACGCGGGCAGGGGTCCAATAGGGGCGGCCGCGCCATCAAGAAGGAGAAGGCCGCCGACGACGACGAGGACGACGGCGACGTCGGCGACTTCGCCGCGCTAATCGAGTTCTTTGCCCCATAGATTAGTTTTTTAAAATAATTTATGTAAAACGCCGAACATGTTTAATATGAATATCAAGTTTGCCAAATTTTAGCCGAACTTTATCGAACTTCGCTGAATTCAGCTTTTTTTAAAAATAAAAAAACGCGTCCGGGGCGACCCTGGGGCGAGCGGCTGGGAACCCGCTCGCCCCCGCGCCGATTTAAGCGCCCGCTCGCCCCCAGGGGGCGCGTAAAATCGCCGTCTGAGGAGCCAACGGCTGGAGATGCTCTTACCTGCTGGCTGCTGCCAACCATCTCCATGTCCAAACTACTGCCTACATGCATATCACGTGGTAGAGCAAGGGAGTAGAGCGTACGTGATATGCATGGAACCGGACACAAAGGTGACAGAACCTATATTATAGTAAGCTACAAACTATTTTAACAGTTTTACTCTCTCCGTTTTAATATATAATGTATACTAAAATAAATAAACCAGATGATTGTATGTTTGATCAAGTTTACAGAAAATTGTGTCAATATCTATAATAGCAAATAAATAAAATATGAAAATATGTTTCATGATCACTCAAATAATAGCGATTTGGTGTTGTAAGTATTGACTAGCAAAAGAGTCTGTGCATTACAACAGGGAGAGAATAAATCGCACACCCTTAATCATAATTAAAATGAATCAAGTGTACTATAAGTTTCGATGTAACATAGGCCTCGACCATGGTTTTGTTGAAAGAGGAAGTAGGGAAGTTTGAAAGCAGATGAAAAGAGAAAAGGGTGAATTAATTTGCTGGTCTCATTTTGGATTTGGAGCAACAGACGTTTTGCGCATCATGTAAAACTTTGTAATAATTCTTTTCCACACATGTTGTGGTATGATTGGACTGTTTGGTTCTAGGACTAATATTGTCATACTTTGTCACAATTTTTTGCCAAACTTGACTAAGATTAGTTCGTCGAAATGAGAGGCACAAGTTGGCAAGCCTAAAGGAATCTTGCCATACTTTTTATGTGTATGATATATGGGGCCCAAGTGTAGCTTGTCTAAGGTGTGGCTTAAATCAAACACTGATCTAAATTGGTCAAACTCACCTAACTTTAAATGTAGCAATCTTTGACAAAATTAGTCACAAACCAAACAGCCCCTAAGTGATATCCTCTAAAAATACGATTGCTGGCATGCATGTATGGCCATCCGGCCGATGAGGATCCCGTTTGAGATGCTGCATGACGGTGACAGTGCGTTGCTTTAGTCCATGTGTGATGTGTCCCCTGCCGCCGGAGCAGCGCTCGCGTCTGCCTCCATGATTGAAGTGAACCACCACACCCCCACGCACAAAACATATCTCACGGACCGACGCCGTCAGACAAGCACATGCACGGAGACAGGGAATGGGAGTAGCCCAGAGAGGGGTTGTGAATCATCATTTTTACATTTTGATTGAGAAGTTACTAGAAAATATGTTCATGCGTTGCAAGGGAAGAAAAATAATATCTCAGCATTCCCCACATCCCCACACACACTCTTCCATGTCCTCTATGTGAACACAACGCCTGATCTATATTGTCGCTTATTCTCCTTCTTGTCATCGTCGGCGGTGATAGTTCAACCTCGTGTCAGTGGAACAATGTGGGCGACGGCCGTCAATAATGGGAGGAGATAGTCGACAGTAGTGCTCGGCCGCGTCGGGGTGTCGTTGGTTAGTGTCTCACCTATAGTTACTTCCTCTATCAACCGAGCTGTTGTCAGTGTTGCAAATATAATTTGCAAGTAAGTTTGCTACAAAAATTATAGACCTAGGCATGATTCTAAAATAGTCATATACATTGTTTCTGACCTAGTCGGAGTTGTGGTTGCATCCTCATTTTGTTGCTTCACGGCGACCTTCAAGGCAGGGTTGCTTCGACCACTCTCTCCTACGATGATGTAACCGGATGGATTACTAATTATTGTGCATATATTTTGTTTGATTGGCATAATTAGCAGATAACTAGGCATGAATGTCCCTTCATTATCAAGGTTTATTCTCTTCAACTATTTTTTAGCTCATGACACGTGCAAGTTACCTTCGGCAATAATTTATGGAGTACCTCGTTCTGCACATGATTCTCGGGACAACTTCCTTATTCTCACACAACCTTCTTATTTTCAGATAACTTAGGGACATATAAAAACTGGTTTGATTTAGTATAAAATTTCAAGGTGGGACTATTTCATAATTGCAAGCTAGCTGAGTTGGCTTTGTCCGTCGACACAATAGGGAAGGTCCTAGTTCAATCCCCTCGCGCCCTTATTTTTTTGCTGCTTGTCATTGTGACAGAAAAAGAAATGTGTGGTAGGCCCAATTGGGGATAAACAAAAAAAGAGGGGAACTATGTGTGGAATGGACGGAACAAAATCTATACATATATTTTTGCTTTTCTTGGGGCAGCTGCGGGCACTACTATATGATGCTAGTTGCGTCAAATAGTGTGTGGAACGCATAACCGATCAAGTCTGGGCCAGTTACTAACAGGCACCGAAATAACCTTTGTTTGCAAGGCACTGTAATAATCCAGGAAAACGGCGGGTTGAACGATCAAGCACATGACCTTAAATACTCGAGCACGTGCTGCTAGCCATGGCAACAAACACCTACTGCTAACCCATGGTCAGCATGAATATTTAGGAACATACTGCAATGACAGATTTATAAAAAAATTATCTTTTTAAATATGAATTGCCGAATATTATTGGAAAAATGTACATTTTTGAAATTATGAACAATGATTTTAATATTCCATTCATTTTGAAAAAAAACATGAACACAATTTGAAACGGCATCATTTTCTGAAGACATGAACCTTTTATGAAAATACAAAAAAAAATTGCAGCAGTGACCGACTTCTGAAAATGGAACATGTTTTGAACATTCACAACAATTTTATAAATTGTGTTTTTAAATGAGGACATTATTTTGAATTTGTGAACAATTTACTAGCATATGAATATTTTTTGAATTTGATGATTTTTTTTGAAAGTCCAAACAATTTTGGAAAACACAATATTTTTAGGGGAAAAATTGAATATGTCCTGAATTTCGAAAAAAAAATTGGAACAAGAAAATAGTTATTTTTTCCAAATATTTATAAAAACGAGAACACAATATTTTAATTCTGAACATTTTTCATAAATTTTGAAAAAATCTGATTTTTTTCTAAATGTTTTAATTACGAAATAAGGTAAAAAATAAATTCGGAAGGAAAAGTGAAATGGGCCGGCACAATTTTTTACGACCGGTGCGAAGCTCTGACTATCTGCCGCTTTGGGCGTCAAATAGAGTTTTTGCAGCTTCACGAGCAGGCAAATAAGTTGGCAGGTTTGGCTGGGCCACAGCGTGTGCGGTCCAAGTACGAAAATCTGGAGTTCTTAAATAAAAAAACAGACGAACGCACAAAAATTTAGTACCATCTCGGATAAACATAATAATTAAAAATGAACAGATGAAAAAAATTGAAGAAACGCGCCTTGTTTTATTAGTAGGTATAGATGAAACACACACACAGAGCAAAATAAGATGCATCCTCCTAGCTTGCTAGCTAGGTGCGTAGGTGATTCACAACCACCTCTACGGTGGGTGTTACGTACATGCATGCATGCACACATGTCTCATGTTTGGTCTATCGGCTGTAACACACACACACACACACATCACGGGTTGGCAGGCCATGTATTCATGCAGTGCAGTAATAAATCGGAGAGCGACAGTGGGATGGATTGTTTCTTTCCTCTGCTTGCCTTGTTCCATGCATGGTGGTCGTACGTAGGGTCATGTTCATCAGGGCCGGCTTTGGCCGTGCATGTGCCCTAGCTCGGCAACTCGTGCATGCAGGATTTTTTGTTGAAAGAGACCCTCTGTTTACTGGAATTGCCAAAAAAAGACCCCCTACGCACGCAATTGACAAAAGGGACCCCTCATCCGTAGCGGCGGGCGCGGCAGGCGACACGTGACACCTGCCGCCACTCCAGGAGGCGGCGGACCCTGCCGCCACGGAAGGAGGCGGCCGTCGAGGGTATAACGTTTTTCTCACAGTGAGTGGCTGGGATGGAACGGTCAAGGTATGGTGGGCCCAGCCGCCACCGGGCGAGGCGGCCAGAGCTGGCCCTCCCACTCCCTGGCTGACAAGGCCTGCTGCGCGCGGGCCTAGTAGGCGGCAGTGCCGTTCGTGCTGCACGCGCCACGGTTATGAGAAGGCGCTGATTTCCACGATGCCTTGTTTTGGTTTCTGTCACAAGTTTTGATGATCTGAAATCAGACTCGTGCCTAAACTTTGTAGTACTAATTCCTACGTAGATGACACTGATTAAAGCACCGTGTGATTCCCGCTTTCGTCTATTGTTGCAGCCGAAGCGACAACACTCAGGCGTGCTGATTTCTACGCGTGATTTCCTGCTGCACACTCAAGAGCGTTGCTGTGCTGGGTGTGATGAGACACCGCGATGCTGGAATCCGAGGCCACGGTAGGTGAGTTCTGGCTCGTTCTGCCGACAATACAGTGCTCCTCTTCTTTTTATATGCACAACCGCGGCTCCGTGCGCATACTCTCTCTCTCTCTCTCTCGAATATCTCCGGTTGCCTTCTCTGCTTCTCTGTTCTCTCTAAGTCTACAAAAATACACAGAAAGAAAAACTTGGTAGCCACGTTCACTCGTGATTTTGGCCGATTTAGAGTTGGATTTTGAAGATGGTGAAGTTGAAGAAAAGATAGATTAAGGTAAGATCTATTCATTTTTGTTGGTTTCGTTCGCATGCATGATGTTTTTCTTCTATTTGATTAGTTTCTAAGTGTGTATTTTTTGTTGTTTTAGGCATTATTTCAGTATTTGGAGGAGTCGTTTGGAGTCATTGAGAGCTTCAGGAGTAGGATTTGCGTAGCGAAGTGAAATCGTGCATGCAGCGCAGTGCAGTGAAGTGAAGGGGCAACGCAGCGAGGCAGCACATGAAACATTCCTGCTAAGCCAAGCCCAACTGCTTAACCTGCCTAATAAGCCAAGCCTATTGTTTCATGTCTGTACACCACGAACACAGTAGTCCAACGCATATTCAACGATATGTATAATACTACGTCTGGCAGCAGCATCCAGCAGGTAGTACTAGTCGGTAGTTTGTATGTATACTAGCTAGCAAATCAGTGGGCCACGCGTACGCACATGCATGCATGGTGGACTCACCTAGTACTGTACAAGGCAGCGATGTCGCTGTGCCCGTCTGTCAGTCTGTGTACATACATATATGTCCACTTGTCCAGCACCGTACCGTACGTACCTAGGAAACGCAAACACATAGTAGGTCTCTGGCTCTCGGCAGGTCTATGCAGCCGGAGAACGGGCCATCATAATACAATCGATCGGCCAGATCGAAATGAACGAGTCAATCGACTATAGTAGAAGCATATGCATGGGCCGGTCACCCTCGTGTGAGCGTCAGTTTATGTTTGTACGTTTGTAGCCACACGCCACATGCATATTCATTGGAGTGTCCTGTATTTGTTCCTTGTAAAACCTATATAGGCTATTTGTAACTGTTTTATTACCTGTTTGGACAACGTGTCTAGACAAGTTTCCACGCCCACACAATCCTTATAATAAAACCTTGTTTGCGTGCACATAACACCAAGGTATACACTTCTAGGCAACATAAAAGAGCTCTCTCAGGTCAATGTAACACGTGTTTCTGCCTCCTCCGCGAGAAAAGTTTGGAGTTCCTTTGCCTTCGGTCGGCGCAGGCGCCGGTCCGCCTCGTATCCGATGGCCTTAGGTAGGGGTGGACTAACGAGCAGCTCGGCTCGTTAAGCTCGTACTCGTTAAGCTCATGCACGTTAAGGCTCGGCTCGTTAAGCTCGTTAAGATTAACGAGCAAAAAACCCTGTTCGGCTCGGCTCGTTTGAAACTCGTTAAGCTCGTGAACGCTCGTTAACATATTATAATATGATATGATATACATGATGAATGTGTAGGTATGGTTTTCAAGATGAAATATGGTGACTACAAAAAGAAATGAAGTAGTTTGTTGCCTCGTATGTCGATTAGATTAAACAGATGGGCTGAGGTGCTACAGAAAGTTTGTCACATAAGCTAAAAATATGTGTTGTGTTGTTACTAACGAGCTTAACGAGCTACTCGTGAAACTCGTTAGCTCGCTCGTTAAGCTTAATAAGCTAAAATCAATGATTAGCTCTGTTCATTAAGAAGCGAGCTACGAGCTCAACGAGCCGAACTATCGAGCGCTCATTAAGCTCACAACCTACGAGCTTTTGGTCCAGCCCTAGCCTTAGGGCCATGGCGACGTGGTGGATCCCGGCCCTTGCCGGCGGGAGGGCTATGTTTTTAGATGTTTCTTCAAGTTTTGTTGGGATTTGTGTCCTTTTCAGAAACACGAGATGGCAGCGGCTCTCTGAAGATGGAATAAGGTTCTCGTCGTGTGTCTACCATCACCGGTGGGCGTGTGGATGTGTGTCTCCGGAGGATATGTCCTTGGTTGGTTTGCTCGGATCTGGTCGTAGTTCGTCTATGTTTGTGTTCTTTCAGGTTGGATCCTTCTGATCTACGCTATTCCTCATCGGCGGCGGTCGCTCTTTTGCTGCGCTGGTCCTATGGGGCCTTAGCACGACGACTTCTTGACTATCTACGACAACAAGTTTTGCCCGGCTCTGGCGAGGGAGGGGCGATGACGGCGGTGCGCCTTTGGCTCATTTCAGTATTTGTAGTCGTCGCTAGGTGGTCTACGGACCTGGAGGTAATTTTTATTATTTCTGGTGTTCGTTGTATTGCCATTATTGAAGATGATTAACTTGGAAGTTTTCCTTTTTGCGTCGATAAGGATATATGCAAATGTCTTGCTATGATTGTTTTTCTTTGCTTACTTAAAAACAGTAAATGTACATATAGTCAAACATTTTTACCAGGGCTGAGATGGCGACGAGTAGACCAGTTGGACCGACGGAGGCAATGTGGGATATTCGGATCCGACATGAGGCAATGACCACAGGAACCAGAGACGCCGATGGAGGCAACTCGATAGGATGACCGAGGGAACTGGTTAGCAATATGGTGGAGGTGTAGGTGTCATAGTGTTGCGAGCGAGAGTAAATCAAGCGAATAGTGAGGTTGGATACATATATATGGTCGGGACTGGCGTCCCTTGACAGGCCCAACCTAATTCACAAAAAAGCACATCATGTCGAGTGGAGATGGATCGAAGTGCAAAGAGCCTTTAGGGAGGGGAAGGGGGACAGCCTGAAGACTACCAAATGTGTTGTTTTTATCATTTTATTTTTTGGCTAACAAGTGCCCTTAAACCATGTTGGCTAAGCACTTTATTTCGTGTACCTAAAAAAATCCATAATGAATTTGTATTGTGAAGTATTAAGATACCAATGCATTTCATCTAGAAATGATGTTGTGTATTTATTGACCCTATTATTCATGTAAACGATAAGTTCCATTGCCTTTCTCGAGCATGTCCGATCGTAGGTTCATACGTTAGGGCAACAAGGCATCAAATACTCCTTATCTATAAGGAACTCAACCATATTGTGCCAACATGCATGGGGGTATGCCGCTCCATACCAGGTAATGAAGCATAGCTATGCATTGACTGCTTATGTTGCAATAGCTAGTTTACAAAGTAACTCATGAAAATGCATACATCTAATAGATGGAGTTAGTTTGGATTGGTTAGAGCGGGTATTAAGCATGCTAGATCAAGTAACTTAGAAAAAAATGTCCATTGGAGTGAAGAATGTCAACTTGCGTTGGTGTGAACTCAAGAAAATAGACTTGTTGACACCTCATACCTTTTCTAGAAATTTATATTACTTATAACTATTCTAGATAATCCTGATTTACAAATCGCAATGGCGATACCTGTGCATTGTAGATCCCTCTACAAATACATTTATAGATCTTAACATAGGTGTGAACACACATGTACACAAACATATAGACATGTTGTAATACAACATCAAGGAGGCACAAATTATTCACCATGAATACAACTTTCATCTCGCATGCTTTGGTTACATTTAGTCAACAAAACTGTACATACTTGCTATACGAAAAAAACATGATTAAATGAGAAAATTAAGTATGGTCTTTACAGGCGTATTTGTAATAATAAACTCTGGGTTGTACAACAATAAAGTTCACTTTAATATTACCAATGCAATTGTATGTTTAATTTTGTTGGGTATAGTAGATGAAAAATAACAACTAAGATTTTAAAATGGAGGTTCTATTTATTAGAAAATCTAATTATTATTTTACTAAAAATAACCAGTAACAAAATAAAAATGTTTAGTATAATTAGATTAGTAGTACTCTTAATAACAAAATTATTTTGAGTATTAAATAAGTCTTTGATTTTTGACTTTATTTCAATACTCAGTTAAAATTATGAATGTTTTTTATATCTATAAAAATAAAATAGAGCAGTGAATAAACAATATAATCGGGGTTTTTAATGGTTTTATCAAAACTAAACATTAATAAAATAAGGTGTTGTAATATAATAAAAGTGACCCTCAACGGTGGAGTTCCTGATTTGTTGCTGTCATAGAAGATGAAAGAGAAGTGTGATGATTGGTGTGAGTATTAATATTTATTTCAATGCATGCTTTAAATTATGATAATTTGGTGTGATGATTGACTTTGGTAACAGGGGTGTACCTGGGAGTCAGGTTTTGATCCTGTGGAACTGTGGGTTAAGGGCTCACCATGTGGGTTAAAAGTAGAAAGGGTGCCGACATCTTGCACGGTCACGATAGTAAGGTATGTCAGAGGGTAGACTGGCATTTATGTTGGCAACAACGTTGGTACCAAGGGCGAGGGACAAAGAGAACCATCTTCTTGCTCGTTGAACGAGGCGGACCAATAGGCAAAGTTCTCGTCCATCGGTGGTTACCGGAATGCTATCAACAAAAGCAACAGGGTCTTACTGACACGGTTGTACACCAAGGTGTTTACATAAGCAGAAGAACGTTACTTCTTAGATCATATAGGTCATCAGAAAGGGTAATCAAAGCAATGGAAAGGAAAAGGTGATCTTCATATTAAACAGAACAATGGAAAGGAAAATGTGTTTAGACACAAATTTCAGGGGGTATATCCTTCCCAAGGACAAACAGAGCATGATAGCCATGACAGGATATAACATAGAAAACCCTTTAGGAAAGGGGAGAGAATTTTCATGACATTACCCATACAACGGTGTTTGGATAATTGATAAAGAGAATTTAGCATTGTGCTTAAAATGCTCTTATTGAAAATCAGAGTACCACAGACATGCTTTGAGATAGCATGGACATGGTCAACAGGCAAAGGTCGGATTTTGGATACTCAAAGGATCCATCGGGAACAACTTGTAGAATAAGCCTTACAATTTCCTCAGGGAAGAGTGTTTAACCTGGCTGAAAAGGAAAACTATAACAATAGAGCCTCCGGCCAGGTGTGCTAGGCATGACATCACCTTACCAGGTCATATAAAGACCAATGTTATAACTCTTGAAAATATATTCCAACCATCATATCTGACCGAGATTCAGATCTAATTGGTGTGAGGATACCTCAGGCTCAGGATGCCTGAGAAGAAAAGGTGCGACAAAATGACGAGAAGACATTATAAGATTCTCGGGAAACGAACTATGGAACCGAGTTTCGAAATAAGAGTTCATCAGTAAACTAAGGAGAGGATGAGGAGGTGGCTGATGGACTCAGCGACAAATCATCGAGATTTCCAAAGGATGGATTTCCACAATTATGTGAACAAGGAGATAACATTTGCCAGGTCAAATGGTATAATGATGTATGCTCAAGGAAAACCTACACAATTAAACATTGGTTGAAAGATGCACCCGATATATGGGCTAGGTAGCATGACCAATGTCAAAATGGTGACCCAATAACCAATAGTTGAAGAATGAACTGTCAACCAGTAAGGGTTGCTAGAAGTTTTGAAATTTCACATCACAACCCAATTGTCAGTATTATGGTTAGAAACAACATGGGGACCAAGAAAAGAATGGTGATCGTGATAAGTATCACTTATATCAAGAATTCTCAAGAGGTGGTGAAATTCTCACGACATTCTTGACATAAAAGATGGTAATACTCCAAGGTAAAGAAGAACAATTGCTGGATAGCAAGGATCTCAAGGTATAACACAAAACATGAACAAGTTTGTGTTGAACGGAAGGCAATTGAGTGGTCGATGATAACACAAATCATCGAGGGCAAGGATAGTATTTCTCATCATGAATTCAATTGATATCCTAGAAGAGCTCAGAATGCTGATGATGATCACGACACATGTGTCGAGAGATTCCATGAGGATGTAATCGATCGACGATGACATCAAAGTTTAAAGGAATGATGAAGCGAAAGGTTATTGGAACCATGGGTACGACACAAACTCGAAATCAAGCTTGTTGTTTGAGGTGAAACGATAAGACAAGGAAGATCGACGTAAGATTAGCTCATCACCGAAAGTGGTGCTCCGGAAATAAGGACCAGGTAGCACAGTTAAAATCAACACGATACTGATATAGCCGATCAGGCTAGAAATGACGTGCTCGAGTACAAACTCGTAAGTAAAGAAGATTACTAATAGTTGTTTAATCACGATGCGGACTCGATTCAGTTACCGACGTCCTTGAGTGTTTAATAACTCAGGGCCCGTGAACAATTGGAATCAGTGAGAATGTAGCACTTGACGAAGAACTCATAAGTTATGCAGTTCATGATAATCTCGAGATACCAGTGTGTAATACTCGGCGACAAATCAAAGTAGAGGTTGGGCTGGGG
Organism: Triticum urartu; assembly: GCF_056163025.1. Classification (NCBI taxonomy): domain Eukaryota; kingdom Viridiplantae; phylum Streptophyta; class Magnoliopsida; order Poales; family Poaceae; genus Triticum; species Triticum urartu. The sequence continues at coordinate 729,782,493 of NC_141879.1, forward strand.
TATTGACTTGCAGAAGACAAGTGCTTTAACTTGTCCGAGAAATGGGATCAAAGAGAAATCATGGTTGGAACCACGATTGCATAGGATCAATTCACAGATATCAGATGATATTATATTAACAAATAGTTATTACTACAAGAAGCTTCCATGATAGGATATACATCGTGTCCATGGGCATGAACACAAAGTTCAAGGTCGACTCCCACTTCTTCAATGTATAGCCTCCCATTCACCTCTAACTTTCGAAGAAGTTGTAGTGTTGAAATTTTATCTAGCAAAATACCAGAAGAGTATGACTCGCGAAAACTTTCGAGCTCACACATATTAAGGAAGGCATAGGTTCAACCCGTCAGGGTATCGTGGAAACATATACCACAAGCTTCAATCGTAAATACCACCAGCTCGAAAACAGAGCATGGTTGAGAAAATAGGGGATACAATTGACGGCAAACAGATTGGTTGAGAACAAGCTCATGTTCAAAAATGACGTCTGAGCCAGAAAGATAATTTAAAAGGATCAACTGATGATTGCGTGCATTAGCACTCATGTTGAATCAATAGGATCAAAATGACGGTGTCTAAGGATACTAACGAATATTGCCACACATATGGAAAGCATCCATAATGCAAGCAGACTAGTATTGCAGAGCAATAAGCTACTAAGAATTTTTGGAGGATCGAATGGTATTTCGAAGACCATTGTGAAACACATGAACAACTGGGGGATGAGCGGATACTCGATAAGTGCGAGAATTATCCATAGGGGTATTCAGATGACAAAGAACAGCAAGGCAGTAAGCTCAAAGGATTATCGAAACAATGACGAGTATTTCGGGGTATCTTGTAATAACAAGACCAACTGGGGATGAATGTAAGAATAACAACTGCAAGTAGTTATCCATAAGGGTTGACGGTGGAAGGGGAATTGCAAACGCGATGAACACAAGTTCTCGTGTTAACAGCGGAGAGTATCTTCAGGGTCTTCACGTGCAGCAAACGATCATCAGTAATAAGGGGCTCTCCGGGTGAAAGTGATAACGAGATCCTAATGTTAGATTTAGCAAAATTCATTTAGCCCGAATAGAAGAGAGATCAGATTCGCAGAGTAAAGGCGAGGAAAAAAAGATCCTAATACCACCCAAATGGCGACGTGGGCCCGTAAGCCACACGTCCATGTTAGTAAAACTTTTTGCAATTGACTAGACTCAACTTCGGCCAAGGAGTGTGGAAGGGGGATTCCTACAGCCAGTCGGCTCTTATACCAACTTGTGACGCCCCTGATTTGACCGTACACTAATCATACACGCAAACGTGTACGATCAAGATTAGAGACTCACGGGAAGATATCACAACACAACTCTACAAATAAAATAAGTCATACAAGCATCATAATACAAGCCAGGGGCTTCGAGGGCTCGAATACAAGAGATCGATCATAGACGAGTCAGCGGAAGAAACAATATCTGAGTACAGACATAAGTCAAACAAGTTTGCCTTAAGAAGGCTAGCACAAACTGGGATTCAGATCGAAAGAGGCGCAGACCTCCTGCCTGGGTTCCTCCTAAACTACTCCTGGTCGTCATCAGCGGGCTGCACGTAGTAGTAGGCACCTCCCGAGTAGTAGTAGTCGTCGTCGACGGTGGCGTCTGGCTCCTGGGATCCAACGTCTGGTCGCAGCAATCGGGTATAGAAAGGGAGAAAAGAGGGAGCAAAGCAACCGTGATTACTCATCCAAAGTACTCGCAAGCAAGGAGCTACACTACATATGCATGGGGATATGTGTAAAGGGCCATATCGGTGGACTGAACTGCAGAATGCCAGAATAAGAGGGGGATAACTAATCCTGTCGAAGACTACGCTTCTGGCAGCCTCCGTCTTGCAGCATGTAGAAGAGAGTAGACTAAAGTCCTCCAAGTAGCATCGCATAGCATAATCCTACCCAGCGATCCGCTCCTTGTCGCCCTGTTAGAGAGCGATCACCGGGTTATATTTGGCACTTGGAAGGGCGTGTTTTATTAAGTATCCGGTTCTAGTTGTCATAAGGTCAAGGTACAACTCCAAGTCGTCCTGTTACCGAAGATCACGGCTATTCGAATAGATTAACTTCCCTGCAGGGGTGCACCACATAACCCAACACGCTCGATCCCATTTGGCCGGACACACTTTTCTAGGTCATGCCCGGCCTCGGAAGATCAACACGTCGCAGCCCTACCTAGGCACAACAGAGAGGTCAGCACGCCGGTCTAAATCCTATGGCGCAGGGGTCTGGGCCCATCGCCCTTTGCACACCTGCATGTTGCGAACGCGGCCGGTGAGCAGACCTAGCAACCTCCATTACAAAGTAAGTTGCGTTACGCGGTCCAACCCGGCGCGCGCCGCTCAGTCGCTGACGTCACGAAGGCTTTGGCTGATACCACGACGTCGAGTGCCCATAACTGTCCCCACGTAGATGGTTAGTGCATATAGGCCAGTAGCCAGACTCAAATCAAATACCCAGATCTCGTTAAGCGTGTTATTTTGAAGTAACCGCAAACGCCGACCAGGGCCAGGCCCACCTCTCTCCTAGGTGGTCTCAACCTGCCCTGTCGCTCCGCCTCAAAGTAACAGTCGGGGGCCGTCGGGAACTCAGGCCCACTACTACCTGGATGGAGCCACCTGCCCCTTCAGCCCCCATCTCTCAACAGTATCTCAGGTAATGTAACCGTGTAAAGTATATAGTATATGCCCGTGATCACCTCCCGAAGTGATCACGGCCCAGTAGTATAGCATGGAAGACGGACAAGAATGTAGGGCCACTGATGATAATCTAGCATCCTATACTAAGCATTTAGGATTGCAGGTAAGGTATCAACAGTTGTAGCAACAATGACAGGCTATGCATCCGAATAGGATTAAAGAAAAGTAGTAACATGCTACACTACTCTAATGCAAGCAGTATAGAGGAGAGTAGGCGATATCTGGTGATCAAGGGGGGGGGGGCTTGCCTGGTTGCTCTGGCAAGGAGGGGTCATCAACACCGCAGTCGTACTGGGGGTCTCCGGCAGTCTCAAGGGTCTACCAGAAAGAAGTAACGGAGGGAGAACACAATAAATAACAGAGCAATCAATGTAACAAAAAGCAAGATGCGGCATTACTTTGTGCTGGGTGTATCCTAACGCAGTACTAGGTGATACCAGCGAAGGGGGAAAACATCCGAAAAAGTATCCCCCGTGTTTCCCGTTTTCGGACCGGTGAACCGGAGGGGGAGAGTTGCGTGTTCGCTATGCTAGGAATGCGTGGCGGACGAATGGGCTGCGTATCCGGATTTGTCTCATCGTTTTGAGCAACTTTCATGTATAAAACTTTTTCATCCGAGTTACGGTTTATTTTATATGGATTTTCAAAGTTTATTCAATTTTCTGAAATTTCTGCATTTATTTAATCGAATTGTCCAAGTCAACTTGACTGGTCAAAAGGGGAGATGGTGGCCCACATGTCATAAGCTATACCTAAACAAATAACTAAAACTAGCTTAAATAAATGCGGGGTCCACATGTAATAGGCTTAGACTAATTAATAACCAACTAATCTAAACTAAATTAGTTTAGACCTAATTAAACTAGGCCGGCCACACACGGCTGTGGCACAGCCCGCGCGCACACAGCGCACACACACAATGCTAGGGAGTAACTCTATTCCTTTTAACACAAGATAGCATTTTGTGATTTTTGTAGGATTTAATCCATGCATTATCTGAAGCAGGTCCAATGGAATAAAATGAGGCTTGTTACGTCTACTTTCCGTTCATATAATTTTTACCCATGTTAAGACTTGTCTCATCGCTGTTTAGTGGCAGTTTAGAAGGCTAGTCATTGTAGAAATACAAAAGCTAGCTACTGCTACAGTAACTGAATGTTACTGTAGCCGTGTAGCATATCAGCAGCAGCAGACAGCGGTACAGGCGGGCGCTGCCAGCGGGCGCTCGAGCGGGCGGCTCGGGGCGCTGCCAAGGGCGAGGCAAGGCGGCGTGCAGAGCAGCATACAGCTGCAGCGGCAAGAGCAATGGGCAGCAACGCAGCGCAAGCAACGGCGGGAGCAGTGGCGGCGGCTACGATGCGTGGTGGGCAGCAGCGCAGGTCCATTAGCGACGGCCTACGGCTCGGGTATGAGCAAGGAAAGGGCTTGTCCACAACTAGTACAGCTCCCGGAGCCCGAACGCGTCATCAGAAGAAGCTAGGGAGCACAGCGAGCAATTAAACACTGAGAGATACGGCGAAGCTCACCCAGAGGCAAACGGATGCGAGGGAGAGGTCGGGGATGCTCTGGAGGTAGCGGATCGAAGGGCGGCGGCTGGCGGATTCCGGTGAGGGGAACGGCCGCGACGGCATCGCAGGTGTTCCTTGGCGTTGATCCCGGGGAGAGGAAGATGATGACGACCGAGCTCCTGGACACCAAGGTGCAGCGTGGGGGAGGCTCCGTCCTACGGCATCTGCAACGACGCGGTGACGGCATCGTCGGCTATATGCGCATGTGCGAAGAGCGGCGTGAAAGGGAGGGAATGGATGTTAGGGTTCGACCTGGGCGTCGTGGGGGTACTTATCCATCACGGGGAGGGAGTGGATGCTTGACACGGTGACGATCGGTGGCGTGGATGGCGTGCGCGCACTGCCAGCGCCATGGATGAACAGGAGAGGGAGACTAAGGCGCTGGTGGGCTGGGCAGATCGGGTGGCCGAGGCCCAGGTGGGGGTTGGGGCTTTTTGTTTTCTTTTATTGTTTGGGCCTTTCTCTTCTTCTTATTTTAATTTATTTCTTTTCTGTTTCTTTTAGTTGCTGCTTATTCTAGCGTTAAAAATATACCTAAGTGGCACCTAAATTGATGTTACCAATTATGCCACTACCACATTAATTTGCTACTCAAATTAACATAGTTTTGTAATTATTTATTATTTAAAAGTATTTAAATACTAGTTTTCGCTACTGTTTTATTCATCTTAGAGTATTTAAACATTCTATAAAACTGTGGTTTCTCCACCATGATTACCTATCCATTATTTGGCACAATCCGAACATATTATTTTTAATGTTTGAAAACTTTTGATGTTTGCCTTTAATTCAAATGTGAATCTGAATCGGTTTCGAACTAACGCGAGATCAACAACAGTAATCGTGGTGACGTGGCATCGTTAACAGGGAATTGTTGTAGCTTAATTATCCGGGCGTCACAATTCTCCTCCACTACAAGAAATCTCGTCCCGAGATTTAAGAGGGGAGTAAGGGGGAGGGATTGGGTTACGGAAAATCTAACGGATCTTCGTGGTCTTGGTTGCTCTTCTCGAAGAGGTCCATCCAATATATTTATGCCTTCATACTTCTTCTTCAGGTCAAAATGATGAAGTCGTCATCCTTCCCTCGGGATCATCATCGCACATACGAAAAGGACAAGCGGTAACTTCAGAAGAACGGAACTCCACAAGGTGGCTCTCTGGTTTATAACTCAGGGAATGTGGTAGAAAGTAACTCTCAAGTTGAAACTTAAGAAAATATCGAGAGCAAAGTAATAAGGTACAATAAGAAATTTCAAGTGGGTAGGCAATCGTTCGATGCCTGAAACAGGGCGAGAAAGAGGCTCGAAGCAACGGAAATAAGTATTGTGTCTGATACCAGAATACATCACTAGGCAGGTGGCCCGTGAATTACATACGAAGTCAAGCGCGAGGATTGTCTTTGGTAACAGGGGTGTACCTGGGAGTCAGGTTTTGATCCTGTGGAACTGTGGGTTAAGGGCCCACCATATGGGTTAAAAGTAGAAAGGGTGCTGACATCTTGCACGGTCACAATAGTAAGGTATGTCAGAGGGTAGACTGGCATTTATGTTGGCAATAACGTTGGTACCAAGGGCGAGGGACAATGAGAACCATCTTCCTGCTCGTTGAACGAGGCGGACCAATAGGCAAAGTTCTCGCCCATCGGTGGTTACCGGAATGCTATCAACAAAAGCAACAGGGTCTTACTAACATGGTTGTACACCAAGGTGTTTACATAAGCAGAAGAACGTTACTTCTTAGATCATATAGGTCATCAAAAAGGGTAATCAAAGCAATGGAAAGGAAAAGGTGATCTTCATATTAAACAGAACAATGGAAAGGAAAATGTGTTTAGACACAAATTTCAGGGGGTATATCCTTCCCAAGGACAAACAGAGCATGATAGCCATGATAGGATATAACGTAGAAAACCCTTTACGAAAGGGGAGAAAATTTTCATGACATTGCCCATACAATGGTGTTTGGATAATTGATAAAGAGAATTTAGCATTGTGCTTAAAATGCTCTTATTGAAAATCGAGTACCACAGACATGCTTTGAGATAGCATGGACATGGTCAACAGGCAAAGGTCGGATTTTGGATACTCAAAGGATCCATCGGGAACAACTTGTAGAATAAGCCTTACAATTTCCTCAGGGAAGAGTGTTTAACCTGGCTGAAAAGGAAAACTATAACAATAGAGCCTCCGGCCAGGTGTGCTAGGCATGACATCACCTTACCAGGTCATATAAAGACCAATGCTATAACTCTTGAAAATATATTCCAACCATCATATCTGACCGAGATTCAGATCTAATTGGTGTGAGGATACCTCAGGCTGAGGATGCCTAAGAAGAAAAGGTGCGACAAAATGACGAGAAGACATTATAAGATTCTCGGGAAACGAACTATGGAACCGAGTTTCGAAATAAGAGTTCATCAGTAAACTAAGGAGAGGATGAGGAGGTGGCTGATGGACTCAGCGACAAATCATCGAGATTTCCAAAGGATGGATTTCCACAATTATGTGAACAAGGAGATACATTTGCCAGGTCAAATGGTATAATGATGTATGCTTGAGGAAAACCTACACAATTAAACATTGGTTGAAAGATGCACCGATATATGGGCTGGGTAGCATGACCAATGTCAGAATGGTGACCCAATACCCAATAGTTTAAGAATGAATTGTCAACCAGTAAGGGTTGCTAGAAGTTTTGAAATTTCACATCACAACCCAATTGTCAGTATTCTGGTTAGACACAACACGGGGACCAAGAAAAGAATGGTGATCGTGATAAGTATCACTTATATCAAGAATTCTCAAGAGGTGGTGAAATTCTCACGACATTCTTGACATAAAAGATGGTAATACTCCAAGGTAAAGAAGAACAATTGCTGGATAGCAAGGATCTCAAGGTATAACACAAAACATGAACAAGTTTGTGTTGAACGGAAGGCAATTGAGTGGTCAATGATAACACAAATCATCGAGGGCAAGGATAGTATTTGTCATCGTGAATTCAATTGATATCCTGGAAGAGCTCAGAATGCTGATGATGATCACGACGCATGTGTCGAGAGATTTCATGAGGATGCAATCGATCGACGATGACATCAAAGTTTGAAAGAATGATGAAGCGAAAGGTTATTGGAACCATGGGTACGACACAAACTCGAAATCAAGCTTGTTGTTTTAGGTGAAACGATAAGACAAGGAAGATCGACGTAAGCTTGGCTCATCACCGAAAGTGGTGCTCCAGAAATAAGGACCAGGTAGCACAGTTAAAATCAACACGATACTGATATAGCCGATCAGGCTAGAAATGACGTGATCGAGTACAAACTCGTAAGTAAAGAAGATTACTAATAGTTGTTTAATCACGATGCGAACTCGATTCAGTTACCGACGTCCTTGAGTGTTTAATAACTCAGGGCCCGTGAACAATTGGAATCAGTGAGAATGTAGCACTTGACGAAGAACTCATAAGTTATGCAGTTCATGATAATCTCGAGATACCAGTGTGTAATACTCGGCGACAAATCAAAGTAGAGGTTGGGCTGGGGTATTGACTTGCAGAAGACAAGTGCTTTAACTTGTCCGAGAAATGGGATCAAAGAGAAATCATGGTTGGAACCACGATTGCATACGATCAATTCACAGATATCAGATGATATTATATTAACAAATAGTTATTACTACAAGAAGCTTCCATGATAGGATATACATCGTGTCCATGGGCATGAACACAAAGTTCAAGGTCGACTCCCACTTCTTCAATGTATAGCCTCCCATTCACCTCTAACTTTCGAAGAAGTTGTAGTGTTGAAATTTTATCTAGCAAAATACCAGAAGAGTATGACTCGCGAAAACTTTCGAGCTCACACATATTAAGGAAGGCATAGGTTCAACCCGTCAGGGGATCGTGGAAACATATACCACAAGCTTCAATCGTAAATACCACCAGCTCGAAAACAGAGCATGGTTGAGAAAATAGGGGATACAATTGACGGCAAACAGATTGGTCGAGAACAAGCTCATGTTCAAAAATGACGTCTGAGCCAGAAAGATAATTTAAAAGGATCAATTGATGACTGCGTGCATTAGCACTCATGTTGAATCAATAGGATCAAAATGACGTTGTATTAGGATACTAACGAATATTGCCAGACATATGGAAAGCATCCATAATGCAAGCAGACTAGTATTGCAGAGCAATAAGCTACTAAGGATTTTTGGAGGATCGAATGGTATTTCGAAGGCCATTGTGAAACACATGAACAACTGGGGGATGAGCGGATACTCGATAAGTGCGAGAATTATCCATAGGGGTATTCAGATGACAAAGAACAGCAAGGCAGTAAGCTCAAAGGATTATCGAAACAATGACAAGTATTTCGGGGTATCTTGTAATAACAAGACCAACTGGGGATGAATGTAAGAATGACAACTGCAAGTAGTTATCCATAAGGGTTGACGGTGGAAGGGGAATTGCAAACGCGATGAACACAAGTTCTCGGGTTAACAGCGGAGAGTATCTTCAGGGTCTTCACGTGCAGCAAACGATCATCAGTAATAAGGGGCTCTCCGGGGGAAAGTGATAACGAGATCCTAATGTTAGATTTAGCAAAATTCATTTAGCCCGAATAGAAGAGAGATCAGATTCGCAGAGTAAAGGCGAGGAATAAAAGATCCTAATACCACCCAAATGGCGACGTGGGCCCGTAAGCCACACATCCATGTTAGTAAAACTTCTTGCCATTGACTAGACCCAACTTCGGCCAAGGAGTGTGGAAGGGGGATTCCTATAGGCAGTCGGCTCTTATACCAAGTTGTGACGCCCCTGATTTGACCGTACACTAATCATACACGCAAACGTGTACGATCAAGATCAGAGACTCACAGGAAGATATCACAACACAACTCTACAAATAAAATAATTCATACAAGCATCATATTACAAGCCAGGGGCCTCGAGGGCTCGAATACAAGAGATCGATCATAGACGAGTCAGCGGAAGCAACAATATCTTAGTACAGACATAAGTCAAACAAGTTTGCCTTAAGAAGGCTAGCACAAACTGGGATTCAGATCGAAAGAGGCGCAGGCCTCCTGCCTGGGTTCCTCCTAAACTACTCCTGGTCGTCATCAGCGGGCTGCACGTAGTAGTAGGCACCTCCCGAGTAGTAGTAGTCGTCGTCGACGGTGGCGTCTGGCTCCTGGGATCCAACGTCTGGTCGCAGCAATCGGGTATAGAAAGGGAGAAAAGAGGGAGCAAAGCAACCGTGATTACTCATCCAAAGTACTCGCAAGCAAGGAGCTACACTACATATGCATGGGGATATGTGTAAAGGGCCATATCGGTGGACTGAACTGCAGAATGCCAGAATAAGAGGGGGATAACTAATCCTGTCGAAGACTACGCTTCTGGCAGCCTCTGTCTTGCAGCATGTAGAAGAGAGTAGACTGAAGTCCTCCAAGTAGCATCGCATAGCATAATCCTACCCGGCGATCCCCTCCTCGTCGCCCAGTTAGAGAGCGATCACCGGGTTATATTTGGCACTTGGAAGGGTGTGTTTTATTAAGTATCCGGTTCTAGTTGTCATAAGGTCAAGGTACAACTCCAAGTCGTCCTGTTACCGAAGATCACGGCTATTCGAATAGATTAACTTCCCTGCAGGGGTGCACCACATAACCCAACACGCTCGATCCCATTTGGCCGGACACACTTTTCCGGGTCATGCCCGGCCTCGGAAGATCAACACGTCGCAGCCCAACCTAGGCACAACAGAGAGGTCAGCACGCTGGTCTAAATCCTATGGCGCAGCGGTCTGGGCCCATTGCCCTTTGCACACCTGCATGTTGCGAACGCGGCCGCTGAGCAGACCTAGCAACCTCCATTACAAAGGAAGTTGCGTTACGCGGTCCAACCCGACGCGCGCCGCTCAGTCGCTGACGTCACGAAGGCTTCGGCTGATACCACGACGTCGAGTGCCCATAACTGTCCCCACGTAGATGGTTAGTGCGTATAGGCCAGTAGCTAGACTCAAATCAAATACCCAGATCTCGTTAAGCGTGTTATTTTGAAGTAACCGCAAACGCCGACCAGGGCCAGGCCCACCTCTCTCCTAGGTGGTCTCAACCTGCCCTGTTGCTCCGCCTCAAAGTAAAGTCGGGGGCCGTCGGGAACTCAGGCCCACTACTACCTGGATGTAGCCACCTTCCCCTTCAGCCCCCATCTCCGAACAGTATCTCAGGTAATGTAACAGTGTAAAGTATATAGTATATGCCCGTGATCACCTCCCGAAGTGATCACGGCCCAGTAGTATAGCATGGTAGACGGACAAGAATGTAGGGCCACTGATGATAATCGAGCATCCTATACTAAGCATTTAGGATTGCAGGTAAGGTATCAACAGTTGTAGCAACAATGACAGGCTATGCATCAGAATAGGATTAACGAAAAGTAGTAACATGCTACACTACTCTAAAGCAAGCAGTATAGAGGAGAGTAGGCGATATCTGGTGATCAAGGGGGGGGGGGGCTTGCCTGGTTGCTCTGGCAAGAAGGAGGGATCATCAACACCGTAGTCGAACTGGGGGTCTCCGACAGTCTCGGGGTCTACCAGAAAGAAGTAACGGAGGGAGAACACAATAAATAACAGAGCAATCAATGTAACAAAAAGCAAGATGTGGCATTACGTTGTGCTAGGTGTATCCTAACGCAGTACTAGGTGATACCAGCGAAGGGGGAAAACACCCGGAAAAGTATCCCCCGTGTTTCGCGTTTTCGGACCGTTGAACCAGAGGGGGAAAGTTGTGTGTTCGCTATGCTAGGGATGCATGGCGGACGAATGGGCTGCGTATCCGGATTTGTCTCGTCGTTTTGAGCAACTTTCATGTATAAAACTTTTTCATCCGAGTTACGGTTTATTTTATATGGATTTTCAAAGTTTATTCAATTTTCTGAAATTTCTGCATTTATTGAATCGAATTGTCCAAGTCAACTTGACTGGTCAAAAGGGGAGATTGTGGCCCACATGTCATAAGCTATACCTAAACAAATAACTAAAACTAGCTTAAATAAATGCGGGTTCCACATGTAATAGGCTTAGACTAATTAATTAACCAACTAATCTAAACTAAATTAGTTTAGACCTAATTAAACTAGGCCGGCCACACACGGCTGTGGCACAGCCCGCGCGCACACAGCGCACACACACAATGCTAGGGAGTAACTCTATTCCTTTTAACACAAGATAGCATTTTGTGATTTTTGTAGGATTTAATCCATGCATTATCTGAAGCAGGTCCAATAGAACAAAATGAGGCTTGTTACGTCTACTTTCCGTTCATATAATTTTACCCATGTTAAGACTTGTCTTATCGCTGTTTAGTGGCAGTTTCGAAGGCTAGTCATTGTAGAAATACAAAAGCTAGCTCCTGCTACAGTAACTGAATGTTACTGTAGCCGTGTAGCATAGCAGCAGCAGCAGACAGCGGTACAGGCGGGCGCTGCCAAGGGCGAGGCAAGGCGGCGTGCAGAGCAGCGTAGCAGCAGAGCAGCATACAGCTGTAGCGGCAAGAGTAGTGGGAAGCAACCCAGCGCAAGCAACGACGGGAGCAGTGGCGGCGGCTACGATGCATGGTGGGCAGCAGCGCAGGTCCATTAGCGACGGCCTACGGCTCGGGTACGAGCAAGGAAAGGGCTAGTCCGCAACTAGTACAGCTCCCGGAGCCCGAACGCGTCATCAGAAGAAGCTAGGGAGCACAGCGAGCAATTAAACACTGGGAGAGACGTAGAAGCTCACCTAGAGGCAAACGGATGCGAGGGAGAGGTCGGGGATGCTCTGGAGGTAGCGGATCGAAGGGCGGTGGCTAGCGGATTCCGATGAGGGGAACGGCCGCGATGGCATCGCAGGTGTTCCTTGGGGTTGATCCCGGGGAGAGGAAGATGATGGCGACCGAGCTCCTGGACACCAAGGTGCAGCATGGGGGAGGCTCCGTCCTACGACATCTGCAACGACGCGGCGACGGCAGCGTCGGCTATGTGCGCGTGTGCGAAGAGCGGCGTGAAAGGGAGGGAATGGATGTTAGGGTTCGACCTGGGCGTCGTGGGGGTACTTATCCATCACAGGGAGGGAGTGGATGCTTGACACGGCGACGATCGGTGGCATGGACAGCGTGCGCGCACTGCCAGCGCCATGGATGAACAGGAGAGGGAGACTAAGGCGCTGGTGGGCTGGGCAGATCGGGTGGCCGAGGCCCAGGTGGGGGTTGGGGCCTTTTGTTTTCTTTTGTTGTTTGGGCCTTTCTCTTCTTCTTATTTTAATTTATTTCTTTTCTGTTTCTTTTAGTTGCTGCTTATTCTAGCGTTAGAAATATACCTAAGTGGCACCTAAACTGATGTTACCAATTATTCCACTGCCACATTAATTTGCTACTCAAATTAACATAGTTTTGTAATTATTTATTATTCAAAAGTATTTAAATACTAGTTTTTGCTACTGTTTTATTCATCTTAGAGTATTTAAACATTCTATAAAACTGTGGTTTCTCCACCATGATTACCTATCCATTATTTGGCACAATCCGAACATATTATTTTTAATGTTTGAAATTTTTTGATGTTTGCCTTTAATTCAAATGTGAATCTGAATCGGTTTCGAACTAACGTGAGCTCAACAACAGTAATCGTGGTGATATGGCATCGTTAACAGGGAATTGTTGTAGCTTAATTATCCGGGCGTCACAATTCTCCTCCACTACAAGAAATCTCGTCCCGAGATTTAAGAGGGGAGTAAGGGGAGGGATTGGGTTACGGAAAATCTAACGGATCTTCGCGGTCTTGGTTGCTCTTCTCGAAGAGGTCCATCCAATATATTTATGCCTTCATACTTCTTCTTCAGGTCAAAATGATGAAGTCGTCATCCTTCCCTCGGGATCTTCATCGCACATACGAAAAGGATAAGCGGTAACTTCAGAAGAACGGAACTCCACAAGGTGGCTCTCTGGTTTATAACTCAGGGAATGTGGTAGAAAGTAACTCTCAAGTTGAAACTTAAGAAAATATCGAGAGCAAAGTAATAAGGTACAATAAGAAAACTCAAGCGGGTAGGCAATCGTTCGATGCCTGAAACAGGGCGAGAAAGGGGCTCAAAGCAACGGAAATAAGTATTGTGTCTGATACCAGAATACATCACTAGGCAGGTGGCCCGTGAATTACATACGAAGTCAAGTGTGAGGATTGACTTTGGTAACAGGGGTGTACCTGGGAGTCAGGTTTTGATCCTATGGAACTGTGGGTTAAGGGCCCATCATGTGGGTTAAAAGTAGAAAGGGTGCTGACATCTTGCACAGTCACGATAGTAAGGTATGTCAGAGGTTAGACAGGCATTTATGTTGGCAACAACGTTGGTATCAAGGGCGAGGGACAAAGAGAACCATCTTCCTGCTCGTTGAACGAGGCGGACCAATAGGCAAAGTTCTTGTCCATCGGTGATTACCGGAATGCTATCAACAAAAGCAACAGGGTCTTACTGACACGGTTGTACACCAAGGTATTTACATAAGCAGAAGAACGTTACTTCTTAGATCATATAGGTCATCAGAAAGGGTAATCAAAGCAATGGAAAGGAAAAGGTGATCTTCATATTAAACAGAACAGTGGAAAGGAAAACGTGTTTAGACACAAATTTCAGGGGGTATATCCTTCCCAAGGACAAACAGAGCATGATAGCCATGACAGGATATAACGTAGAAAACCCTTTAGGAAAGGGGAGAGAATTTTCATGACATTACCCATACAACGGTGTTTGGATAATTGATAAAGAGAATTTAGCATTGTGCTTAAAATGGTCTTATTGAAAATCGGAGTACCACAGACATGCTTTGAGATAGCATGGACATGGTCAACAGGCAAAGGTCGGATTTTGGATACTCAAAGGATCCATCGGGAACAACTTGTAGAATAAGCCTTACAATTTCCTCAGGGAAGAGTGTTTAACCTGGCTGAAAAGGAAAACTATAACAATAGAGCCTCCGGCCAGGTGTGCTGGGCATGACATCACCTTACTAGGTCATATAAAGACCAATGTTATAACTCTTGAAAATATATTCCAACCGTCATATCTGACCGAGATTCAGATCTAATTGGTGTGAGGATACCTCAGGCTCAGGATGCCTAAGAAGAAAAGGTGCGACAAAATGACGAGAAGACATTATAAGATTCTCGGGAAATGAACTATGGAACCGAGTTTCAAAATAAGAGTTCATCAGTAAACTAAGGAGAGGATGAGGAGGTGGCTGATGGACTCAGCGACAAATCATCGAGATTTCCAAAGGATGGATTTCCACAATTATGTGAACAAGGAGATAACATTTGCCAGGTCAAATGTTATAATGATGTATGCTCGAGGAAAACCTACACAATTAAACATTGGTTGAAAGATGCACCCGATATATGGGCTAGGTAGCATGACCAATGTCAGAATGGTGACCCAATAACCAATAGTTTAAGAATGAACTGTCAACCAATAAGGGTTGCTAGAAGTTTTGAAATTTCACATCACAACCCAATTGTCAGTATTCTGGTTAGAAACAACACCGGGACCAAGAAAAGAATGGTGATCATGATAAGTATCACTTATATCAAGAATTCTCAAGAGGTGGTGAAATTCTCACGACATTCTTGACATAAAAGATGGTAATACTCCAACGTAAAGAAGAACAATTGCTGGATAGCAAGGATCTCAAGGTATAACACAAAACATGAACAAGTTTGTGTTGAACGGAAGGCAATTGAGTGGTCGATGATAACACAAATCATCAAGGGCAAGGATAGTATTTCTCATCATGAATTCTATTGATATCCTGGAAGAGCTCAGAATGCTGATGATGATCACGACAAATGTGTCAAGAGATTTCATGAGGATGTAATCGGTCGACGATGACATCAAAGTTTAAAGGAATGATGAAGCGAAAGGTTATTGGAACCATGGGTACGACACAAACTCGAAATCAAGCTTGTTGTTTGAGGTGAAACGATAAGACAAGGAAGATCGACGTAAGCTTAGCTCATCACGGAAAGTGGTGCTCCGGAAATAAGGACCGGGTACCACAGTTAAAATCAATACGATACTGATATAGCCGATCAGGCTAGAAATGACGTGATCGAGTACAAACTCGTAAGTAAAGAAGATTACTAATAGTTGTTTAATCACGATGCGGACTCGATTCAGTTACCGATGTCCTTGAGTGTTTAATAACTCAGGGCCCGTGAAAAATTGGAATCAGTGAGAATGTAGCACTTGACGAAGAACTCATAAGTTATGCAGTTCATGATAATCTCGAGATACCAGTGTGTAATACTCGGCGACAAATCAAAGTAGAGGTTGGGCTGGGGTATTGACTTGCAGAAGACAAGTGCTTTAACTTGTCCGAGAAATGGGATCAAAGAGAAATCATGGTTGGAACCACGATTGCATAGGATCAATTCACAGATATCAGATGATATTATATTAACGAAATAGTTATTACTACAAGAAGCTTCCATGATAGGATATACATCGTGTCCATGGGCATGAACACAAAGTTCAAGGTCGACTCCCACTTCTTCAATGTATAGCCTCCCATTCACCTCTAACTTTTGAAGAAGTTGTAGTGTTGAAATTTTATCTAGCAAAATACCAGAAGAGTATGACTCGTGAAAACTTTCGAGCTCACACATATTAAGGAAGGCATAGGTTCAACCCGTCAGGGTATCGTGGAAACATATACCACAAGCTTCAATCTTAAATACCACCAGCTCGAAAACAGAGCATGGTTGAGAAAATAGGGGATACAATTGACGGCAAACAGATTGGTCGAGAACAAGCTCATGTTCAAAAATGACGTCTGAGCCAGAAAGATAATTTAAAAGGATCAACTGATGATTGCGTGCATTAGCACTCATGTTGAATCAATAGGATCAAAATGACGGTGTCTAAGGATACTAACGAATATTGCCAGACATATGGAAAGCATCCATAATGCAAGAAGACTAGTATTGCAGAGCAATAAGCTACTAAGGATTTTTGGAGGATCGAATGGTATTTCGAAGACCATTTTGAAACACATGAACAACTGGGGGATGAGCGGATACTCGATAAGTGCGAGAATTATCCATAGGGGTATTCAGATGACAAAGAACAGCAAGGCAGTAAGCTCAAAGGATTATCGAAACAATGACGAGTATTTCGGGGTATCTTGTAATAACAAGACCAACTGGGGATGAATGTAAGAATAACAACTGCAAGTAGTTATCCATAAGGGTTGACGGTGGAAGGGGAATTGCAAACGCGATGAACACGAGTTCTCGGGTTAATAGCGGAGAGTATCTTCAGGGTCTTCACGTGCAGCAAACGATCATCAGTAATAAGGGGCTCTCCGGGTGAAAGTGATAACGAGATCCTAATGTTAGATTTAGCAAAATTCATTTAGCCCGAATAGAAGAGAGATCAGATTCGCAGAGTAAAGGCGAGGAATAGAAGATCCTAATACCACCCAAATGGCGACGTGGGCCCGTAAGCCAAACATCCATGTTAGTAAAACTTTTTGCAATTGACTAGACTCAACTTCGGCCAAGGAGTGTGGAAGGGGGATTCCTACAGGCAGTCGGCTCTTATACCAACTTGTGACGACCCTGATTTGACTGTACACTAATCATACACGCAAACGTGTACGATCAAGATCAGAGACTCACGGGAAGATATCAAAACACAACTCTACAAATGAAATAAGTCATACAAGCATCATATTACAAGCCAGGGGCCTCGAGGGCTCGAATACAAGAGATCGATCCTAGACGAGTCAGCGGAAGCAACAATATCTGAGTACAGACATAAGTCAAACAAGTTTGCCTTAAGAAGGCTAGCACAAACTGGGATTCAGATCGAAAGAGGCGCAGGCCTCCTTCCTGGGTTCCTCCTAAACTACTCCTGGTCGTCATCAGCGGGCTGCACGTAGTAGTAGGCACCTCCCGAGTAGTAGTAGTCGTCGTCGACGGTGGCGTCTGGCTCCTGGGATCCAACGTCTGGTCGCAACAATCGGGTATAGAAAGGGAGAAAAGAGGGAGCAAAGCAACCGTGATTACTCATCCAAAGTACTCGCAAGCAAGGAGCTACACTACATATGCATGGGGATATGTGTAAAGGGCCATATCGGTGGACTGAACTGCAGAATGCCAGAATAAGAGGGGGATAACTAATCCTGTCGAAGACTACGCTTCTGGCAGCCTCCGTCTTGCAGCATGTAGAAGAGAGTAGACTAAAGTCCTCCAAGTAGCATCGCATTGCATAATCCTACCCGGCGATCCCCTCCTCGTCGCCCTGTTAGAGAGCGATCACCGGGTTATATTTGGCACTTGGAAGGCTTCGGCTCAGTCGCTGACGTCACGAAGGCTTCGGCTGATACCACGACGTCGAGTTCCCATAACTGTCCCTGCGTAGATGGTTAGTGTGTATAGGCCAGTAGCCAGACTCAAATCAAATACCCAGATCTCGTTAAGCGTGTTATTTTGAAGTAACCGCAAACGCCGACCAGGGCCAGGCCCACCTCTCTCCTAGGTGGTCTCAACCTGCCCTGTCGCTCCGCCTCAAAGTAACAGTCGGGGCCGTCGGGAACTCAGGCCCACTACTACCTGGATGGAGCCACCTGCCCCTTCAGCCCCCATCTCCGAACAGTATCTCAAGTAATGTAACAGTGTAAAGTATATAGTATATGCCCGTCATCACCTCCCGAAGTGATCACGGCCAAGTAGTATAGCATGGCAGACGGACAAGAATGTAGGGCCACTGATGATAATCTAGCATCCTATACTAAGCATTTAGGATTGCAGGTAAGGTATCAATAGTTGTAGCAACAATGACAAGCTATGCATCAGAATAGGATTAACGAAAAGTAGTAACATGCTACACTACTCCAATGCAAGCAGTATAGAGGAGAGTAGGCGATATCTGGTGATCAAGGGGGGGGGGCTTGCCTGGTTGCTCTGGCAAGAAGGAGGGGTCATCAACACCGTAGTCGTACTGGGGGTCTCCGGCAGTCTCGGGGTCTACCAGAAAGAAGTAACGGAGGGAGAACACAATAAATAACAGAGCAATCAATGTAACAAAAAGCAAGATGCGGCATTACGTTGTGCTAGGTGTATCCTAACGCAGTACTAGGTGATACCAGCGAAGGGGGAAAACATCCGGAAAAGTATCCCCCGTGTTTCGCGTTTTCGGACCGGTGAACCGGAGGGGGAAAGTTGCGTATTCGCTATGCTAGGGATGCGTGGCGGATGATTGGGCTGCGTATCCGGATTTGTCTCGTCGTTTTGAGCAACTTTCATGTATAAAACTTCTTCATCCGAGTTACGGTTTATTTTATATGGATTTTCAAAGTTTATTCAATTTTCTGAAATTTCTGCATTTATTTAATCGAATTGTCCAAGTCAACTTGACTGGTCAAAAGGGGAGATGGTGGCCCACATGTCATAAGCTATACCTAAACAAATAACTAAAACTAGCTTAAATAAATGCGGGGCCCACATGTAATAGGCTTAGACTAATTAATTAACCAACTAATCTAAACTAAATTAGTTTAGACCTAATTAAACTAGGCCGGCCACACACGGCTGTGGCACAGCCCGCGCGCACACAGCGCGCACACACAATGCTAGGGAGTAACTCTATTCCCTTTAACACAAGATAGCATTTTGTGATTTTTGTAGGATTTAATCCATGCATTATCTGAAGCAGGTCTAATGGAACAAAATGAGGCTTGTTACGTCTACTTTCCGTTCATATAATTTTTACCCATGTTAAGACTTGTCTTATCGCTGTTTAGTGGCAGTTTAGAAGGCTAGTCATTGTAGAAATACAAAAGCTAGCTACTGCTACAGTAACTGAATGTTACTGTAGCCGTGTAGCATAGCAGCAGCAGTAGACAGCGGTACAGGCGGGCGCTGCCAGCGGGCGCTCGAGCGGGCGGCTCGGGGCGCTGCCAAGGGCGAGGCAAGGCGGCGTGCAGAGCAGCGTAGCAGCAGAGCAACATACAGCTGCTGCGGCAAGAGCAGTGGGCAGCAACGCAGCGCAAGCAACGACGGGAGTAGTGGCGGCGGCTACGATGCGTGGTGGGCAGCAGCGCAGGTCCATTAGCGACAGCCTACGGCTCGGGTACGAGCAAGGAAAGGGCTAGTCCGCAACTAGTACAGCTCCCGGAGCCCGAACGCGTCATGAGAAGAAGCTAGGGAGCACAGCGAGCAATTAAACACTGGGAGAAACGGCGAAGCTCACCCAGAGGCAAACGGATGCGAGGGAGAGGTCGGGGATGCCATGGAGGTAGCGGATTGAAGGGCGGCGGCTGGCGGATTCCGGTGAGGGGAACGGCCGCGACGGCATCGCAGGTGTTCCTTGGTGTTGATATCGGGGAGAGGAAGATGATGGCGACCGAGCTCCTGGACACCAAGGTGCAGCGTGGGGGAGGCTCCGTCCTACGGCATCTGCAACGACGCGGCGACGGCAGCGTCGGCTATGTGCGCGTGTGCGAAGAGCGGCATGAAAGGGAGGGAATGGATGTTAGGGTTCGACCTGGGCATCGTGGGGGTACTTATCCATCACGGGGAGGGAGTGGATGCTTGACACGGCGACGATCAGTGGCGTGGACGGCGTGCGCGCACTGCCAGCGCCATGGATAAACAGGAGAGGGAGACTAAGGCGCTGGTGGGCTGGGCAGATCGGGTGGCCGAGGCCCAGGTGGGGGTTGGGGCCTTTTGTATTCTTTTGTTGTTTGGGCCTTTCTCTTCTTCTTATTTTAATTTATTTCTTTTCTGTTTCTTTTAGTTGCTGCTTATTCTTGCGTTAAAAATATACCTAAGTGGCACCTAAATTGATGTTATCAATTATGCCACTGCCACATTAATTTGCTACTCAAATTAACATAGTTTTGTAATTATTTATTATTCAAAAGTATTTAAATACTAGTTTTCGCTACTGTTTTATTCATCTTAGAGTATTTAAACATTCTATAAAACTGTGGTTTCTCCACCATGATTACCTATCCATTATTTGGGACAATCCGAACATATTATTTTTAATGTTTGAAAACTTTTGATGTTTGCCTTTAATTCAAATGTGAATCTGAATCGGTTTAGAACTAACGCGAGATCAACAACAGTAATCGTGGTGACGTGGCATCTTTAACAGGGAATTGTTGTAGCTTAATTATCCGGGCGTCACATTGGTGTTTCATTGACAAACCACCCGAGCCTGGGACTCGTTGGTGACCCGGCGAACAGATGTTAAGTCAGATGGTAAGCCGGCAGATGTTAAGTCAGATGGTAAGCCGGCAGATGTTAAGTCGGACGGTAAGCCGGCAGATGTTAAGCCAGATGGTAAGTCAGATTGTAACAGAGTCGCCTGGGGTTAATAAGCCCGAGACGTTAAGAAGCCCATGGAGAGTAGCCCGTGATGAGAAGTCAGAATAGTTTAAGTTCCAATTCGAGTTGGACTCTATATGTAACCCGCCCCTTCAAATTACTTGTAACACCCATGATGCGGCTATATCTCCCACGTGTCGGAGCACGACTTAGAGGCATAACCGCATAGTAGGCATGTCGCAAGAGGGGTAATCTTACACATCCTATGTACTGAATAAGAAAGAGGTACAGAGTTGGCTTACAATCGCCACTTCACACAATACATGAATATAACATTACATCAACCAGATACAATCAAGGTTCGACTACGGAACCAAAATAAAAGAAGATCACCCCTAATGCTACAGATCCCCGATCGCCCCAACTGGGCTCCACTACTGATCAACTGGAAACGGAACAACATAACGAACACGATCTTCAACGAGCTCCTCCTTGAGCTTGGTTGCGGCACCTGCACGGTATCATCGGCACCTGCAAACTGGTTTTGGAAGTATCTGTAAGTCACGGGGACTCAACAATCTCACACCCTCGCGATCATGACTATTTAAGCTTATAGGAAGGGTAAAAGGTATGAGGTGGAGCTGCAGCAAGCACTAGATGATGTAATCTTTGAGGATGATGATGCACCAGCCGAGGAGTCGCTCCTCTGGATGATCTTAGCCCGAGTTCATATGGACAAGGACTTCAGCTCCTACTGGTTCTTCCGCAACATGAAAACAACATGGGATCTAGCCAGGCTAGTAAAGATTAAAACCTTGGAGGAGAACCTTTTCCAGATGCAGTTTGATTGCTTGGGAGATTGGGAGCGTGTGACCCAGGGCGGTCCATGGCACTTCAGGGGAAACCCAGTACTAATCGCCCCGTATGATGGTTACACAAAACCCTCTTCTATTGAGCTTTTCACCTTCGAGATTTGGGCAAGGATCATCGAGCTTTCGATCGCTTTCCATGGAAAGGTTAAGGCGCTTGCATCAAAGATTGGTGTGTTTGTTGACTCTGAGCCTTCATCCTTTGATTTCGAAGGAAACTTTTTTAGGGTCAGAGTTGGATTGGACGTCCGTCATCCTCTGAAGAAAGCTATATCCTTGATCCGGGGAGGAGAGAGGGAGATTTTTGCAGTAGAGTATGAGCTCTTGCCCGACTGGTGTCAGGTCTGCGGCATGATGGTCCATGAGTTCAAGGAGCACGGCGACGGGGTGCACCCCCCCTCCACACTAGTTTTCAAAAATCTCTGGGCTCCAGCGACCACGGCGTGGGGAACCCGACGCCAAAACAGAAAGCAGCAGAACCAGAGGCAAGAGATGCATGCGGAACACTATCCAGCGACAAGCCAACAAGAGGCACATGTAGATGAAGGTATGGACATGGATACCAACATGAAGCGCTCATTAGATCAGGTTATTAGCTCTCCAAACCCCAAATCGACGGGGCTGGAACTGGTGGCAGTGACGAAGCCAAGTGGAAGCACGGTGCCGATTAGTGCTCCTCCAAAGCAAGACCCGAAGAGGTCTAAACTCACGGGGCAGATGGGAAAGACAGGCACGTCGGGCGAGAAGGACGGGACAGTTGGTGTGCTGAAGAAGAACCCCATTGGGGGAAAAAGCTCGGACGCGAGATCGGCGGCCTCCCCGGCGGAGGACCGTCGGACGCAATGAATCTGCTATGCTGGAACTGTCGGGGGATTGGCAACACCCCGACAGTTTAAGAGTTGCGCGAACTCGCGAATAAGTTTGCCCCTGGAGTGCCTTGTCTAGTTGAAACCCAGATTGTTATTTTGCGGTTGATGCCTCCGGTAGGAGTGGAGGCTTGGCTATTTTCTGGAATAATGAAATAAAGACTGAGATTTTGGGTTATTCTAAGTATCATATTGATTGAAAAATCGTTGGTGTAGGAGACCAACCATGGAGGCTATCTTGTTTCTATGGCGAAGCTCAGACGCATCTTCGCCATCACACTTGGAATACAATGAAAAACCTGTCCACCCTCCAAGATTTGCCGTGGGTGTGCATAGGACACTTCAATGAGGTGCCGAGACACGATGAACATGACGGGATTGGCTCGAGAAGTCAATCACAGACCCAGGGCTTCAGAGATGCGGTTGACGTGTGTGGCTTACTTGATCTCGGATACAAAGGTGTCAAGTGGACTTATGAGAAGAAAGTATCAGGAGGCTCGTATACCTGAGTCAGGCTGGATAGAGCTTTGGGCTCGGTGGATTGGTGCGGTTTGTTTCCATCAGCGGCTGTTGAACATGTCACGGTAGCGACTTCGGACCATTCTGCCATCATGCTACAGCTAAGCCAACCGAATGGAGGAGCCAAGAAGGTCAAGCAGTTTAGGTATGAGGTTATGTGGGAGACCCACCCCGATTTAAAACCTGTGGTGCATGCAGCGTGGGAGCCCAATGGCCATAATCTAACGGCGGGTGAAGTTCGCGCAAATCTCGAGGCCCTAGCGAATAATGTGGGTGACTGGTCACGTACCACTTTCGGGAGCGTGAGAGGAGAAATACGCAGTCTAAAGAAGGAGCTAGACCGCCTGCGTAGTGACTACAGGAGAGTTGGCCCTTCCCATGCGGAAATCAAGATCAACGACCGCCTAATTGAACTCTATCTGCGAGAAGAGCTGATGTGGCGTCAAAGGTCTCGGGTTGAGTGGTTATCAGCAGGGGATCGAAACTCCCGATTCTTTCATATGCAGGCTTCTATGCGGAGGAGAAAGAACTTGATAAAGGCTCTGCAGAAGCCAGATGGGCAAGTAACCACGGAGCTAACGGAGATGTAGCAGATGGCACTAGATTTTTACAAAAAACTATACACTTCAGAGGGAGTTGAGGGTCTGCAAGATGTTCTTCAACATGTGCCAGTGAAGGTTACTCCGGAGATGAATGCATCATTGTTGGCCCCGTATGAGGCGAAGGAGGTTAAGAGTGCTCTTTTCTAGATGTTTCCTACCAAAGCACCAGGTCCGGATGGGTTTCCAGCTCATTTCTTCCAGAGACATTGGGATGTATGTGGCGAAGAGGTCACTAAAGCAGTCCTGGCTATAGTAAGGGGCGACGAGAGTCCCACTTGCTTCAATGATACCCTACCGGTTCTGATTCCGAAGGTATCTAATCCAACCTTGCTCTCACAGTTCCGTCCTATAAGTTTGTGTAATGTTTTTTACAAGATAGCTTCAAAGGTGGTAGCAAATCGTCTTAAGGTAATCCTCCCGGATATTATATCAGAGGAGCAGTCTGCTTTCGTCCCTGGAAGACTGATAACTGACAACATTATATCGTCTTATGAATGTTTACACTTCATGAAGCGAAACAGATCAAAGAACAACAATTATGCAGCTCTGAAGCTTGATATGATGAAGGCCTATGATCGGGTGGAGTGGACTTACTTGAGATCAATGATGGAAAAGCTGGGCTTTGAAGCACCATGGGTGTCTGTTGTGATGAACATGGTGAGCTTTGTATCTTTTTAAGTTATGTTCAATGGTGTGAAGTCAGAAGTTTTCAAACCTACAAGGGGTATTCGACAGGGAGATCCAATCTCTCCATACCTTTTCTTGTTAGCAGCAGAGGGCCTTTCGTGCCTCTTAAAATCCCAGAACCAATCATCCCAGCTCAGCGGCATTAAGGTGGCACCGTCGGCACCGGCGGTAAACCACCTTTTATTCGCGGCCTGGTGTTTTTCAGGGCAAATGTTGATGGAGCTGAAGCAGTTTCAAACCTGTTGGAAACGTATTGTAAGGCATCAGGTCAAAGGATAAATAAAGAGAAGTCTTCAATTTTCTTTAGCAAGGGCTGCCCCGAGATAGGTCGTGACGCTGTCAAAGGCCACTTGCAGGTACCCAATGAATCATTAAGTGACAGATATCTGGGCATGCCAACGGATGTGGGTCATTCTAAGAAGGGGACTTTCAAATACTTGAGTGACAGAGTTTGGGACAAAGTAAAGGGTTGGATGAGCAAATGCCTGTCTGTGGGGGGCAAGGACGTGCTAATCAAGTCGGTAGCTCAGGCTATCCCGGTGTTCTCTATGTCATGCTTTAAGCTTCCTCGAGGCTTGTGTGATCACATCAAATCCATCATAAGGAAATTTTGGTGGGGCTGCAAACAGGGTGAACGCAAACCGGCTTGGGTGTCATGGGATGTGATGAGACGTCCAAAACACCTAGGCGGGCTGGGATTCAGAGATCTGGAGATATTCAACCTAGCTTTGTTATCGTGTCAGGCCTGGAGACTCTTGCAAGAATCATTGAGTTTGAGTGCAAGGATTTTGAAGGCTGCATATTACCCTGATAGTACGGTACTTAACGCTGAGTTGGGATCTAGACCTTCTCAGATTTGGTGAGCTATCATGGAGGGGCTGGATTTGTTAAAGCAAGGAATTATTCGCAGGATCGGTAATGGACAAACAACGGAAATATGGAATGATAACTGGATACCGAAGGAGATGATGCCACGGCCCATCACGTCGCTGGTCGCCAATCCCCCAAGGTATGTATCGGAGTTGCTGTCTCCAGCAACAGCCTCATGGAATGAGACTCTAGTCCGGACAGTTTTTTTGCCGATAGATGCTGATGCTATTCTGAAGATTCCGGTATGCACGCGTAATATAGAGGATTTCTGGGCTTGGCACCCGGACAAGATAGGTAACTTCAGTGTTATCTCAGCCTACAAATTTTTGCTTAAGACGAAGTTGCAAAGAGAGGAGTGGCTGTATGGGGGGAGCGGATCATCTCATTCTGAAAAAGATGAAGAAACCTGGACCTCTCTATGGAAATTAAAAATTCCTTCGAAGGTGCGAATCTTCCTATGGAGGCTTGCACATCATTCATTACCCACAACGGATATTTTGAAGAGGCAAAACATGTCAGAATGAGATGTATGCCCGTTGTGTGGATGTGAGGATTCATGGCGCCATGCCTTGATTGCATGCACTATGGCCCGGTGTGTCTGGATGCTTTCGGATGAAGCACTGGTGTCAATCATGTCTGAACACGAGGAATCCAATGCAAGAATTTCGTTATTCGAACTGAGTGATAAGTTGGACCATGCTAGCTTTACGAGGATGGTTATAACGTTGTGGTCATTATGGTATGCTAGGAGGAAGGCTATATATGAATCGATTTTTCAGAGCCCTCAACAAACGGCGTCCTTTATTAATAACTACATTGATGAGCTGGGCCAAGTGAACGCCAAGGGAGTGCAGGAAGGTACTCCTAGTGTTGCACCACCACGACCGAAGCGGTGGCTTCGCCCACCGAGTGGCAATGCGAAGATTAATGTTGATGGCGCTGTGGTGAGAACACGGAGAGGTGGAGCTATTGCATCTCTATGCCGTGACCAAGACGGACAATACTTGGGGTCATCGGCTGTGGTTTACTATGGGATCACTGATCCCTTAACATTGGAGACTTATGCATGCCGCGAGGCCCTTGCTTTGGCAGACGATCTGGGAGAGCAGAAGGTCTGCGTGTCCTCGGATTGCCAAGAGGCGATGAATGACATAAACAGGGGAACAGGAGGCCCTAATGCTGTGTTGGTACGTGAAATAATGAATCACTGTAATAGTTCTATTTCTTGCTCTTTTGTTTTCGAGCGTAGTGTCATGGAATTGTCACGCAGATGTCCTTAGTGTCAGGACTTAGTCGCGAGGCCAACACATCTATGTGGTAGCTTGAGAGGGGTTGAGCGGGACGAGAGACGCGATGTTTTACCCAGGTTCGGCCCCTCACGGTGCAGGTAAAAGCCTACATCCTGCTTCATGGATATTGATGATGATGATCACGGTTACAAGAGTGCTCTAACTTGAGAGCTATTGTCTAAACCTAACTTGTCCGACTTGTGAAACTTGTCAATCTTGTCCCTTTTGGGGAGCCCTGCCCCTCCTTATATATGTTGAAGGGGCGGTTTACATGTGGAGTCCTATTAGGATTAGGACTAGTCTATCTCTAATACAAACCGGATACAAGTCCAGGTCTTAGCTCCTTGTAAGATAATGTTCCTCATGCCTTTCCTCTTAAACCGGCCCACCGTTAAACGTGAACCGGCCTTCTGGGCTTTGGGCCTTGTCATTCGTCGATCCCGCACGCCGGATCACCAGTGAGTCCTAATGACCAGGTGGGTTGCTTGTAAACCTCCAGGTCAGGGTGGGTCGCCAATAACTCGCCAAGTGTCAGCGGGGTCTTCAGATAAACCGCCAATTCCGGCTGGGTTAACTTCCGGCCGGTTTACACCGCGGGGTATATCCCCGACATTAGCCCCCAAGTTTAGCTTGGATTTATTCATGGTAAACTTATGCTGCAAAATAAACACAAGAACAAATTTGACAGGTTATGCTCCGGGTTAAGAATTTTTGTAAACCAGTACCTGATCATCCTTAAGTCCTTGTTATTTCCTCCTTCTGGGAAATCCGGGTCAACAGACCAGCTTCATAATCAATTTGCCGACATTGGCTTGTCACCGAGAAATATTGTGAAGAATAACTCCTTTGACTCAGCTGCGCCGGTTTAAGAAATATGGGTCTGTAGCCCCCAAGTCTTAAGAGGAGAACATAGAGATAACTTAAGATTTGCTCCAATAAGTGTTTCAACCTTGAAGAAATCCGGTTTGTTCATCTCAATCATATAAACTGAATACTCCATATATGTAGCCCCCAAGTGCCGGGTTGTCATGCTTGCAGCAACCTGGGACTTGTAATTGCTTATAAAAACTTCAATCAGTGTAGCCCCCAAGGGCCGGGTCATTATGCAATAATTAGTAGGGACTTTATAAATATAATCATGTAGACTTGAGCAGTGATGTGTAGCCCCCAAGGGCCGGCTTAGTAAAATAATACTGAACCGGGACTTGATATATACTTCAATGAAAATAACACCTTATAATGTAGCTTCCATCATAGGGCTTGAACCCACGTCCACAAGGTTAAGAGTTTTGTGCTTTACCAACTGAGCAATGAATCCTTCAATATTATGGACGAAAACTTGTGTACCTTGAATTGTTGACTGGAGCAATTGGTAGCCCCCAAGGGCCGGCTCATTATAACATGATGAGTCGGGTCTTCAATAAGACTAGTAAAAATGACTTTGCATTAGCCCCCAAGTGTCATGGTGCATGCTTGCAGCGACATGAGACTTGCATGTAATCTCAATTTGAATAATGTAGCCCCCAAGTGCCGGGTCGTGAGCCTGCAGCGACTCGGGACTATTCCTTCCATTGTAGAATAAATCATATCCTTTGATAAAATAATAACCATTGCGCTAAAGTGACTTTGAAAACTCAATAATACCGGTTATTAATAACCATAAAAATCCAGCCATGTTGGCTATTCAAGATAATATAATCCGGTATGAAAACCTTATTCATTCAATATCATAATGAAAATCCAGCCAAGTTTGGCTATTTGAATAATATAACCCAATGATTACTAAGCGCATAATTCCGACGGCGCAATCCAAATATATATACTGGCGACTTATAGTCCAAAAACCAGGCCGGTTTAACAAACACCGGATAATTTCTCATCATACTGGCGACTTATAGTCAAAAGCGAGGCCGGTTTTAACAAACCTGTTTCTGCATACAACAAGTTTAAAGTGTCCTGGCGGTTTACCGCTGGACAGGTCATAATGCCCAACATATAACCCGGTTTTATAACCAAGGCTGCACTTAAGAATAATCAAATATGAAATAGATCATACATGTGGCATTGAATCACATTGCTGGTTTTACCAACTTTTTGTAGTAAAGGTGATAACCCCAATCTTGAGTATTGATAACTCCTTCCATATTGTGCCGGTTTATGATAAAACCGTGTCGGGTTGTGATAAACACCGTGTTACTCCATAAGAGGATGTTAACAACAAGGATCAAACTGGGCAAATAGTCTCCGGATTGACGTGAACTGTGTTCCGTCAATTGATTGGTTGAAAACTTTGTCGGTTTTAAAAAATGCAAAAAAAAGCAAAAAAACCCTTCAAAGAAAAGTATAAATCAAGTGCAATGACAAAACATTGCAAAAAAAGGTTTATTTGAGCTGATCAGATGGTGTTACCATGGCCGAACACGACCAAGCTCCCGTTCGGTGTAACTATGGTTCTAGTCAGCCAGGTCCCCAAATGAAACCGTGGCATTTATGCCGATCAAGTGGCACGGTCATGGTTCGGGTTCGACCAAGCCCCCAAGTGATTCTATGGCCTTAGGCCGATCAAGAGGCATGAGTGGTTCAGACGTCACGAAGTCCCCAAGTGATCTGGTGGCTCTCGCCTATCAAGAGGTATGGTATTGGTTCGGACACGACCAATCCTCCAAGTGATATAACACAATGCTTTTAAAAAGCAAACTCAAGGGGTAAACCGGAGGCCGCTTTAGAACAACTCCGTGTAACCACACATGATGTAAAAGACCAGAGACCCCGCTTTATGAAGCAGAAGCCCCCATATGATCAATAATATGTCAGGCCAGTAAGGCGGGATACCCATGTTTGAACCGCGCATCATGGCAGCAGGTCCTCTTTGGCAATTTTGAACTTTTTGCAAGAGATAAATTCTTCTTGAACCGGATGTTAAACCGGATATTGAGAGCTTCAAAGCTTTGTGATTTAATTTGTCCTACATTGAAGAACTTGCAAGACAAAGTAATGGCTCCTCTTTTTTAAAAGAAAGCAATATATAATATAAAAATATACCGGATGGATTTCACCTGATGCGTCAGGTCAGAGATTATCACCGCGGAGTTGATGATCACCGGGTGAAGCTGAAATTACCCGCAGGTGAGTCTGCCGCGGGAGCTAAGCAGATGAGCCGGCCCGGTGTTGTAAACTGGCGCGGACGAGCAAATTGTCCTCCACGTTGTAGACCGGCGCAGACGGGAGAAATTGGTACCGGTGTTGCAAACCGGCACGGACAGACGAATTAATGTAGACCGGGTCCGCAGAGGCGGCAGCTTTGTGCACATCCATTGAACAGGAATCAAACGCGATCCCGGCAAGTCGATGTAAACCGGGCCGCAAGGGCGACGACTTGTGCGCGTCCATTCATCGGGTAGTATGTCACGGACTATCGCCGGGTGGAGCATTATCAGCCCGTGCTCCATACCGTGGTATAGACCACATTTGTAGTGAATAATTATCCTGTATACAAAAATATACAGATCAAAGTAATTGTTCTTTGACAAAAACAATATGCACTAATAAATAAACTTAGATGGATGTCACCTGATTTTTTTTGTCAGATGAACGTGGATACTGGGATCAAAACATATCAAATGTCTGATGTCTCCACGTGACCTTCTCTTGATCAAAACATGGTGCGACGAGGTGGCATCAGCCACAGAGGGGACGGACCGTCGGCGGGGGTAACTCGAAGGAACGTAGCGAGGTAAATCGGCAATGATTTCAACACGGCACTTGGCGGTTCAGAGGCCGGTTTGACGCAGCCCGACGGGGCCGGCGCAAAGTGAATCAGAGGCGGGTGCATGGGCGGAACGGCTACTGGTACCGAGGAACAGCAAAGCGACGCGAGGTCTGTATGGGGGCAGCTCAGAGATCGAGTCTGACTTCTTTCTTCTCTTATTCCGATGGAATTGTTCCCTTTCCTTTTTGTTGACTCTGGTATTTGACCATTGACCACTTGCGTATTAGCAATACTTAGCACCATGTTGATTTGATGGATTATCCTCATCCATTGGTGTGGACTGTAGACGCGAAAAATCATGCGGCGGCTGCTCCTTTTCCTATCAGATCTCTCTCTTTCTTTCTTTCTTTCTTTTTTTTACGCTGAGCAGTCCGGCTTAGATCAGCTTGTTATGTATAACAACCTTGGCAACCAGTAATATGTCTCGGTGGACGTGGCATCCGATGGTAAAAACAAAGGCCGGACTAACTCTGTACTAGTGCCTCCATACGTCATAGTGGATAGCGGCATAGTAGTTGATGATTTGTTTTTGGTCTCCCTGAGAAGGAATCAATGACCGGTCACATCTGCAATTACGGCCAAAGAATCAAACAGCTGCCTTAGACTTTGACTCCACCCCACGTGTTCCGGTTTGGAATAGAAGCAGCAGCAGCGCCCGCGCATAGGACGATGCGTACATACTCATCTCGGATTCGACGACTTGGATAGAAGGCTCGGCCTCTGACCCGGATACGAGTAGCGGCTTTTTGGGTCGAATCTGCAGCGAAAACTTCCGTTATCTTGATGACTTGCGGCAGCGTACATATGCATAACCCGAACTCTCGCCTTAATATTGTTCGCGCTGCTCAAATCGGCTTTCTTCATGTGGAAACTTACGAACTTCTCAAACCCTAAAAAGATCCCTTCAAGAACTCAACACCATCGTGCGCAGGCCCCACGATGGGCGCCAACTGTCGTGGAATTGTCACGGCAGATGTCCTTAGTGTCAGGACTTAGTCGAGAGGCCAACACATCTATGTGGTAGCTTGAGAGGGGTTGAGCGGGACGAGAGACGCGATGTTTTACCCAGGTTCGGCCCCTCACGGTGGAGGTAAAAGCCTACATCCTGCTTCATTGATATTGATGATGATGATCACGGTTACAAGAGTGCTCTAACTTGAGAGCTATTGTCTAAACCTAACTTGTCCGACTTGTGCAACTTGTCAATCTTGTCCCTTTTGGGGAGCCCTGCCCCTCCTTATATATGTTGAAGGGGCGGTTTACATGTGGAGTTCTATTAGGATTAGGACTAGTCTATCTCTAATACAAACCGGATACAAGTCCAGGTCTTAGCTCCTTGTAAGATAATGTTCCTCATGCCTTTCCTTTTAAACCGGCCCACCGTTAAATGTGAACCGGCCTTCTGGGCTTTGGGCCTTGTCATCCGTCGATCCCGCACCCTGGATCACCAGTGATTCCTAATAACCAGGTGGGTTGCTTGTAAACCGCCAGGTCAGGGTGGGTCGCCAGTAACTCGCCAAGTGTCAGCGGGGTCTTCAGATAAACCGCTAAGTCCGGCCGGGTTAACTTCCGGCCGGTTTACACTGCGGGGTATATCCCCGACACGTAGGAACTTCAATTTTGAAGCTCATAATCTCGCCAAGTTTGCTTGTAACCTAGATATAGGTAGACATGTTTGGTTGGGCACTCCCCATGAGCCAAACCTTGTACCTATGACAATTGCTTTTGAATAAATAAAGCAGGCGAGATTTCTCAAAAAAATATAAGGAGGGGCAGGGCACCCCAAGAGGGACAAGTAAGAAAATAATCGCTAAGGCTAGACACAACTAGGAGAGCCGGTTTATGGCGACTCCTTCGTGATGATAATGGGACCTAGACACAAACAACATGTAGGGTTTTTACCGGATGATGTTTCCCGGGGCCCGAAGCTGTCTAAAACCCCTTTCTTGTGTTGCTTCTCTCGATTTCGACCAACCCCATTCAAGCTACCACATAGATGCGTTGGCCTCACGACTAAGTCCTCACACTAGGCACGCTTGACGTTCGCTTTACCTAGAACAAGTATGAAACTACAAGTACTTTGTAGGTGTTTTTGGATAGGTTTGCAAGAATATAAAGAGAGCGTAAATAAAGAGTAGGGGCTGTTTAGATAAAGAAACAACTAAGTTAGTTTTAGTAAAGAGCT
This sequence comes from Triticum urartu, assembly GCF_056163025.1. Lineage (NCBI taxonomy): Eukaryota > Viridiplantae > Streptophyta > Magnoliopsida > Poales > Poaceae > Triticum > Triticum urartu. The sequence goes on from NC_141879.1 coordinate 729,814,835, forward strand.
TTTATTACGAGAAAGTTATTTGTCCCTAGGCAATCGATAACTAGACCGGTAATCGTTATTGCAATTTTATTTGAGGGAGAGGCATAAGCTAACATACTTTCTCTACTTGGATCATATGCACTTATGATTGGAAATCTAGCAAGCATCCGCAACTACTAAAGATCATTAAGGTAAAACCCAACCATAGCATTAAAGTATCAAGTTCTCTTTATCCCATACGCAAACAACCTACTTACTCGGGTCTGTGCTTCTATCACTCATGCCACCCACCATAAGCAAATCATGAACATATTGCAAACCCTACAGCGGGAATCCCTCACGCTTGCGCGACACAGAGAGCACCATAGGACAACACCAATAATAAAACATGCAACTCAAACCAATCACAATCATCAATTAACCCATAGGACAAAACAGATCTACTCAAACATCATAGGATAGCCATACATCATTGGGAAATAATATATAGAGTTGAGCACCATGTTTAAGTAGAGATTACAGCGGGTAAAAGAGGGGTTACACCGCTGCATAGAGGGGGGAAGAGTTGGTGATGATGGCGGTGAAGTTGTTGGTGAAGATTGCGGTGATGATGATGGCCCCCCGGTGGCACTCCGGCGCCACCGGAAGCAAGGGGGAGAGAGCGCCCCTCCTCCTTCTTCTTCCTAGACCTCCTCCCAAGATGGGAGAAGGGTTTCTCCTCTGGTCCTTGGTCTCCATGGCGTGGGAGGGGCGAGAGCCCCTCCAAGATTAGATATGTCTCTTTGTCTTTCTCTGTTTATGCGTTCCTAGATTCTACCCTTTCACCATTTCTTATATTCCTGGAGATCCGTAACTCCTATTGGGCTGAAATTTTAACACGATCTCTATCCGGATATTATCTTTCTTGCGGCGAAAGAAGGGTATCAATCGCCTTACGGGGTGGCCACGAGGGCCCAGGGCGCGCCTGCCCCACTCGGGCGCGCCCCCCTGCCTCGTGGCCCCATCGGGCATCGTCTCGCGTGGATTTTTCTTCCCAAAAATCATATATATTCCAAAATAAATCTCCGTCAGTTTTTATCCCGTTTGGACTCCATTTGATATGGATATTATGCGAAACAAAAAACATGCAACAAACAGGAACTAGCACTGGGCACTGGATAATATGTTAGTCCCAAAAATAGTATAAAAAGTTGGCAAAAGTATATGAAAGTTGTAGAATATTGGCATGGAACAATAAAAAATTATAGATACGCGCAGACGTATCAGCATCCCCAAGCTTAATTCCTGCTGGTCCTCGAGTAGGTAAATGATCAAAAAAGATAATTTTTGATGTGGAATTCTACCTAACATAATCTTGATCACATATCTAATCATGGCATGAATATTAAGATACAAGTTATTCAAAGCAATAGTCTATCATTTGACATAAAAACAATAATACTTCAAGCCTACCAATAAAGCAATCATGTCTTTTCAAAATAACATGGCCAAAGAAGGTTATCCCTACAAAATCATATAGTCTGGTTATGCTCCATCTTCACCTCACAAAATATTCACATCATGCACAACCCCGATGACAAGCCAAGAAATTGTTTCATACTTTTGACGTTCTCAAACCTTTTCAACTTTCACGCAATACATGAGCATGAGCCATGGACATAGCACTATAGGTGGAATAGAATGGTGGTTGTGGAGAAGACAAAAAGGAGAAGATAGTATCACATCAACTAGGCGTATCAACAGGCTATGGAGATGCCCATCAATAGATATCAATGTGAGTGATAGGGATTGCCATGCAACGGATGCACTAGAGCTATAAGTGTATGAAAGCTCAAACTGAAACTAAGTGGGTGTGCATCCAAGTTGCTTGCTCATGAAGACCTCGGGCGTTTGAGGTATCCCATCATCGGAATATACAAGCCAAGTTCTATAATGAAAATTCCCACTAGTATATGAAAGTGATAACTCAAGAGACTCTCTATATGAAGAACATGGTGCTACTCTGAAGCAAAAGTGTGGTAAAAGAATAGTAACATTGCCCCTTCTTTCTTTTTCTCTCATTTTTTTGTTTTTTTGTTTTTTCTCTTTTTATTTTTTATTTTTTTGGTGGGCTTCTTTGGCCTCTTTTTTTACTTGGGCTTCTTTGGCCTCTTTTTTTAAAGTCCGGAGTCTCATCCCGACTTGTAGGGGAATCATAGTCTCCATCATCCTTTCCTCACTGGGGCAACGCTCTAATAATGATGATCATCACACTTTTATTTACTTACAACTCAATATTACAACTTGATACTAGAACAAAGATATGACTCCATATGAATGCCTCCGGCGGTGTACCGGGATGTGCAATGATCTAGCGTAGCAATGACATAAAAACAGACAAGCCATGAAAACATCATGCTAGCTATCTTACTATCATGCAAAGCAATATGACAATGAATGCTCAAGTCATGTATATGATGATGATGGAAGTTGCATGGAAATATATCTCGGAATGGCTATGGAAATGCCATTATAGGTAGGTATGGTGGCTGTTTTGAGGAAGGTATATGGTGGGTTTATGGTACCGGCGGAAGTTGCGCGATACTAGAGAGGCTAGCAATGATGGAAGGGTGAGAGTGCGTATAATCCATGGACTCAACATTAGTCATAAAGAACTCACATACTTATTGCAAAAGTCTATTAGCCATCGAAACAAAGTACTACGTGCATGCTCCTAGGGGGATAGATTGGTAGGAAAAGACCATCGCTCGTCCTCGACCGCCACTCATAAGGAAGACAATCAATAAATAAATCATGCTCCGACTTCGTTACATAACGGTTCACCATACATGCATGCTACGGGAATCACAAACCTCAACACAAGTATTTCTACTAATCCACAACTACCCACTAGCATGACTCTAATATCACCATCTTTATATCGCAAAACTATTGCAAGGAATCAAACATATCATATTCAGTGATCTACAAGTTTTATGTAGGATTTTATGACTAACCATGTGAATGACCAATTCCTATCATCTCTCTAAATAGATATAAGTGAAGCAAGAGAGTTTTAATTCTTTCTACAAAAGATATGCCCACACTCTAACAAATATAAGTGAAGCAAAAGAGCATTCTATAAATGGCGGTTTTCTATGTGAAGAGAAACAAGCAATCCAAACTTCAAATGATATAAGTGAAGCACATGAAGCATTCTATAAAGCCATACTCAAAAGAAATAAGTGAAGTGCATAGAGCATTCTATAAATCAATCAAGGACTATCTCATACCAGCATGGTGCATAAAAGAAAAATGAAAACTAAATGCAAAAGATGCTCCAAGATCTGCACATATAACATGAATGAACCGAATCCGAAAACATACCGATACTTGTTGAAGAAAGAGGGGATGCCTTCCAGGGCATCCCCAAGCTTAGACGCTTCAGTCTCCTTGAATATTTACTTGGGGTGCCTAGGGAATCCCAAAGCTTGAGCTCTTGCCTCTCTTCCTTCTTCTCACATCGAGACCTTCTCGATCATCGAACACTTCATCCACACAAAACTTCAACAGAAAACTCGGTAAGATCCGTTAGTATAATAAAGCAAATCACTACTCTAAGTACTGTTGCAAACCAATTAATATTTTGTTTTTGCATGGTGTCTACTGTAGTATAACTTTTCCATGGCTTAATCCACTGATATGAATCGATAGTTTCATCAAAACAAGCAAACTATGCATCAAAAATAGAATCTGTCTAAAACAGAACAGTCTATAACAATCTGAACATTCACTATACTTCTGATACTTGAAAAATTCTGCCAAAATTAGGACAAATAAAAAATTTGTATAGAAAGACAGTGAAAAAATAATCAGAACCATTTGACGTTCCAGTAAAAAATGTAAAATCGCGCACTACAGCCAAAGTTTCTGTCCTGCATCGTACAAACCAACAAGCATTGTAAACATCCTAAAGGAAAACCTTGGCACATCATTTTTGTAATACAATGGAATTGTGCAAGGGGCTAATTATTTTTGTTGAAAATTTTCTGTAATCAAGATTCAAAAAGTTTCCGTGAGCATGAACAAAGTTCAAGGCTAGCTCCCACTTCAACAATGCTTGTCTTTCTCACTTTCACTTTTCTTTTTGAAAAGGTTTTGGGTTCCCCTCTTTATTTATGTTGCTTTTAAACTATATAAAGGCACTCAACATAAATAAATGACTCTCTAAAACTTCCGGGTTGTCTCCCTGGCAGCGCTTTCTTTAAAGCCATTAAGCTAGGCATATACTGCGCAAGTAGTGAATCCACCTGGATCCCAAGGTATATCAAAGCCAATTTTAATTAGCAATGATTTGTAATTTAGTAGTGAGCACAAAGCAACATATATCATGTAATGACGAAGTCTAACTCTCTTCCTATGCATCGGCATGTCATAAAAGAACAATTCGTGCACAGATAGTAAAGGCCAATGCATAGTATAAACAATTTCTTGCAATTTTATCGTATGGGAAACATAGAGAGGTGGAGATATAGATCCTCTCTCATAATAATTGCAAGTTGGAGCAGCAAGCACATGCATATTATATCTATCAAAATCATCATGTGTAGTAGTAAAAGGCAACCCATCAATATAATCCTTAATAAGCACAAACTTCTGCGATATAGTGTACTTTGGAGAATTCAAAAAGATATCATTGTGGAAAGGCTCTTTAAGCCATCCGTGGTGTGGCAGGACGAGAGCGGAAATTCCAGTCCAGACCTGATCATACCCCCAGCAGCCGAACACAATACAAATATCTGTTGGGGAACGTAGTAATTTCAAAAAATTCCTACGCACACGCAAGATCATGTGATGCATAGCAACGAGAGGGGAGAGTGTTGTCTACGTACCAACGCAGACCGACTGCGGAAGCGATCACACAACGTAGAGGAAGTAGTCGTACGTCTTCACGATCCAACCGATCAAGCACCGAAACTACGGCACCTCCGAGTTCGAGCACACGTTCAGCTCGATGACGATCCCCGGACTCCGATCCAGCAAAGTGTCGGGGAAGAGTTCCGTCAGCACGACGGCGTGGTGACGATCTTGATGAACTACAGCAGCAGGGCTTCCCCTAAACTCCGCTACAGTATTATCGAGGAATATGGTGGCAGGGGGCACCGCACACGGCTAAGGAATAGATCACGTGGATCAACTTGTGTGTCTAGAGGTGCCCCCTGCCTCCATATATAAAGGAGCCAAGGGGGAGGGCTGGCCGGCCAAGGAGGGGAGGCGCAGGAGAGTCCTACTCCCTCTGGGAGTAGGATTCCTCCCCCCAATCCTAGTCCAACTAGGATTCCTCGGAGGGGAAGGGAGAGAGGGGGGCCGGCCACCTTCTCCTAGTCCTAATAGGACTAGGGGAGGGGGAAGTGGCGCAGCCACCTTGGGCTGCCCCTTTCTCCTTTCCACTAAGGCCCATGAAGGCCCATATGGCTCCCGGGGGGTTCCGGTAACCCTCCCGGTACTCCGGTAAAATCCCGATTTCACCCGGAACACTTCCGATGTCCAAACATAGGCTTCCAATATATCAATCTTTACGTCTCAACCATTTCGAGACTCCTCGTCATGTCCGTGATCACATCCGGGACTCCGAACAACCTTCGGTACATCAAAATGCATAAACTCATAATATAACTGTCATCGTAACCTTAAGCGTGCGGACCCTACGGGTTCGAGAACAATGTAGACATGACCGAGACATGTCTCCGGTTAATAACCAATAGCGGGACCTGGATGCCCATATTGGCTCCTACATATTCTACGAAGATCTTTATCGGTCAGACCGCATAACAACATACGTTGTTCCCTTTGTCATCGGTATGTTACTTGCCCAAGATTCGATCGTCAGTATCCAATACCTAGTTCAATCTCGTTACCGGCAAGTTTCTTTACTCGTTCCGTAATACATCATCTCACAACTAACATATTAGTTGCAGTGCTTGCAAGGCTTATGTGATGTGCATTACCGAGAGGGCCCAGAGATACCTCTCCGACAATCCGAGTGACAAATCCTAATCTCGAAATACGCCAACCCAACATCTACCATTGGAGACACCTGTAGTACTCCTTTATAATCACCCAGTTACGTTGTGACGTTTGGTAGTACCCAAAGTGTTCCTCCGGCAAACGGGAGTTGCATAATCTCATAGTCATAGGAACATGTATAAGTCATGAAGAAAAGCAATAGCAACATACTAAACGATCGGGTGCTAAGCTAATGGAATGGGTCATGTCAATCAGATCATTCAACTAATGATGTGACCTCGTTAATCAAATAACAACTTATTGTTCATGGTTAGGAAACATAACCATCTTTGATTAACGAGCTAGTCAAGTAGAGGCATACTAGTGACACTTTGTTTTTCTATGTATTCACACATGTATTATGTTTCCAGTTAATACAATTCTAGCATGAATAATAAACATTTATCATGATTATAAGGAAATAAATAATAACTTTATTATTGCCTCTAGGGCATATTTCCTTCAGTCTCCCACTTGCACTAGAGTCAATAATCTAGATTACAGTGTAATGATTCTAACACCCATGGAGCCTTGATGCTGATCATGTTTTGCTCGTGGAAGAGGCTTAGTCAACGGGTCTGCAACATTCAGATCCGTATGTATCTTGCAAATCTCTATGTCTCCCACCTGGACTAGATCCCGGATGGAATTGAAGCGTCTCTTGATGTGTTTGGTCCTTTTGTGAAATCTGGATTCCTTTGCCAAGGCAATTGCACCAGTATTGTCACAAAAGATTTTCATTGGACCCGATGCACTAGGTATGACACCTAGATCGGATATGAACTCCTTCATCCAGACTCCTTCGTTCGCTGCTTCCGAAGCAGCTATGTACTCCGCTTCACATGTAGATCCCGGTACGACGCTTTGTTTAGAACTGCACCAACTGACAGCTCCACCATTTAATGTAAACACGTATCCGGTTTGCAATTTAGAATCGTCCGGATCAGTGTCAAAGCTTGCATCAACGTAACCTTTTACGGTGAGCTCTTTGTCACCTCCATATACGAGAAACATATCCTTAGTCCTTTTCAGGTATTTCAGGATGTTCTTGACCGCTGTCCAGTGATCCACTCCTGGATTACATTGGTACCTCCCTGCTAAACTTATAGCAAGGCACACATCAGGTCTGGTACACAGCATTGCATACATGATAGGGCCTACGGCTGATGCATAGGGAACATCTTTCATATTCTCTCTATCTTCTGCAGTGGTCGGGCATTGAGTCTTACTCAACTTCACACCTTGTAACACAGGCAAGAATCCTTTCTTTGCTTGATCCATTTTGAATTTCTTCAAAATCTTGTCAAGGTATGTGCTTTGTGAAAGTCCAATCAAGCGTCTTGATCTATCTCTATAGATCTTAATGCCTAATATGTAAGCAGCTTCACCGAGGTCTTTCATTGAAAAACTTTTATTCAAGTATCCCTTTATGCTATCCAGAAATTCTATATCATTTCTAATCAGCAATATGTCATCCACATATAATATTAGAAATGCTACAGAGCTCCCACTCACTTTCTTGTAAATACAGGCTTCTCCGAAAGTCTGTATAAAACCAAATGCTTTGATCACACTATCAAAGCGTTTATTCCAACTCCGAGAGGCTTGCACCAGTCCATAAATGGATCGCTAGAGCTTGCACACTTTGTTAGCTCCCTTTGGATCGACAAAACCTTCCGGTTGCATCATATACAACTCTTCTTCCACAAATCCATTCAGGAATGCAGTTTTGACATCCATCTGCCAAATTTCATAATCATAAAATGCGGCAATCGCTAACATGATTCGGACGAACTTAAGCATCGCTACGGGTGAGAAGGTCTCATCGTAGTCAATCCCTTGAACTTGTCGAAAACCTTTTGCGACAAGTCGAGCTTTGTAGACAGTAACATTACCATCAGCGTCAGTCTTCTTCTTAAAGATCCATTTATTCTCAATTGCTTGCCGATCATCGGGCAAGTCAACCAAAGTCCATACTTTGTTCTCATACATGGATCCCATCTCAGATTTCATGGCTTCAAGCCACTTTGCGGAATCTGAGCTCACCATCGCTTCTTCATAGTTCGTAGGTTCATCATGATCTAGTAGCATGACTTTCAGAACAGGATTACCATACCACTCTGGTACGGATCTTACTCTGGTTGATCTACGAGGTTCAGTAGTATCTTGTTCTGAAGTTTCATGATCATTATCATTAACTTCCTCACTTATTGGTGTAAGTGTCGCAGAAACAGTTTTCTGTGATGTACTACTTTCCAATAAGGGAGCAGGTACAGTTACCTCATCAAGTTCTACTTTCCTCCCACTCACTTCTTTCGAGAGAAACTCCTTCTCAAGAAAGTTTCCGAATTTAGCAACAAAAGTCTTGCCTTCGGATCTGTGATAGAAGGTGTATCCAATAGTTTCCTTTGGATATCCTATGAAGACACATTTCTCCGATTTGGGTTCGAGCTTATCAGGTTGAAGCTTTTTCACATAAGCATCACAGCCCCAAACTTTAAGAAATGACAACTTTGGTTTCTTGCCAAACCACAGTTCATAAGGCGTCATTCAACGGATTTTGATGGTGCCCTATTTAACGTGAATGCGGCCGTCTCTAGAGCGTATCCCCAAAATGATAGTGGTAAATCAGTAAGAGACATCATAGATCGCACCATATCTAGTAAAGTACGATTACGACGTTCGGACACACCATTACGCTGTGGTGTTCCAGGTGGCGTGAGTTGCGAAACTATTCCACAGTTTTTCAAATGTACACCGAACTCGTAACTCAAATATTCTCCTCCACGATCAGATCGTAGAAACTTTATTTTCTTGTTACGATGATTTTCAACTTCACTCTGAAATTCTTTGAACTTTTCAAATGTTTCAGACTTATGTTTCATTAAGTAGATATATCCATATCTGCTCAAATCATCTGTGAAGGTGAGAAAATAACGATATCCGCCACGAGCCTCAATATTCATCGGACCACATACATCGGTATGTATGATTTCCAACAAATCTGTTGCTCTCTCCATAGTACCGGAGAACGGTGTTTTAGTCATCTTGCCCATGAGGCACGGTTCGCAAGTACCAAGTGATTCATAATCAAGTGGTTCCAAAAGTCCATTAGTATGGAGTTTCTTCATGCGCTTTACACCGATATGACCTAAACGACAGTGCCACAAATAAGTTGCACTTTCATTATCAACTCTGCATCTTTTGGCTTCAACATTATGAATATGTGTATTACTACTATCGAGATTCAATAAAAATAGACCACTCTTCAAGGGTGCATGACCATAAAAGATATTACTCATATAAATAGAACAACCATTATTCTCTGATTTAAATGAATAACCGTCTCGCATTAAACAAGATCCAGATATAATGTTCATGCTCAACGCTGGCACCAAATAACAATTATTTAGGTCTAATATTAATCCCGAAGGTAGATGTAGAGGTAGCGTGCCGACCGCGATCACATCGACTTTGGAACCGTTTCCCACGCGCATCGTCACCTCGTCCTTAGCCAATCTTCGCTTAATCCGTAGCCCCTGTTTCGAGTTGCAAATATTAGCAACAGAACCAGTATCAAATACCCAGGTGCTACTGCGAGCATTAGTAAGGTACACATCAATAACATGTATATCACATATACCTTTGTTCACCTTGCCATCCTTCTTATCCGCCAAATACTTTGGGTAGTTCCGCTTCCAGTGACCAGTCTGCTTACAGTAGAAGCACTCAGTTTCAGGCTTAGGTCCAGACTTGGGTTTCTTCTCTTGAGCAGCAACTTGTTTGCCGTTCTTCTTGAAGTTCCCCTTCTTCTTCCCTTTGCCCTTTTTCTTGAAACTAGTGGTTTTGTTAACCATCAACACTTGATGCTCCTTTTTGATTTCTACCTCCGCAGCTTTCAGCATCGCGAAGAGCTCGGGAATAGTCTTGTTCATCCCTTGCATATTATAGTTCATCATGAAGCTCTTGTAGCTTGGTGGCAGTGATTGGAGAATTCTGTCAATGACGCAATCATCTGGAAGATTAACTCCCAATTGAATCAAGTGATTATTATACCCAAACATTTTGAGTATATGCTCACTGACAGAACTGTTCTCCTCCATCTTGCAGCTATAGAACTTATTGGAGATTACATATCTCTCAATTCGGGCATTTGCTTGAAATATTAACTTCAACTCCTGGAACATCTCATATGCTCCATGACGTTCAAAACGTCGTTGAAGTCCCGATTCTAAGCCGTAAAGCATGGCACACTGAACTATCGAGTAGTCATCAGCTTTGCTCTGCCAGACGTTCATAACATCTGGTGTTGCTCCAGCAGCAGGCCTGGCACCCAGCGGTGCTTCCAGGACGTAATTCTTTTGTGCAGCAATGAGGATAATCCTCAAGTTACGGACCCAGTCCGTGTAATTGCTACCATCATCTTTCAACTTTGCTTTCTCAAGGAACGCATTAAAATTCAACGGAACAACAGCACGAGCCATCTATCTACAATCAACATAAACAAGCAAGATACTATCAGGTACTAAGTTCATGATAAATTTAAGTTCAATTAATCATATTACTTAAGAACTCCCACTGAGATAGACATCCCTCTAATCCTCTAAGTGATCACGTGATCCAAATCAACTAAACCATGTTCGATCATCACGTGAGATGGAGTAGTTTCATCGGTGAACATCATTATGTTGATCATATCTACTATATGATTCACGCTCGACCTTTCGGTCTCCGTGTTCCGAGGCCATATCTGTATATGCTTGGCTCGTCAAGTATAACCTGAGTATTCCGCGTGTGCAACTGTTTTGCACCCGTTGTATTTGAACGTAGAGCCTATCACACCCGATCATCACGTGGTGTCTCAGCACGAAGAACTTTTGCAACGGTGCATACTCAGGGAGAACACTTCTTGATAATTTAGTGAGAGATCATCTTATAATGCTACCGTCAATCAAAGCAAGATAAGATGCATAAAAAGATAAACATCACATGCAATCAATATAAGTGATATGATATGGCCATCATCATCTTGTGCTTGTGATCTCCATCTCCGAAGCACCGTCATGATCACCATCGTCACCGGCGCGACACCTTGATCTCCATCGTAGCATCGTTGTCGTCTCGCCAATCTTATGCTTCCACGACTATCACTACCGTTTAGTAATAAAGTAAAGCATTACATCGCGATTGCATTGCATACAATAAAGCGACAACCATATGGCTCCTGCCAGTTGCCGATAACTTGGTTACAAAACATGATCATCTCATACAATAAAATTTAGCATCATGCCTTGACCATATCACATCACAACATGCCCTGCAAAAACAAGTTAGACGTCCTCTACTTTGTTGTTGCATGTTTTACGTGGCTGCTACGGGCTTAAGTAAGAATCAATCTCACCTACGCATCAAAACCACAACGATAGTTTGTCAAATAGACTCCATTTTAACCTTCGCAAGGACCGGGCGTAGCCATACTTGGTTCAACTAAAGTTGGAGAGACAGTCGCCCGCAAGCCACCTGTGTGCAAAGCACGTCGGGAGAACCGGTCTCGCGTAAGCGTACGCGTAATGTTGGTCCGGGTCGTCTCATCCAACAATACCGCCGAATCAAAGTATGACATGCTGGTAGGCAGTATGACTTGTATCGTCCACAACTCACTTGTGTTCTACTCGTGCATATAACATCAACATAAATAACCTAGGCTCTGATACCACTGTTGGGGAACGTAGTAATTTCAAAAAAATTCCTACGCACACGCAAGATCATGTGATGCATAGCAACGAGAGGGGAGAGTGTTGTCTACGTACCAATGCAGACCGACTACGGAAGCGATCACACAACGTAGAGGAAGTAGTCGTACGTCTTCACGATCCAACCGATCAAGCACCGAAACTACGGCACCTCCGAGTTCGAGCACACGTTCAGCTCGATGACGATCCCCGGACTCCGATCCAGCAAAGTGTCGGGGAAGAGTTCCGTCAGCACGACGGCGTGGTGACGATCTTGATGAACTATAGCAGCAGGGCTTCGCCTAAACTCCGCTACGGTATTATCGAGGAATATGGTGGCAGGGGGCACCGCACACGGCTAAGGAATAGATCACGTGGATCAACTTGTGTGTCTAGAGGTGCCCCTGCCTCCATATATAAAGGAGCCAAGGGGGAGGGCTGGCCGGCCAAGGAGGGGAGGCGCAGGAGAGTCCTACTCCCTCTGGGAGTAGGATTCCTCCCCCCAATCCTAGTCCAACTAGGATTCCTCGGAGGGGAAGGGAGAGAGGGGGGCCGGCCACCTTCTCCTAGTCCTAATAGGACTAGGGGAGGGGGAAGTGGCGTAGCCACCTTGGGCTGCCCCTTTCTCCATTCCACTAAGGCCCATGAAGGCCCATATGGCTCCCGGGGGGTTCCGGTAACCCTCCCGGTACTCCGGTAAAATCCCGATTTCACCCGGAACACTTCCGATGTCCAAACATAGGCTTCCAATATATCAATCTTTACGTCTCGACCATTTCGAGACTCCTCGTCATGTCCGTGATCACATCCGGGACTCCGAACAACCTTCGGTACATCAAAATGCATAAACTCATAATATAACTGTCATCGTAACCTTAAGCGTGCGGACCCTACGGGTTCGAGAACAATGTAGACATGACCGAGACATGTCTTCGGTCAATAACCAATAGCGGGACCTGGATGCCTATATTGGCTCCTACATATTCTACGAAGATCTTTATCGGTCAGACCGCATAACAACATACGTTGTTCCCTTTGTCATCGGTATGTTACTTGCCCGAGATTCGATCGTCGGTATCCAATACCTAGTTCAATCTCGTTACCGGCAAGTCTCTTTACTCGTTCCGTAATACATCATCTCACAACTAACATATTAGTTGTAATGCTTGCAAGGCTTATGTGATGTGCATTACCGAGAGGGCCCAGAGATACCTCTCCGACAATCGGAGTGACAAATCCTAATCTCGAAATACGCCAACCCAACATGTACCTTTGGAGACACCTGTAATGCTCCTTTATAATCACCTAGTTACGTTGTGACGTTTGGTAGCACACAAAGTGTTCCTCCGACAAACGGGAGTTGCATAATCTCATAGTCATAGGAACATGTACAAGTCATGAAGAAAGCAATAGCAACATACTAAACGATCGGGTGCTAAGCTAATGGAATGGGTCATGTCAATCAGATCATTCAACTAATGATGTGACCTCGTTAATCAAATAACAACTTATTGTTCATGGTTAGGAAACATAACCATCTTTGATTAACGAGCTAGTCAAGTAGAGGCATGCTAGTGACACTTTGTTTGTCTATGTATTCACACATGTATTATGTTTCTGGTTAATACAATTCTAGCATGAATAATAAACATTTATCATGATTATAAGGAAATAAATAATAACTTTATTATTGCCTCTAGGGCATATTTCCTTCAATATCATGGGGGGTTCGGATACCGCAATAACACCCTCTGCTCATGAAATCATGGTTGTTATAGCTCCATGGACTGAACCCTTTTTGTCCTACCTTAATAGGCAGGAACTTCTTGATGATCAAAATGAGGCCCGTCGCATAGTCCGACGTTCTAAAGCCTATAAAGTCCATGAAGGCGAACTATACAAGAAAAGCACTACTGGAGTCCTTCAAAGATGCATCTCCGAAGAGGAGGGACGACAACTCTTAGCTGAAATACATGCTGGTCTAGGCGGCCATCATGCCGCAGCTCGGGCACTCGTAAGTAAGGTCTTCCGGATAGGTTTCTTCTGGCCAACGACCTGAGCAGACGCACAAGCCCTTGTACAACGTTGTGTGGGATGTCACTGATACGTCTCCAACGTATCTATAATTTTTTGTTGTTCTATCCATTTATATTATCCGTTTCAGATGTTTTATATGCATTAATATGCTATTTTATATGATTTTTGGGACTAACCTTTTAACATAGAGCACATTGTCAGTTTCTGTTTTTTCCTTGTTTTAGAGTATCGCAGAAAAGGAATACCAAACGGAGTCCAAACGGAATAAAACTTCCGCGATGATTTTTCTCAGACCAGAAGACACCCAGGAGACTTGGAGTGCAAGTTAGAAGAGGCGGGAGGCGGCCACAAGGGTGGAGCGCGCACCCAAGGGGTGGGGCGCGCCCCCCAACCTTGTTGGCCCTTGGCGACCTGCTGACCTAGATCTTCCTCCCATATATACTCTTATACCCCAAAAATATCCAGGGGAGCCACGAAACCACTTTTCCACCGCCGCAACCTTCTATACCCGTGAGATCCCATTTAGGGGCCTTTCCCGGCTTCCTGCCGGAGGGGGAATCGATCACAGAGGGCTTCTACATCAACACCAACTCCAAGCGTGAGTAGTTTACTTCAGACCTACAGGTCCATAGCTAGTAGCTAGATGGCTTCTTCTCTCTCTTTGATTCTCAATACAAAGTTCTCCTCAATGTTCTTGGAGATCTATTCGATGTAATACTCTTTTGCGGTGTGTTTGCTGACATACCAAGTACCCATCATAAACTCTCATCCCTCGCATTACATTATTTTCCATTCGCCTCTCATTTTCCTCACCCCACTTCTAAAACGATTTTCAAAAAGATTCGCTTTTTCTTCGCCCCTCTACCATTTGTCTTTTTCGTTTGCTTTTTGTGTGCTCGTGTGTTGGATAGCTTGCTTTGTCACGATGGCTCAAGATAATACCAAATTGTGTGACTTTTTCAGTACCAATAACAATAATTTTATTAGTACTCCAATTGCTCCCGATGCTAATGCGGAATCTTGTGAAATTAATATTGCTTTGTTGAATCTTGTTATGAAAGATCAATTTTCCGGCCTTCTCAATGAAGATGCCGCATACCATCTTAATAATTTTGTTGATTTGTGCGATATGCAAAATAAAAAAGATGTGGATAATAATATTGCTAAGTCAAAGCTATTTCCGTTCTCTCTTAGGGATCGCGTTAAAACTTGGTTTTCGTATTTTCCTAAAAATAGTATTGATTCATGGAACAAGTGTAAAGATGCTTTTATTTCCAAGTATTTTCCCCCGCTAAGATCATCTCCCATAGGAAGAATATTATGAATTTTAAGCATCTTGATCATGAACATGTTGCACAATCTTGGTAGAGGATGAAATTGATGATTAGAAATTGCCCAACTCATGGTTTGAATTTGTGGATGATTATACAAATTTTTTAGGCCGGATTCAATTTGGTTCTAGAAATCTTTTAGATTTGTCTACGGGAGGAACTTTTATGGAAATTACTTTAGGAGAAGCTACTAAGCTCCTAGATAATATTATAGTTAATTATTCTCGATGGCATACCGAAAGATCTTCCACTAGTAAAAAGGTGCATGCGATTGAAGAAATAAATGTTTTGAGTGGAAAGATGGATGAGCTTATGAAATTGTTTGCTAATACGAGTGCTCCTATTGATCCTAATGATATGCCTTTGTCTAATTTGATTGGAGACAATAATGAATCTATGTATGTCAATTTTGTTGGTAGGAACAATTTTGGTAATCACACGTATAGAGGTAATTTTAATCCTAGGCCGTTTCCTAGTAATTCCTCTAATAATTATGGCAATTACTACAGCAATTCATATAGAAATTATAATAAGATGTTGTATGATTTTGAGAATAGTCTTAAAGAATTTATTAGTTCGCAAAAGAATTTCAATGCTCTGATTGAAGAAAAATTGCTTAAGATTGATGATTTGGCTAGGAGCGTGGATAGAATTTCTCTTGATGTTGATTCTTTGAAACTTAGATCTATTCCACCTAAGCATGATATCAATGAGTCTCTCAAAGCCATGATAATTTCCATTGATGAGTGCAAAGAAAGAACCGCTAAGATGCGTTCTAAGAAAGATTGGTTTATAAAAGCGTGTTCTTTTAGTTTCCGTGAAAATAATGATGTAGATCTTAAAGTGATTGATGTGACTCCTATTGAATCTTTATTTTTCAAATATTAATCTTGATAAAGATGGGATTGGAGATGATCCAACTTTAGTTAGAAGGCGTCCCAATGATTCGTAGTTTTTAGATCTTGATGCAAAAATTGATAAAAGTGGGATTGGAAAGGTCAAAACTTTAGGTAGCAATGAACCCACTCTTTTGGATTTCAATGACTTTAATTATGATAATTGTTCTTTAATAGATTTTATTTCCTTGTTGCAATCCATGTTTAATTCTCCTCATGCTTATAATCAAAACAAAGCTTTTACTAAACATATCGTTGATGCTATGATGCAATCTTTTGAAGAAAAGCTTGAAATGGAAGTTTCTATCCCTAGAAAACTTTATGATGAGTGGGAACCTACTATTAAGATTAATATTAAATATTATGAATGGCATGCTTTGTGTGATTTGGGTGCTAGTGTTTCCACGATTCCGAAAGCGTTATGTGATGTGTTAGGTTTCCGTGAATTTGATGATTTTTCTTTAAATTTGCATCTTGCAGATTCCACTATCAAGAAACCTATGGGAAGAATTAATGATTCTCTTATTGTTGCAAATAGGAATTATGTGCCCATAGATTTCATTGTTCTTGATATAGATTGCAATCCTACATGTCCTATTATTCTTTGTAGACCTTTCCTTAGAACAATTGGTGCAATTATTGATATGAAAGAAGTAAACATTAGATTTCAATTTCCGTGAAGGAAAGGCATGGAACACTTCCCTAGAAATGAAATTAAATTTCCTTATGAATCTATTATGAGAGCCACTTATGGATTGCATACCAAAGATGATAACAATTAGATCTATTCGCGTTTTTATGCCTAGTTAGGGGCGTTAAACAATAGCGCTTGTTGGGAGGCAACCTAATTTTATTTTTGTTCTTGCTTTTTAGGTCCTGTTTTATAATAAAATTTTCATCTAGCCTCTGGTTAGATGTGGTTTTGTGTTTTAATTAGTGTTTGTGCCACGTAAGACCATTGGGATAGCCTACGCTGATAGTTAATTTGATCCTGCTGAAAAACAGAAACTTTTGCACCCAGGAGATTAATTTTCATTTTTAACAGGAGTGCGATAAAATACTGATTCCTTTTTTAGAGGATTTATAAGAAAATTTTATGGGCCTTCCTAATTTCTCGGTATTTTTGGAGTTAAACAAGTATTCGAAATCTTCAGATTGCTACAGACTGTTATGTTTTTGACAGATTCTGTTTTTTCGCGTGTTCTTTACTTATTTGGATGCATCTATGGCTAGTATCGGGGGGTATGAGTCATGGAAAAGTTGGAATACAATAGATATTACACCAATATAAATAAAGAATGAGTTCACAACAGTATCAAAAGTGATGATTTATTTTCTTATACTATCTGAGCTTTCGAGATTTTCTGTTGAGTTTTGTGTTGTGAAGTTTTCAAGTTTTGGGTAAGAATTTGATGGACTATGGAATAAGGAGTGGCAACAGCCTAAGATTGGGGATACCCAAGGCACCCCAAGGTAATATTCAAGGATTTCAAAAAGCCTAAGCTTGGGGATGCCCCGGGAAGGCATCCCCTCTTTCGTCTTCGTCTATCAATAATTTTACTTGAGTCTATATTTTTATTCACCACATGATATGTGTTTTGCCTAGAGTGTCTTTTATAATTTGAGTCTTTTCTTTTTAGTTTTCCACAATCATACTTGTTGTAGACACCTTTTGGGAGAGACACGCATGAATTGTGATTCATTAGAATGCTCTGTGTGCTTCACTTATATCTTTTGAGCTAGGCAAAATCTATCTATCTATCTATCTATCTATACCTATACTAAATATTGACTCCCCAGAAATTCTCACGTTAATCAGTAATTAGGAGTCGTTAATCTGGTGGGACCAAATTATTACGGTGTAGATCTCTCTTCAATCTGTTCCAAAAAGAAAATAAACTCATGGACACCTAACCTATCTTTCACGTAATCTCTCTCACAAAAAAACTAATGGACACCTAACCTATCCCTCTCACGTAATCTCTCTCACAAAAAAAATCATGGACACCTAACCTATCCTTCACGTAATCTCTCTCACAACTCCAGAGACCTATCAATCTCTCTCCCGACTGCTCTTTCTCTTTTGGTTTCCATCATCTCCCCTCCATGATATGTTCCTCTTCTTGGTTATCTCTCTATTTCTCTCAAAGGGAAGAAAAATCCAATCACGATCCCTTCCTCTCTATTATATCTCTTTTCCCAGGTGGAAGCGAAATCTAATCACGATCTCTTCCTCTCTACTCCATACAACAACTGTCTTCCTCCTGTTTCCGCACGAGTTGCCCCCAGCGTGCCTTTGGTTTCATGCGGTTGCCTTCATCTCTTCTCTTCCCTCGCTCCCTGCCATTGTTGCTTCCTTCGAATCCATTTGGACATAGGAGCCAATCTGAGCGCCCGAAATTTCCCATACCAGTCTTTTTTCCTATGTAGATGGAAACTGAACGGCAGTTTTTCAAGAGTCAAAAAGAAGGACGGGAAGAAACGCCAATTTCTGACAACAGTGCTCCTGATCTGTACCCAGCAATCTGTATCATCCACCCGTATCTACTGAAATCGAAAGATGGCATTGCCACTCGCCGTTTTTCCAAGCTAATGCGTCGGGATCTAGCCACCAACCAGAGAAAGAGAGAGAGATCTTTTCTGGAGAGAAGGAAACAGCCAGGTGCAACTTAGGGCAGCAGACTACACTTATTACTTGAGGGATAATTCAAGTGGAAGAGGGAAGGGAACACATGCAATTGGAGAGAGCAAGGCAGCATCAGTACGTTGTAGATACAAATATTGAGGACGAAGAAGAATTCGTTGGATCCTTGCGGATGCAGGTTCCTTCACTTCGCCATCCTGTTCCACCTGCCTATAGTCCCCTCCCCGACCACGAGTGCTGCTTTCAACCTCCTCGCCAAAACCTCATCATATTCAAAGTTGTATCCAGATTCCAAGATGCTGCAGTTTCTAAAAAAAGGTTCATGATTCAATACTTCCTCCCCCGGATCCCGTTCTTCCAACTATCGAATCTATTTTGCACCAAGTCCCGACCTTGCAGCAGTTCAGATCAGGCCAATCAACTAATTTATCGCATGATTATTGTTGATGCATAAGAGCTTCATAGGTAGAGGTGTGGCAACGGAAGTTTGAAGATAATTGGGTAGTTCTCCAATTGCCGTCGTCGCCCAGCGGGGTGCTGATTGAAAGAACTGCGGCATATGTAGCAGTTCACCTCCCTGGCATCATGGTTGAAGTTAACAGAGAAGTAATTGTTTCCCTTCCTTTAATCTTGCTCAATTGTTCATCATGTTGAATTCATGGCAAAAGCATCAGTAAGCTGCTATCCCCCTTCAACTAGATTTACGTTGACAACAGGATTCATGCTACTGTCCTGCACAACACCACTTTTTCCTAAAAAAAGTCGCTTTGTTTGGTTTCTAAAGAACAGCGTTAAACTTCTGGAAGAGAGTTGATTTAGTCCTCCTGCACAACACCTAGGTACGTGAAGAACCTGTTCCTAAAAAAACATTTTGATTCGTTGCTCAAGATCAATTTGAGTTGTACTATTTCAAAGCCCTAAACTTGATCTGCTTAATTATTTGCAAACCAAATATTCAGCTTAATCAAAAGTAAATCTGTTGCATATCTATTTTGGATCATTAAGGGCATCACCATCAACGTGAATTTCCTGATGTAATATACCCGCACAGAGACTGCATGTCCGTGGTCGCATGACTGAAGATAGCCGATCTGCTCTTCGACCATGCACTTAAGATGGAGCAGAAATCCCTCCACACATGGCACTTTTGTTGGGAGATTGGATAAAAGCAGTGATGATCCTTTAGTTTTTGCAAATTTACAGAATGGCAAGTTGGGGCTCAATACGCATGCCGCAATGCCGACCATGGCCTAAATGTGATATGTATCTGATCTATATTTCTGTATGGTTTAGTACAAGTCTGCAACACAATTTGTTTTCAATGTTTTTTGCTGATGGATGCTACATTCTAACTCGAGATTAAATTAGCGTATTCCACACTTGGAACATGGTTACGCGCCGAGGAGTCCACCAGATTCAACGAGCCCTTATTCTCCATCCGGTTACCGACAATGCTATCCAGTTTTAGCAGCGTTGGCCACATGCAGACCACAGCAAAGACAAAGAGGGTACATAATTTTTGTTGATGTTGCAAGAGATCAATTATTTCTCTTTGTAATGAAGCAGTGCTTGCTATGGATGTGCTACCAAAGGACAATGGCCTAGCATAGTATTTATTTGATGCTGAAATATTTGGACCCATACAACTGAAAAAGATGTGCAGAAATACTGCTCCTTACATTCGAAGATGGTGTAGAAGTCTCAATCATTGCTTCTAGATCACATAAATGTAGAGAAAAACATCACAGTGCTGCCCAAATCTGAAATTGGATTGGGACTAATCTTTAACCTTTGTAGTCAGCCACGTTTCTCTTCTCCATTGTATATATTTATGTACATAGTTTGCTCAGTTTGTCAAATTTGGCCTAGAACGGCTACTGGTTGCTCTATCCAGTTTTTGTCCGCAATGGAAAAAACAAAGAGGGTAAGCGATTTTCCGTAATGCTACAAGAGAAAGAGAGAAGTGTAGTAGCATACAGATAGGTCTAACACGAGGGCTAGAACACATGTAATTATTTATGATTATTTAAGCTACAAAACTACTCTGGCCACATTTTGGTACACCATGATCAAAAGTTGGATGTCACTCAAATATTGTATATTTGACCACATACTTTATTTGTGAATGCCAAATTAGGTTAGTGAATAGAATGCAAGTGTCAATCCATAGTAACCTCAAGAGGTCATCTATATAGAAATCCATGAGTTAAACTAAAGTGTGTATGTTTAGTAAAACATCTCATTATAAGATTTTCTCACATACGGAAGTGTTCTTTCAATAAATTGTTGGTAAGGGTAGACATAGTAACCTTATCATAGTTATCATGTACTGACATTAGTAAACATAGTACCATATTATTGAGATTCTAATGAGATTTTCTGATAGATAATAGTACTTAATAAGTTAGTTTTGAACAAACGAAGATTTGGTGCATTTAGCCAACATCGGAAAACCAATTTCTTAGCATTAATTCTAATTTCAATATATACATTAGCATTTCAGGCTTACTACTTGGCATTCTGATCTCTTTCGAATATGTTACTTTTTGATGAGTTCTGAAAAGGTCATATTTTGTAAAGTATTTTATGCACTAGCCCGTGCAATTGCACGGGTTCGCGACTAGTTGCTCTAGTGCTTCACTTATATATTTTTATAGCACGGTAGTGGTTTTATTTTATAGAAATTGATGAACTCTCGTACTTCACTTATATTATTTTGAGGGTATTTAGAATAGAATGGTAATTTGCTTTGGTTATAAAATTAGTCCTAATATGATAGGCATCCAAGAAGGATATAATAAAAACATTCATATAAAGTGCATTGAATACTATGAGAAGTTTGATTCCTTATGATTGTTTTGAGATATGAAGATGGTGATATTAGAGTCATACTAGTAAGTAGTTGTGAATTTGAGAAATACTTGTGTGTAAGGTTTGTGAGTCCCGTTGCATGCACGTATGGTGAACTGTTATGTAACGAAGTTGGGGCATGAGATGTTTTTTGATTGTCTTCCTTATGAGTGGCGGTTGGGGACGAGTGATTGTCTTTTCCTACCAATCGATCCCCCTAGGATCATGCGTGTAGTACTTTGTTTTGATGACTAATAGATTTTTTCAATAAGTATGTGAGTTCTTTATGACTAATGTTGAGTCCATGGATTATACGCACTCTCACCTTTCCGCCATTGCTAGCCTCTCTAGTACCGCGCAACTTTCGCCGATACCATAAACCCACCACATATCCTTCCTCAAAACAACCACCATACCTACATATTATGGCATTTCCATAGCCATTCCGAGATATATTGCCATGCAACTTTCCACTGTTCCATTTTTTATGACACATTCCATCATTGTCATATTGCTTTGCATGATCATGTAGTTGACATTGTATTTCTGGCAAAGCCACCGTTCATCATTTTTTATACGTGTCGCTCTTGATTCATTGCACATCCCGGTACACCACCGGAGGCATTCACATAGTCATATTTTTGTTATAGTATCGAATTGTAATTTTTGAGTTGTAAGGAAATAGAAGTGTGATGATTTTCATTATTAGAGCATTGTCCCTTGTGAGGAAATAAAAAAAGGACAGAAAGGCCAAATAGAAAACAGAGAAGGCCCAAAAAAATGAGAGAAAAAAAGAGAAGGGACAATGTTACTATCATTTTTCCACACTTGTGCTTCAAAGTAGCACCATGATCTTCATGATAGAGAGTCTCCTATGATATCACTTTCATATACTAGTGGGAATTTTTCATTATAGAACTTGGCTTGTATATTCCAACGATGGGCTTCCTCAAACGCCCTAGGTCTTCATGAGTAAGGAAGTTGGATGCACACCCACTTAGTTTTCTTCTTTGAGATTTCATACACTTATAGCTCTAGTGCATCCGTTGCATGAAAATCCCTACTCACTCACATTGATATCTATTAATGGACATCTCCATAGCCCGTTGATACGCCTAGTTGATGTGAGACTATCTCCTTCTTTTTGTCTTCTCCAGAACCACCGTTTATTCCACCTATAGTGCTATGTCCATGGCTCACGCTCATGTATTGCGTGAAAGTTGAAAAGGTTTGAGAACGTCGAAAGTATGAAACTATTGCTTGGCTTGTCATTGGGGTTGTGCATGATTTGAATATTTTGTGTGATGAAGATGGAGCATAGCCAGACTATATGATTTTGTAGGGATAAGCTTTCTTTGGCCATGTTATTTTGAGAAGACATAATTATTTTGTTAGTTGCTTGAAGTATTATTGTTTTTACGTCAATATTAAACTCTTGTTTTGAATCTTACGGATCCGAACATTCATGCCACAATAAAGAGAATTACATGGATAAATATGCTATGTGGCATTCCACATCAAAAATTCTATTTTTATCATTTACCTACTCGAGGACGCGCAGGAATTAAGCTTGGGGATGGTTGATACGTATCCAACTTATCTATAATTTTTTTATTGTTCCATGCTATTATATTATCTGTTTTGGATGTTTTATATGCATTAATATGCTATTTTATATGATTTTTGGGACTAACCTATTAAACTGGAGCCCAGTGCTAGTTTCTGTTTTCCCTTGTTTTAGAGTTTCACAGAAAAGGAATACCAAACGGAGTCCAAACGGAATAAAACTTTCGTGATGATTTTTCATGGACCAGAAGACACCCAGTAGACTTGGAGTGCAATTCAGAAGAGCCGCGAGGCGGCCACAAGGGTGGAGGGCGCGCCTAGGGGGTGGGGCGTGCCCCCAACCTTGTGGGCCCCTCGGCGACCTCCTGACCTAGATCTTACTCCTATATATACTCTTATACCCCAAAAACATCCAGGGGAGCCACGAAACCACTTTTCCACCGCCGCAACCTTCTGTACCCGTGAGATCCCATCTAGGGGCCTTTTCTAGCATCTTGCTGGTGGGGAATCTATCACGGAGGGCTTCTATATCAACACCATTGCCTCTCCGATGAAGCGTGATCAGTTTACTTCAGACCTACGGGTCCATAGCTAGTAGCTAGATGCCTTCTTCTCTCTCTTTAATTCTCAACTAGCGGAGTCACCCGCGCAATTGCGCGGCTAGAATTGTGTTTGTGTTGAATTTTTTATGATGTCCTTAAAATAGATGGTTGGACCAAAATTTGTAGTGCAAATTTTTTTTCTACGTAATTATGCATGGATAACACCATATTATTTATATTGTAAATTTTAAAGTGTACTTTAGCCGTTTACTACTTCCTAAGATATTTTTTTTGTTTGAATGAAAGTTCAATGTTAATTATACAATTGCAGATAACATATGTAGGTTGTAGTTGCATTGCACCGACCCGTGAGTATCCAATTTGCTTGGTATTTTTAAGATAGAAGATGCAAAATTTTCCTTCTCAAATTAAGGTTACATCACTTCTACCACCACTATCGCATGTTTGATTGTCGACTAATTGGCACACCTATATTTCTATAGTTGTTTATTCCCTAAACACACAATATATATAACACATATATTTCTATGACAACTCGTCTTTAGGTAGGTCATGTTCTTAGTTGTAGTCGGAAATCTAATATAGTTTCTTGTACACAAACTTGTCTACTTTCAATGCTTTATCACATTTGTTAACAGTAATAGTACTTTGCCATTCATGTTTTCTATAGGAAGTAAAGATTTGTTATTATTTTACCATATCATGATAAATCAAAGCTTCATATTCATAAACGATATACATGTTCCAATTCTTCTCCAACATGTTTACATTCATCCCGAGAAAATAACATTTTCCTTGAACAAAGCAATGTATTGTTAGGTTAATATCTGCATGCAATATATCGATTTTAATAAGAACACCTTAACTATACACACAATATATAACAGATATATTTATATGACATCTCGTCTTTAGGTAGGTCATTTTCTTAGTTGGAAATCTAATATAGTTTCTTGTACAAAAACTTATCTACTTTTAATGCTAAATCGCATTAGTTCACAGTAATAGTATTCTGCAATTCATGTTTTCTATAGGAACTAAAGATTTGTTATTATTTTACCATATCATGATAAATCAAAGCTTCATATTCATAAAAGATATACCGGTTCCAATTCTTCTAAAACATGTTTACACCAATCCCAAGAAGACATTTTTTTCCTTGAACAAAGCAATGCATTCTTAATTTGGTTAATATCTGCATATGCAATTCATCAATTTTGAAAAAGAACACCTCCACTACAACTAATTCGAAATAAATGAAGTACACCAAAGACCTAGTTCTCTATGGACACAAAGATAATGCATGGAGCAGACCTTGATAGATGGGTTAATTGTTTTTTGTCAGATACTGGAGTTTCCATTTTGTCCGGTGATACTTTTTGATGACTGACATGCATTATGAATATATTACCTGCATTAAAAGTCATCTGAATATAAGATATTATATAGTATGACAATGTGATATGAACATGATTTAGCAAAAACTAACTGTAAAAATACAACTAACATAGTTATTATCTCAAAATATGTATATTTATACTTACACGTGAAATACTATGTAGCATTATCATTAATAACAATGTTGTAGATCGTCACGTAAATCTGACACAAATTCTGATTTTTAAAGCTATGGCGGACATCTTAAGGCTATAGTGACGCTGAAGATCGTATGACACAATTGACTTCTCCTGATCTGTACGCATTGATGTTGATATCTCAACCGAACAACACATGTACCTTTGCATGTAATATTTCGAGCAACATCTTTCCAATGAGAAAATATTTGAAGTAGCTTATATCAGTTGAATCTGCAAGATAACTACTGAGAAATAATATATATCAAAGATAATGTTTTTTGTGGAATAAATGAATTTTTGTGCCTCTAAATCAATCAATTGGTGACACTTTATTACAGCTGTCTGTTGACCGCTTATCCTAAGTCCGAACTGTATTATGATTTTTGCTCTAGACAATGGATTATCCAAATCACTTGCAGGATGATATACATGTATGGATAATTTAGCAAAAGGATTTGCATACCCACAGCCCTGAACATTTTGAATAGCCACACAATTAACTCAGCTCACCCATTAGCACGGCCATGATCTTAATCTCTTAACTAAAGAAAAATATACTTCCTCCGTCCCAAAATATAAGAACGTTTTTTATACTATGCTAGTATAAAAAACGTTCTTATATTTTGGGACAGAGGGAGTACATGTTACCTGGACCATTGTAGGCATGTTACAGGGATCAAATTGCCCTTGATATGTGTGAGGAATAAATTTAGCAAGCGTGCTCCGGTTGCTAGATCCATCTTTTCATCTCTAGTGTCTGACGACTATTATTCCTCAACATGAACACCAGCTACATGGATTCATATGCTTGTAGTGCACCATGGCCTATAATAGATAACGCACGTCTTGGCCCCGGACTCGGCTTTACTTTCGCCAACACGGGCCGGCGAGTTGCGGTGTACTTTTCGGCCAGCGTGATCAGCAATATCTGGCTCCCGGTGATGACTACATAACGATTCCTGTACATGCGTGCAATCTAGCGTCTGTGTCTTCCAGTGAGAAATCAACCAGCCGAGTTGGGGGCCAATACGTGCGTTATTTATTATAGGTAATCACGCACCACAAGCATATGGATCGATGTAGCTGGTGTTCATGGTAATGAACAATAGTCGTGTGGACACTCGAGATGACAAGATTGATCTAGCAACCGGTGCATGCTTGCCAAATCTGTTCCCGGGGCACAGCAAGGGCAATTTGATCCCTGTAGCCTGGGTACACAGCGGCATTGATACCAAGGTCCAGGTAACATATATGTTTGCATACGCCTTGTCTGATCCGGCGAGTTGCCGCATACTTCTCGGCCTTGTCTGATCGCTTGCAAAGTAATTAGTTAGCTTCGATGATACGTCTGCCCTCTTATCTTTAATCTTGCCAGGAGAGCCTGATCGCTGGTAGGTGCTGTGCTGGTGATGGCGGAGAAGAACGGCGGCTGCTTGATACATCATGGGGAAACCGGCAACTGCTTGTGGAAGAAGATATGGAAGGGTTTTCATGGTTGGAGATGGTGCGCTGGCGATGGGGGAGAAAAGGGCGGCTGTTCCACAGGCCATGGAGAAACCGGGATGGGCTCGATGACAGTTTCCGATCGGGACTCTTTTTTTCCTCCATGTACTACTTTTCACGTGAGATGTTATACTGTTTTTTTTTTACATCAGAGATGTTTACACTGTTTGTATATGGCTACTTACATCTTTTTATCTCTTTTTACCAAGACGTGATGATTGCTTCCCTTAAAGAAAACAACGTGATGATTGCCTTGTAAACCTACAGGTGTCCTTCGATACGTCATAATGTTGCAATCTTCCATCACAATACCTCTACGTGACAGACTTAAAATATGTCAAATAGTGCATGTACAACATATTTGTATGTAACATATATATCTTTCAATCTCAGCAGTTTATATCTAAAATTATTGGTTGAGATAATTTAATCTGTGTAGACGAATATAATGGCTCGTTTGTCTCTTATTTTAAGTATATAATAGATAGATACAAAGTTCTCCGCAATGTTCTTGCAGATCTATTCGATGTAATACTCTTTTGCGGTGTGTTTGCCGAGATCCGATGAATTGTGGATTTATGATCAGCTTATCTATGAATATTGTTTGAATCTCCTCTGAAATCTTTTATGCATGATTTGATATCTTTGCAAGTCTCTTCGAACTATCGATTTGGTTTGGCCAACTAGATTGGTTTTTCTTGCAATAGGAGAAGTTCTTAGCTTTGGGTTCAATCTTGCGGTGCTCGATCCTAGTGACAGAAGGGGAACCGACACGTATTGTATTGTTGCCATCGAGGATAACAAGATGGGGTTTTCATCATATTGCTTGAGTTAATTCCTCTACATCATGTCATCTTGCTTAATGCATTACTCTGTTTTTATGAACTTAATACTCTAAATGCAGGCAGGAGTCGGTCGTTGTGTGGAGTAATAGTAGTAGATGCAGAATCGTTTCGGTCTACTTGACACGGACGTGATGCCTATATTCATGATCATTGCCTTAGATATCGTCATAACTTTGCGCTTTTCTATCAATTGCTCGACAGTAATTTGTTCACCCACCGTAATAATTTCTTTCTTGAGAGAAGCCTCTAGTGAAACCTATAGCCCCCGGGTCTATTTTACAACATATTAGTTTCCCGTCAAGTTGCCAATTTCTATCGCCGTTCCCTTACTTTGCAATCTTTTACTTTCCGTTTCATAAACAAAAATACCAAAAATATCACTTTACCATTTATCCATCTCTATCAGATCTCACTTTGCGAATAACCGTGAAGGGATTGACAACCCCTTTGTCACGTTGGTTGCAAGTTGGTGTTTGTTTGTGCAGGTATTCGGTGGCTTGTTGCGTTGTCTCCTACTGGATTGATACCTTGGTTGTCAAAATCGAGGGAAATACTTATGCTACTTTGCTGCATCACCCTTTCCTCTTCAAGGGAAAAACCAATGCAAGCTCAAGAGGTAGCAGTCAGCGTTTCGCCAATCAAAGCCATATGCCTCCCACTGCCTTAAGAACAATCCCCATCACTTGGCCTTTCGCGGTATGGGGGCTAGACATGGTCGGACCCCTTAAAGGGGAAGCCATAAGAAGAAATATCTACTGGCTATGGTGGATAAATTCACTAAGTGGATAGAGGTCAAAGCAGTAAAAACGGCTGAAGCAGGGCCAGTGATCGACTTTTTATCCGGCGTGGTACACCGTTATGGTGTCCCACACAGCATCATCACTGATAACGGCTCCAATTTTACAGCCGATCAGGTGAAGAACTGGTGCACTAACTTGGGCATTAAGCTCAACTATGCATGTGCCTACCACCCTCAAACAAATGGTTAGGTTGAACGGGCCAATGGCCTAATAATGAGCGGCATTAAACCCAGACTGGTGCGCTCCCTACGGGAGTCAGATAAGCACTGGGTAGAGGAACTCGATTTCGTACTCTGGGGGCTGTGAACTACACCTAACCGAATGACCGGATACACACATTTCTTCATGGTGTATGGCTCAGAAGCTGTCTTGCCCTGCGGCATTATTCGTGACTCACCTCAAGTGCGCATGTATGAAGAGAGAGAAGCCAAGATCGATCGGCAGGACGACCTAGATAGCCTTGAAGAGGAGCGCGATATTGCACGAGCCCGTTCCGCATTTTACCAACAACAGGCCAGGCGATACCAAAGCAAAGAAGTGCGGGCCAAGACTTATAACATCGGCGAACTCCATCTACGCCTCATAGAGAAGAAGAAGGATAAGCTCAAACCACGATGGGATGGCCCTTCATCATAGATGAAGTTCTCATAGGAGGAGCCTACCGCCTTCGTACTGCATCAGATAATCACCTTGAGCCGAATCCATGGAAGGCTGCTCGGCTCTGACCATTCTACGGATAGTTCGGCCGCATCCTTTCTCTTTTTTCTAGTTTCCTTTTCTTCTCCTCTTCTTCTTTTTTCTTTTTCCTTCTCTTTTTATATACATCCCAGTGTATGTTCGGATATGCCGAACCGTTAGGTGTACACATCTTTAAATGTAAGCACCCCACTATGACTGGGGGCTTCTTTGACGAAGCTTATTACTAAAAGCTTATGGCTTACATTGTCTACGTCTTTTATAGACTTTTTGCCATTATATGCACCTCTATGACTTAAGTTTTTGCCAAGCTGGCTTGCCTCGCTCCTGTGTTTATACCCTACATTCCTGATTGTCCGGCTAGGGTGTAGAGGGAGCACCTTTGCGATTGCTACAGCCGGGTAATGCGGACCTGTACCTCATATGGGTGAAGCCGAAAACTAGCGTTCTTAAGAGAATAATTGATCGGCAAAACAACAATAGTTATTTATGTTTTTATAACCCTTCAAAATTAATACGGGATAGGCTCCCCGTAATTCAGATCAAAACCTAAGCATGCCTAATTAAGCATGCCAACCCAGGGAAAGGAACCCCTAACGGAACTATTTTTCTTGGAAGATGTTTCTTACATTCAAATAGTAACTAGCAGGGTCATCCGCGCATTTGCGCGGCTAGATTATTGTAGTTATTCCTTTTCCCATTTTAATTATATGTGGTACATAAATGTGTTTTTTGTTATTAAAATTAGAATTATAGTATTTTTCATGTTGCGTCAACAAAATGGATTGGCTTATGGACATATGCTAGAATTTTATGTTTAAAATTTAGAATGCTTAGTGGACTTCTTACACATTTGAGATGCAAGAATACGTTTAATATGAGTAATGTTCTATCTATTTCAATTAATTAAATTGTCATTGGTTCTTAATTACATAGTTTTCATCACTTAGTGGACACTGTTTTTGCTGAAATAGTTGTTTACGTATTTATTTGTATTATATACATCATTACCACACCAAATCTATATTATCACATCAAAAAGTGGTTAATTATTTTTTATGTTTTTTTTGGTAACAATCCAAAGTCAGAAGAGTATTCTCATCATCTTGGTGTATCTTTCTCCTATTTTTCTCTATTGACCCGAGGCACAATTTGATTTTTGTCTCTTTATAGAAAATTTATTATTCACAACACATCTCATGTTTTCTCAGTCCTTTTTGCTCCTCTCTTGGATCATTAGACATCTGGCGCCATCTGGGTTAAGTTTCTTCGAATGAAAGAAATTTTGTAGGAATTTTCGAAAAATTGATTGCATTTGTTTGTTAATCATTGCCTCAAACCTACAGCTCATAATTCCAACCCAAACTCTTAGGGGTGGATATAGGCTCCATATGAGGTTGAGTGAGCTATATATATAGACTACATGATAAATTTTGCTACATTCAGCTATGACTAATGATGTTAATATGACCGACCTAAGGAGAAGCAAATAATTTGCATGTTTTCCATTTAGCGAGTTCTTTTGTTTTCCCTGTTGTTCTGATTGCACCTTTGTGTTCTCTCTTAGAACTGAAAGTACTGGTTAAGTCTGGCATTATTATTGTGAATTTGCTCACAAATTCTGATATTCCTATTTACTTTCTTAGAAAAATGGAATCTTGTGGTTTGATCAAATGTGATATCATGAATAGGCATTCTATATAAGTACATTTAATATACTAACAAATGTGTTTATTAGTGAAGAACTTTGGTAGTTGCAACATAATGTGTAAGTATGAAATTTGTGACATAGGAACAACGATCTGTCGTGTACGAGCGTTGCGAGGTTTGTTAACGTGATCGATCAATCAGGAAGAGGAGGACCTTTTGTGAATAGAGCCTCTTTCTAGCCACCGCCTCCTCCTCCAAGAAAAGCTAGGGTTCATGCCTCTCGCTAGCTTCGCCGCAGGTTCGCCTCGTCTCCGGTGGCTCTAGGGCCATGGGGGCGTGGTGGATCCTGGCAAGGGCTGGCGGGAGGGCTCCGTTGTTAGTCGTTCCTTCAAAATTTATTAGGCTTTGTGTCCTACTCAAGAAGACGAGACAGCGGCGGCTCCCTGCAGATGGAATAAAGGTCTCCCCGCCTAGTCCCTGTTCCGGTGGTGCGTCTAGTATAGTTGGTGGGCGTGTGGAGGTGTGTCTCCGACGAATCTATCCTCGGTGGATTTGCTCGGATCTGGTTGTGGTTCGTCTATATTCGTGTGTCTTTAGGTTGGAGCCTTTCGATCTACATTATTCTTCATCAGCGACGGTTGCTGTTCTGGTGCGCTGGTCCTACGGGGCCTTAGTACGACGACTTCCCGACTGTCTACTACAACAAGTTGTGCTCGACTCCGGCGAGGGAGGGGTGATGACGGCGGCGCGTCTTCGGCTCGTTTCAGTGATTGTAGTCGTTGCTAGGTGGTCTACGGATCTAGATGTAATTTTTATTATTTCTAGTGTTCATTGTACTGCTGTGATAGAAGATGAATAGATTGAAAGTTTTTTCGAAAAAAAAGGAACAACGATCTGTCACACTAAGTTGATCCGCCGTTAATCATCAAGAATTCGTATATGCAACATAGGAACAGCGATCTGTCAAACTAAGTTGCCCAGCAGTGGCGTACTTTGCTCTCAATCACGATAGTTATGGTCTTCCTGGGAAGTCTACGTGCGTTCCTAGCCAATATGGGAAGTCTACGTGCGTTCCTAGCCAATATTTGAAGTCCTCCTAACCTCTTTGAAGTCTACGTGCATTCCTAGCCAATATTTTGTTTTCCTTCTTAAACTTCCTAATCAGATTAAGGAACTCTCTAGCTAAGGATGGAAAATCCTTGGTGGGCCGTAGTCATGCATGTGTGCGTGTCCATGGAGGACATAAACTTTCCTCTTTTGAGGGAGGACATAAATTTCCTTGTATGCACTTTGATCTGGCTGTACGCGTCCATAATATGTCTTTTTATGTTGTATCCATAATATGTTTTTTTACATCGTGTCTATAATATGTTTACATGGTTATTGTTGTAGCTAAAAGTTTTTATCTTTTAGTCTCAAGCGTCGTAGTTAAGATCAACCGAATATATATTTCTAGCTTATTATGGATGAAATATGTTCTATTTTATAAATCTTGATTTTTTTTAATTTTTTATATTTCCATGTTACAAATGTTTTGTACTACTGAAATAGTGAATTTCTTATTGGTTGTGGGTCTTTCTTATATCATACATTGTTTACTTTTAATGTAGCAACATTGTATAACTTTATTACAAATACAAAACACTTGTACATGATATGCTATGTAATGCAAAATAATATATGATGTACGTGTCCATAATATGTTTTTTATGTCGTGTTCATAATATGTTTTTGACATCGTGTCCATAATATGTTTACATGGTTATTGTTGTAGCTAAAAGTTTTTATCTTTTAGTCTCAAACGTCGTACTTAAGCTCAACAGAATATATATTTCTAGCTTATTATGGATGAAATACGTTCTATTTTATAATTATTTTGCAAATTTTATAATATTTTAGAAATCTTGATTTTTTTTTATTTTTTTATTTTCATGTTACAAAAGTTTTGTACTACTGAAATAGTGAATTTCTTATTGGTTGTGGGTTTTTCTCATATCATACATTTTTTACTTTTAATGTAGCAACATTGTATAACTTTTTTACAAATACAAAACACTTGTACATGATATGCTATGTAATGCAAAATAATAGTTGGTGTACGTGTCCATAATATGTTTTTTATTGTCGTGTCCATAATATGATAGAGGTAAATACACCAGGAGTCTTCAAACTTGCACGCGACGGTCAGTTTGGTGCACAAACTTATAAAATACGTGATTCTGGTCATCGAACTTGTGCGGACGTGCAAATACGGTCACATATCCCGTACATGGGCGTATCCGATGCTTGGCTGCCTGCTGTCAGCAACAGATGGCGCTCAGCGCGGCGTGTTTTTGCACAAAACCCCATAGCCTTTTTTATTTGTAAAAAATTAACAACTGGTGGGTCCCACTTATCAGTATATAGCGAAATTTAAATACGAAGAAGTGTGTCGCCCAGTCTAGAACACACGCCTAAGGCGAGGACACAATCCGGCCAAGCCACTCCAACCCAATCCTGTGGATGTTTACGTAGTATAACTTTGCTTTACTATACTATAACGAAGGAGCTCGTGTAGCAGAAATGGGTTCCATTTTGTGCGGCCTATTTTGCATCTGCTCTCCTTTTTTTACAGATTAATAGATATGTAGTATGTAAATTATAATCTCAATAATAAAATGACTTTCAAAAATTGTTCATTTATTATTTTAAAATAATATTTATGAATTGTAAAAGATATTTGCATAATTATAATACAAATATTTTTTAAATATTCATAATTGTAAAAACATTGTTTTCAAAATTTGTAGAATAAGTTTAAAAATAAAAATAATAATTTTAAAAATAGTAATAATTAAAAAATGTATGTATAGTTGCACCTGTTGGTTTTTTTGAAATTTTTGAAGCAGAAAACTTTGTTCATGTATTATTTTAAGATAATATTGTTAATTAAAAAAATTGTGTCATAATAATATAAGTATTTTTATAATTACTATTCATAAATATTATTTTAATTATACAAGAATTTCAATAATTATACACATGTTTTTAAAATCTTATGTTTGTATAAGTAAAATATTCATAATATAAAATCTAAAGTCTTGTTATGAATATTTAATCGTGTCTAATATGTAAATTATATATTCTTTTTGAATATAAATCATGATTAAAAATTATACACAAGTGAATATTCATAAATATTTAATAAATATTGTATTCATCATTCTGTATAATTTAAATATAAGCCACGAGTGTATAATTCTTTTTGTATTCATTATTTTTTTATTTAATAACATTTTAAATGTATGTATTAAATAAATATATTTTATGTAATACACAAGTTTATATTTCATAAACTGTTGACTCTACATTTTACGCAAGAACATGTGTCGAACATCGTATTAAGTCACGTCATGTGCACGACACATATTTAGTTGATAATCCCGGACGTTTTCAGTATAAGTGAAATTGTATCTCATGTTAGACACGTAAATGTTCCTGTTGCAATGGTTGGGTCTTTCTTGTGCGTACCTGAGCTAGCTAGATCGAAGACCCACCACCCGCGCTTCTGTATTTTGCTCCTCGCTGGAGTGTATTTTTGGTACCAATGATGATTGTTTTTTTGCAAATAAACAAAGGCGAGGCTGTTTTAAGCAAGAACATGTCGCACCGAGTGCCATCTTGTCATTGACAGTGGGCCTTGCACACTCTGGCCTGCCAAGCAAGCATCGGATACGTCCGCGTACGGGATATGTGACCGTATTTGCACGCTCACGCAAGTTCGATAACCAAAATCACGTATTTTACAAGTTTGTGCACTAAACTGACCGTCGCGTGCAAGTTCTAAGACTCCCAATGTATTTACCTCGTTTTTTTACATTGTGTCCATAATATGTTTACATGGTTATTGTTGTAGCTAAAAGTTTTTATCTTTTAGTCTCAAGCGTCGTACTTAAGATCAACAGAATATATATTTCTAGCATATTATGGATGTAATACGTTCTATTTTATATATTTTTTCCAAATTTTATAATATTTTAGAAATCTTGTTTTTTTTTAATTTTTTATATTTTCATGTTACAAATGTTTAGTACTACTGAAATAGTGAATTTCTTGTTGGTTGTGGGTTTTTCTTATATCAGACATTTTTTTACTTTTAATGTAGCAAAATTGTATAACTTTTTTACAAATACAAAACACTTGTACATGATATGCTATGTAATGTAAAATAATATATTAATTAGACATCAGCAGTGATGTCATTGTTTGCACTTGGGATGCCAATACAAAGCGGATTGCACCACGCTGCTTATGGTGCCCAATGCCTATGAACGTGTGCTAATAGGACAGCTTCCTTTTTTCCCTGTCAACCATGTTTGGCTCTGTTTCACATGAATATTTATTTGGCGTCACACATTGCACTATTTGTATCTAACGATATCTTTATCTTTGTCTAATAATAAAGGACGGAAGCTTTCATAGTTCTCCATACGTCACACTGTTATATCCGTTGATTTTATGTTAACTATCAAGATTGACGGCTAAGATTTAATAAAATATTTGTTCTACATAAAAGGTTCGTTTGTTCGTACCCTGCCTACTGATCGAGCCAGCCTTGCACTTCCCTTTTTTTTGTGGCCTCGCACCTCCCTTTTTATGTATGTCTGGTTCCTTTTAGGCACATGCTGTTACAATTCTCTGATCCAGGAAAAGAAAATAAAACCGAATCGAAAGAGATTAGTATCCCAGATTCCTGGTGCTGGCGGCATGGGATAGTAATAAAAGGATAGAGATCTCTTCGACAGTTCGGAGAAGCACGGGATGAAAAAAGATCCTCTCTCCCACGACTCCTCAATTGCATCGTGGAGGCTTTGGATGTCATTGGCAAGGTACTGCAGGCGGACGACCGCGGTGGTCCGATGCAGTTGGGGTTGCATTGGCGCTCGGGTGAGGAGGAGTCCGCGCGGGGATTGCCACAACCGTTTCGGAGCTCGCCGACTCGGGGCCGCAGTAGGCAGGGCCAGCAGCTATGGCGAGCTGCGGGTGGAGGAGGGCGCGGGTACGAGGCGGCGCTGGAAGGCAGGCCAGCCGGCTCACAGACGGGCGGCCGCCATGGCAGAGGTGCGAGCTCAGGCCGGCAACTGGACGTGATGGAGAGGAAGGCACGGGAGAAGAGGAGGCCGGGGCTGAAAGATAGGGCGGCTGAGGTTGGTCGCCGGCAGTGTCGGCCGGTGGTCGTGCGCGCGGGGGCGACTCAGGCGAGCCCTCCCTGGTGCTGGCGGCGTGTGGCGGATGGAGGGGATGAGGAAGCTGGCGATGGTCTCACTCTCACCTCGATCGTGAGCTAGCTAGGTTAGGTTAGGAAAAACTCTCGGGGTGGCCCAGCTTTGATTGGGCTTAAGTGGCCTCGGGTGTAGATGGGCTTGTTACGTGCAGATTTTTTGACCTGTGCAGAACTGGAGTACCGCACGTAGCCGTCGCACGTAGTTCTAAAAAAAAATCCGTCGCACGTTGGAGCATGATGGAGGTGTTGTGCGCGAGATACGTGGTCGAAGTTGTGAACGAAGGGTCGAAAATCAGTAATGCTACACTTACGTAGAGATAGTTACGTACTTCACGTAATTAGCAACGTGGCTAATGATCATTGGGGAAGGGGGAGGAAGGGGCCCCACCCACCTGAAAATCAGGAGGGGCAGAGAAGTATATTTAGAAAGATTACGTAAACCCTTTCGTAGCTGTACGTGGATATATAATTATCGGTCGAAAATATAGAGATGCCGAACGGTGATGCGCCAGCCACTGCATGGCATCGGCCAAGAAAAAAAAGCATCTAACTGTAATGCACTCTTGCCATGGACGCAAACCAAACCAAGGAGGAAA
Organism: Triticum urartu; assembly: GCF_056163025.1. Lineage (NCBI taxonomy): Eukaryota > Viridiplantae > Streptophyta > Magnoliopsida > Poales > Poaceae > Triticum > Triticum urartu. The sequence continues at coordinate 729,851,408 of NC_141879.1, forward strand.
TGAAGACAACTTGACGAGGTGCACCAGCAGCAACCGCTCATGTTGGCAAGATTCTGCACGCACCTTGTTGGTGGATTCATCCACCTCTAAGCATGCATCGAACTTCGGGTCATAAAATTTTTTTTATGTGTTGTTGGCCATTCTAGCTAGCCTTGCGTGGAATTTGGTGATTCCAAAGACGACCTTGATTCTCCATTGGAAAAAAAGGAAGATGACCGTGAATCAAGGTAGTCAGAATCCCGATTCGACTGCTAGAATCCTACGACTTCACGATCCTAAGGAAGCATGTCGATACAAATCCCACTATGAATCCGGATCAGGTAGAATCCATGTTGAATCGCGATCCAAATCATAGAATCATGTACAAAACTGTACAATCCCGTCTATGCTATGGACTACATGCGATTCTACTAACTTATCTAAGCCGTTTGTTTAGTTGTAGAAAAATAATATGCCATCATCCAAACCCCTTTCCATATATCTCATGGACCCTTATTCCCCTCCCAAGTCCAAACGCTCAGCCGCAGACACCTTTGATCCAGCTCTCAGAAACCCTATATTGAAATTGAGGATCAGGCTTGTCGACATATGGAATTGGCGTGAAAAGGAGGATGCTTCAAGATTGATCGGAGAAGGGGAGCAAGAGCCTTCAAGGTTTGGCATTGTAGGTCAGATAGACAAGTGATCGACTATTCACACACTCTAAAAAGAACATTAGTAAAGTTCATGCATTGAAGGTTTAAATGTTCTATATATTTCCCTCTCATATATGTTCCATACATGCAAGCTACATGGTAGGTTAGCCATAAAAAGAAGTGGAATACAACTAGCATTGATGTGTATGTTCTTTGCTTCATATTTAGTGTCAAAACTCTATAGAATCCATATAAATTTTTTGTGTGCATACAAAATATCTTATTTGAGTAAATCTAGTAGAATCCTCGATTTCACGACTCGATCTTACGACTCGACTCTGTCTGAGGAAAACCGATCGAGTCCGAATCCCGACTCTGACTACCTTGTCGTAGATCAATGTTGATGCTTGTAAATTTCTTCTACAAGCATTTTAGTCTAAGAAACATATATATTTGACTTTTTGTGAACACGGTTACACTATTTTGCAGATTTGATGATTGATTTTCACACACTTAAATAATTCGTATAGTAATTTACTGTTGCGATGTGGAGTTCAAAAATATGATAATATTTTTTGTTCATGCACAGGGCAGAAGGTTGCATTCTGAGTTGTTTTATTAAAACCTGAATTTAGTATTCAAGAAAAATGCAAGGCTATTATATATAACTTTATTGGATATATATATAGCTACAAGTCCTCGCAAAAAAAAAACTACAAGTCAAAATTTGACATATGTTCACTGCTCAAGCAAACAATTAAGTATGCATGTCACTTATTTTTAGATACGCATTACTAAGTTTCCTCTACTATAGTTGACTTCTCATGTTCTTGCACTCAGTTTTTATGGCAGGACACACTGCTTAAGCTTTTGTTTTCATGGTAAATTGTTAATACTCCCTTTCTTTCTAAATATTTGTCTTTCTAAAAATTTCAACAAATGACTACATATGAAACAAAAATGAGTGAATCTACACTCTAAAATATGTCTATATACATCCGTATGTGGTAGTCGATTTGAAATCTTTAAAAAGACAAATATTTAAAAACGGAGGGAGTAAGTTATAGGTGTGTGAAATCAAATTTATAAGGTAGTGTGGCCAAAGCTTACCAAGACAGTCAAATTTACTAGGTCGGCTAGCCGAAGCTTACGAAGATAAGCGGACGAACATCCACTCTTGAGAATTCTCGTAAGTTTTTATATTTCTACCACATTTGGGCCGCCTGATTCTCGCACTTTATGTTATGCTCTTTTACTAGAAATGTGAGAGTGTTATTTCTCCCGTTGCAATGCATGGGCACTTTTGCTAGTTATTTGTATGTACGTATTTAGTTCAGACTCCAGCTTTTCCTTTTTCCATCTTGTTTTGATTGTCTGGCCTATTCCAATATACGTATAGTATTGCATCCGGACTCTGGCTTTACGTTTTTCCATCGTGTGTTTGCTTGTCGGGCCGATTCCAATACCGTAAGCCTGGCTATTTTTTTTTTTTACTCTGGCCAGAAACATATGAGATCGTTTTCTATCGTTTTAATAATATAATAGATAGATATAACATAACTCCTCGAACAAATTTTGTATGTTCGAGCAATATGACTGGACTACCTGGTTTATGGACATAATGAATATTTCTTACATTCCAAAATGGTATCTAGAAACACTCCACCTTCTTGGTTTGGAGGCCGGAGCCGAAAGTCTGCGATGGCAAATTTTCACATGTTCGGTTGGAGATGAAGTTTGAGAATAAAAGTACATTGTTACATCGAAACGAACACCTACTCTTTATCTATACCATCTACAAGAATATCTAAACTACAGTCTTCTTTGCGAGTACTTCGCAGCTATCATCACTTGGTTATATACCAAGTTCACGGGAATCTCTTTCTCGTCGGGTCCCTGAGGTCCAGTTTGGGCCATATGATTCGGATCGAGTCCGGTGTAGTGCGTTTTCATCATCACCCACGCCTCTCGTGCACCTTCCCGGCATGCGGACGCCTTCCACAGCTCGAAACGGCGTCGGGCACCTTTGAACAGGTTCGCCAACCCCTCCATACTTTCTGGAGGGGCATCGGATGGCCATAAGGCCTTCGCCATACTTCTCATAGCTTTCCGGGCCCGTTCATGCACCACAGACAGTTCCTTAAGTGCGTCGCTCGAAATCCAGATACTTCAGGGCGAACGTTAACAGACCTGCAACAACACAGTTGTGATAATCCGAACTATGGGATACTATAAAGTCCTTTGGATGGTTCAAAAGGTCATATCAAATATGCCGCCTTCCAACTTCTTATTTTCTTTCTGCATGGCCGATAACTGAGCCTTTAAGCTCATTATCTCTTTGGCTTGTTTATCTTTTTCCACCTCAAGCTTGTTGTTTTGATCGGTGGTCATTGTGGCTTTCTTCATCTCCACCAGCTCCATGGTGGCGGCCCTCAGCTTCGTCTGATTAGTTTTCAGCTCATGGGATAGCGCATTGTTCTTCTCCCTAAGAACCTGCAGGTCGTAACGATCCTTAAAATGGTTGGCTTAATGATGTGGCTTGAAGCTACGTCGGTATTTCCCCAAAGAGGAAGGGATGATGCAGCACAATGACGGTAGGTATTTCTCTCAGTGATGAAACCAAGGTTATCGAACCAGTAGGAGAACCAAGCAACAATACGTAAACGGCACCTGCACACAAATAAAAAATACTCGCAACCCGACGTATTAAAGTGGTTGTCAATCCCTTTCGGGTAACGGCACGAGAAATTGGCAAACAAACGTGAATAAATTGTAGTAGATTGATAGATCGAACACCAAATAAAATAAATAAGAATAAATTGCAGCAAGGTATTTTTCTATTTTTGGTTTAATATATCTGAAAATAAAAGCAAAGGAAAATAGATCGCAAAGGCAAATAATATGATTAAGAGACCCGGCGGCCATAGGTTTCACTAGTGGCTTCTCTCGAGAAAAATAGCAAACAGTGGGTAAACAAATTACTGTTGGGTAATTGATAGAACTTCAAATAATCATGACGATATCCATGCAATGGTCATTGTATAGGCATCACGTCCAAAATTAGTAGACCGACTCCTGCCTGCATCTACTACTATTACTCCACACATCGACCGCTATCCAGCATGCATCTAGTGTATTAAGCTCACGGAGAAACGGAGTAATGCAATAAGAACGATGACATGATGTAGACAAGATCTATTTATGTAGAAATAGACCCCATCATTTTATCCTTAGTAGCAACGATACATACGTGTCGGTTCCCCTTCTGTCACTGGGATCAAGCATCGTAAGATCGAACCCACTACAAAGCACCTCTTCCCATTGCAAGATAAATGGATCAAGTTGGCCAAACAAAACCCAAATATCGGAGAAGAAATATGAGGTTATAAGCAATGATGTATATAAAAGATAAAAGAAAATCCAATAACTTTCATGGATAAAAAGATAGATCTGAGCACAAACTCAAAGTTCATCGGATCCCAACAAACACACTGCAAAAGAGTTACATCATATGGATCTGCAAGAGACCATTGTATTGATAATCAAACGAGAGAGAGAGGAAGCCATCTAGTTACTAACTACAGACCTGAAGGTCTACAAAGAACTACTCACGCATCCTCGGAGATGCACTAATGGAAGTGGTGAACCCCTCCGTCATGGTGTCTAGATTGGATCTGGTGGTTCTGAACTCTGCGGCAGCTGGAATTGATTTTCGTCGACTCCCCTAGGGTTTCTGGAATATTAGTGTATTTATAGAGTAAAGAGGCGGTACAGGGGGCACCCGAGGTGGGCACAACCCACCAGGGAGCGCTTGGGCCTCCAGGTGCACCCTGGTGGGTTGTGCTCCCCTCGGAGCGTCCCCGGGTGCTTCTTTGGCCCATTGGTTGTCTTCTGGTCCAAAAAAATCCACAAAAGGTTTTGCTGTGTTCGGACTCCATTTGATATTGATTACCTACGATGTAAAAAACATGCAAAAAAAACAACAACTGGCACTTGGCACTATGTCAACAGGTTAGTACCAAAAAATGATATAAAATTATTATAAACCATCCAAGATTGATAATATAACAGCATGGAACACTCAAAAATTATAGATACGTTGGAGACATATCACCTAACCGCTTCAAGTCTCGGGGGCTACTGGCATACATCTATTAATTTTGCACAAACTATTACCTCAATATCCTTTGAAAACAGTTGAGTAACTCCAGCAAGTCCGTCCCGGGCGGCTCGGATATATTCATGCACAGAGCTGAGTGCGGTAAATTCCTGTTCGGTGAAAACTGGAGCGTGCATGGCCTCTTTCAGTCAATGATGATTCCTCACGCTTTCCACCTCAGAATTCGTGACAGATACGTCATCCGAATCCTCGTGAGGGGGCGGATCCGGCACTGTATCAGCTCTTGTCCTGGTTGACAAGTCCGGTGCCAGATTAGCTGATATCCGGCTAGCAGGGCGTTTCCCCACGGTCTGCCACTTGCTCCTCCTGAAGTAAAGGTAGAGGAGAGATTTAACAATCCGATCTCATGCTTAGGCACATATCAAAGGACATACCTCTTTGAAGAGGGAGGAGGCTCGACGGTGCTCCCAATTTCCTTTCGCTTTGAACGATCACCCTGCGTAGATGCCGCTCTTGATGGAGTGTGGCTTGCCGAGCGCTGATCCTATGAAGTACAGTTTAGTGTAATGGATAAGGTGCAAGTAAGGGCTTCTTTTTGAGGAAGATTTTTGAATACTTACAATGGAGAAAGGGTAAAGACGGGGGTAGTCGGCCGTAATGGCCACTTCTGAGCCATCAAGGCTCGCCTGGTAAAATAACCCATCATCGAACTCTATGTATATATCCAGATCCTCGTGGAAGCCGGGGTCTTCATTGCGAGCATGATATTCTAGTTGTGGGAAGGGACAATGAATGTTCTCGACCTCCTTCCTCCATGACTGTTTCAAGGCAACAGGAACACTTTGATTAGCATGCCTCAATAACGAGGTAAAACAATGCTGATAATCAAGAACATACCCATTCAATGGGGTTGTACTTGGAAAAGCCTTCTCAGCAGTTTAAGCGAGGAAGTCTTCTTTCTCCCCCTTATACAGATCAGCCAGGATTATGGCCAATTCGGTTGGGGTATCCGGGCCCTTGCATCTGTAACGAGATGCGTCGTCCTCTCCGTTGTAACACCATAACAGAGTTACTCTGGACTGAAGGGGCGGAATACATCGTTTTATTGCGATGGCCATGACTTCAACTATCGAGAGCTCGGAATGAGCAAGCAATCAGACCTTGCCGACCAACCTCTTTACTTCCGCATTGTCTTCTTCCTTGGGACTCCGGGAGCGCCAATTGAGGTGTTTCTTCAAAGGAGCATTGGAGAATTCGGGGATGCCGTGCTGAACTGGGTCCGGAAGTGGGACGTCCTCAATGTAAAACCATTCCGAAGACCATTCCTGTGATACCTCCTTGGGAGTTCCAACAGGGTAGCCTCATCCGGCTATGCGCCATACTTCGGCTCCGCCACTTCAAATATGGAACCACCTCCATGACGAGGGACGAGGCAAAAGAACTTTCTCCATAGTTCAAAATGGCCTTGCAACCCAGAAACAGTTCACAGAGAGCGACAAAGCCCGAGATGTGTAGAATCGAACCTGGGGTGAGGTTGCACAGCTGGATCCCGTAGAACTCTAACATACCCCTGAAAAGGATGGATCGGAAACCCTAAGCCTCGCGGAAGAAACGAAACAAAGCACACCCTCTCCTCCTTGTTGGGGTTGGGGAAATTTTATCCTAGCACATCATTGCCGATCGAAGCTAATCCCGCTCGCACAGAGACTAGATCTGTGAGAGGGGGATATCCCTGTGTCTGAAGTCAACTCAACTGAAGATGAGACATTGAGCACCTCCGCCAGTCACCCTCTTGAGGGCCATGATGGCGCGAAGAAGAGCTAGGAGCACTAGCCTTGCTTTGAAGTTTCTCGTGGCTGGTCCTGATGTTCTCTGCACGACGTGGATGGAATTTGGGGATCTAACCTCTTTATATAGGCATTGTTACTGTGTGGTCAGGGGCGAATTTGTAAAAAGTTATTATGGGACGTTCGCATTCGCCCAGTTCGTGGAAATCGAGGCGGCGACAGGAAGAAGTCATAAAGGCAGAACGTGAAGGTCAGGGCCGACTGTTATCCGCCAGAGGTGTGATGAAGAACTTGCCTTCAAAAGCCGAAGACATAAGCCGGATACTTGATACGTCTCTGTTGTATCTATAATTTTTTATTGTTCCATGCCAATATTCTACAACTTTCATATACTTTTGGCAACTTTTTATACTATTTTTGGGGACTAACATATTGATCTAGTGCCCAGTGCCAGTTCCTGTTTGTTGCATGTTTTTTGTTTCGCAGAAAATGCATATCAAACAGAGTCCAAACGGGATAAAAATGGACGGAGATTATTTTTGGAATATATGTGAAATATGGGATGAAAAATCAACGCGATATGTGCAGATCTTGGAGCGTCTTTTGCATTTAGTTTTCATTTTTCTTTTATGCACCATGCTGGTATGAGATAGTCCTTGCTTGATTTATAGAATGCTCTATGCACTTCACTCTTATCTTTTGAGTATGGCTTTATAGAATGCTTCATGTGCTTCACTTATATAATTTGAAGTTTGGATTGTCTATTTCCCTTCACATAGAAAACCGCCATTTGTAGAATGCTCTTTTGCTTCACTTATATTTGTTAGAGCGTGGGCATATCTTTTGTAGAAAGAATTAAACTCACTTGCTTCACTTATATCTATTTAGAGAGATGACAGGAACTGGTCATTCACATGGTTAGTCATAAAATCCTACATAAAACTTGTAGATCATTGAATATGATATATTTGATTCCTTGCAATAGTTTTGCGATATAAAGATGGTGATATTAGAGTCATGCTAGTGGGTAGTTGTGGATTAGTAGAAATACTTGTGTTGAGGTTTGTGATTCCCGTAGCATGCACGTATGGTGAACCGTTATGTAACGAAGTCGGAGCATGATTTATTTATTGATTGTCTTCCTTATGAGTGGCGGTCGGGGACGGGCAATGGTCTTTTCCTACCAATCTATCCCCCTAGGGGCATGCCTAGTAGTACTTTGCTTCGAGGGCTAATAAACTTTTGCAATAAGTATATGAGTTCTTTATGACTAATGTGAGTCCATGGATTATACACACTCTCACCCTTCCATCATTGCTAGCCTCTTCGGTACCGTGCATTGCCATTTCTCACCTCGAGAGTTGGTGCAAACTTTGCCGGTGCATCCAAACCCCGTGATATGATATGCTCTGTCACACATAAACCTCCTTATATCTTCCTCAAAACATCCACCATACCTACCTATCATGGCATTTCCATAGCCATTCCGAGATATATTGCCATGCAACTTCCATCATCATCATATACATGACTTGAGCATTTATTATCATATTGCTTTGCATGATCGTAAGATAGCTAGCATGATGATACGTCTCCAACGTATCTATAATTTTTGATTGCTCCATGCTATATTATCTACTGTTTTGGACATTATTGGGCTTTATTATCCACTTTTATATAATTTTTGGGACTAGCCTATTAACCGAAGGCCCAACCCAGAATTGTTGTTTTTTGCCTGTTTTAGGGTTTCGAAGAAAAGGAATTTCAAACGGAGTCCAAACAGAATGAAACCATCGGGAACGTGATTTTCTCAACGAACAAGACCCAGGAGACTTGGACCCTACGTCAAGACACAAAAGAGGAGGCCATGAGGTAGGGGGGCGCGCCTACGCCCCTCCCCCCCGGCGCGCCCTCCACCCTTGTGGGCCCCCTGTTGCTCCACCGACGCACTCCTTCCTCCTATATATGCCTACGTACCCCCAAACGATCAGATACGGATCCAAAACCCTAATTCCACCGCCGTAACTTTCTGTATCCACGAGATCCCATCTTGGGGCCTGTTCCGGAGCTCCGCCGGAGGGGGCATCGATCACGGAGGGCTTCTACATCAACACCATAGCCCCTCCAATGAAGTGTGAGTAGTTCACCTCAGACCTATGGGTCCATAGTTAGTAGCTAGATGGAGAACTATTCGATATACAATGTTCTCCCCCTCTCTTGTGGAGAACTACTCGATATAATCTTCTTTTTGCGGTGTGTTTGTTGAGACCGATGAATTGTGGGTTTATGATCAAGTCTATCTATGAAAAATATTTGAATCTTCTCTGAATTCTTTTATGTATGATTGGTTATCTTTGCAAGTCTCTTCGAATTATCAGTTTGGTTTGGCCTACTAGATTGATCTTTCTTGCAATGGGAGAAGTGCTTAGCTTTGGGTTCAATCTTGCGGTGTCCTTTCCCGGTGACAGTAGGGGCAGCAAGGCACGTATTGTATTGTTGCCATCGAGGATAACAAGATGGGGTTTTCATCATATTGCATGAGTTTATCCCTCTACATCATGTCATCTTGCTTAAGGCCTTACTCTGTTTTCATTAACTTAATACTCTAGATGCATGCTGGATAGCGGTCGATGAGTGGAGTAATAGTAGTAGATGCAGGTCTACTTGTCTACCTGTCTACTTGTCTCGGACGTGATGCCTATATACATGATCATACCTAGATATTCTCATAACTATACTCAATTATGTCAATTGCTCAACAGTAACTTTCCCCAAATTTCAAACAAGCGCGTCTCAAACCGAAACATTGTTCCCCCTTAGTTCCCCGCCTCCCTCCGTTTCCCCATTCATACCCCGTGGGCGTGAAATGCCCTCTCCACCAGCCGCGAAACCCCAGCCTCCTCCGTCCTCCACCCCATAGCGGCCAATCCACCGCCGCCCTCCTCCATCACGCCGGAGCCGGTACCCCGACGTCGTCGTCCAACGCAACCGCAACCGCAACCGCAACCGCAACCGCAACGCCCTCAAGGACTTAGCAGCTAAAGCCGAGGCAGAGCTTCCTCCATGACGCCGACGCCGACGCCGACGTGCGCCGTACCAGAACCACTCCGACCACGCCATCCTGCGCCTCACTGCTGCGGCTCCATTGTCGCAACCGTCCACCGCACCGGAGTTGTTCCCTCTACGCTGTCGTTCACCGCCTCGGATCTGCTTCCCCGCCGCCGACAGATGGCCACCGCACCACACTCAACAACTTGGCCATGGGTTTGTCCAAGGCTGCACCGTCCTCCACAACTTCTGGTTTCCGGCGAACAACAAGATCATCAGAAAAACAGAAGGAGGACACAACACTGCCAACAGAAAGAGGTTCTCCTCTTCCCTTATTCGTGCAAATCTTACGTCTCCGCTCACACCGTATTCATCCCACGAAAGAAACTAGTTGAGCGCTTCTTACTACATCTTCTTCGTGATACTAAATGCACAAGGCTTCCTCGCTTTTACTATTTCACCTTTGCTAGAGGTCAGTAGCCCGCCTGGATTTTAATTCAGGGTCAGTCGAACCGCAATTAAAAGAAGCAGCACTCGCTTAGGCGCGCGGAGCACCTAGTCCGCCTGTTCCCTGGGGAAGCGGTGCATCAGTGTCTATCATAGGGGTGTGAGGCGTAGGAGGTGCTTGCGCCTGACCTGGAGGTCGGCGGGGCTTGAATGGATGGTCGGGGGGGGGTGCCAAGCACGGCGGTGCGGTGAGGTCGAGAGGAGGGCGCAGGCAGGGGAGGAATACTGGGCCGGTGGTCGCTGGCGTTTTGAGGAAGATCGCCAACACTGACTGGCCGGAGGTAGATGAAGGAGATCTGCCCGTTCTTTGTACATCGGACAGTGCAAAAAAATGGACTGACCTATTTGCTTTCAGTCGACTGTTATTTTCATACAATCCTGTTGTAATTTAGTGTGCCATGCATGTTGTAGAGCTATCATATGTCTCCCATCATTTATTTCTCACCGACCTGTTGTCTGCTACCTTTACACTGTACTAATTGTGCACACACTTCACCCATACTCACACTATTGTTTTTTATGCATGGGTATTTCAGACTCTGACGCAGTGTTGATGCATGCAGAAAAGAAAAGACAAAAGTCGCTCCAGTGTAATTCGAAGATAAGCACTAAGTGTTTCAGCGCTCTAATGGGTGCAGTGTCAGCAGTTGGAGACATTAAACGTAGCTCTGCAGTTGATGATCTCAATTGCCACACACAACCATCCCAGGTGCTTGCTTTAACTTCGCGTTGTCAAATGTGGTTGCATGTTGCATGTGGTGTCTAGCTTGTATTGCTTCCAATTTGGTTAAATTGCATCTGCTTACTTTACACATTATACCTTTGATAATGACATGCCTTCCTGTTTTTGATACATACTACATATGTCTATTGACCATGTTCGTACATCAAACTAATGCTCTTTTGTATCCCTCGTCAATCACTTATGATGAGACAGTTACCCGAGTTGGTTAATGTGAGACGCCCTACTCGTTTAAAGAGTGCAGTGTCATCCTCCCCACATGATTCTCAAGAAACAACAAGGCTAAATGAAGATAGTCAACGTAGCTCTCTAGGTGATCACCGCAATTCCCCCACACCACCATCGCAGGTGCTTGCTCTTACTTGGCAGTGTGATATGTGGTTGCATGTTGCCCATGTTGTGTACCTTGTAATGCTTCTAATTAGGGTAAATTGCATCTCCTTAGCTTACACATTATACATGTGAATATGACACGCCTTCCTGTTTTTGGTACATACTAGATCTGCCTATCACACCATGTTCTTACATCAAACTACTGTTCTTGTGTATCCTGCGTCTATCGCTTATGATGAGACAGTCACCCGCGTGGGTTAATATGAGACGCAATACTCTTATAAAGAATGCAATTTCATCCTCTCCACATGATTCTCAAGAAATAGCAAGCCTAAATGAAGATATTGAATGTAGCTCTGTACCTGAAGACCGCACTTCCCCTACACCACCATCACAAGTGCTTGCTCTAACTTCGTAGTGTGATATGTGGTTGCATGTTGCATACGGTGTCTAGCTTGTAATGCTTCTAATTAGGGTAAATTGCATCTGCTTAGTTTACACACTATACCTATGAATATGACATGCCTTCCTATTTTTGGTACACACTACATCTATGTGTTGACCTTGTTCTTACATGAAACTACCTCTCTTCTGTATCCTGCATCAATCACTTACGACGAGTCACCTTTATTCGTTGCATATTGCATATTATTTCTAGCCTGTTGCCATGTATTGCTTCTAATTTGTTCAAATACATTTGTTAGGGCACCCTTTTAATTTGGCAGAGTGATATTGGTTTCATATTTCATATGGTTTCTAGCTTGCATCGATTCTAACAAGTTCAAGCACCTTGTGCTTACTTTAAACTTTATACATCATACATGTCAATATGTCACGCTGTCCTGTTTTTCATACATATTCCATCTTCCTATCATGCGGCTGCCTTACATGAAAGCAGTGTTCGTCAGTATCATGCATCAATGAGTTCTGAAAAGCAAATTTTATTCCTTTTTCTTGTGGGTTTGACTTGACAAGGCAAAATCAAGAAAGAGGAAGGAAAAGAGTAAGGAAGGCGATGATGGTGGTCCTCTGTAGCAACGCAAACGGAGCATCTGTACCGATTCTCCTTGTACTGATAGTGCATTACAAGGTCCAAGTCTCCGCTCCCCTACTCCACCATCCAAGGTGATTGCTCTAACTTGGCAGTGTGATATCTGGTTGCATGTTGCATATGGTGTCTAGCTCGTATTGCTCCTAATTAGTGTAAACTGCTTCTGCTTAGCTTACACATGATACATGTGAATATGACACACTTTCCTATTTTTGGTACATACTATATCTGTCTATTACACCATGTTCTTACATGAAACTACTCTTCTTGTGTATCCTGCATAAGTCACTTATGATGGGACACCTTTAAGTTGGCAGTGTGATATTGGTTTGTGTCTTGAATATGATTTCTAGCATGTATTGCTTCTAGTTTGATGAATGCCACCTATGACGAAACAGTTTTAACCTGGCAGAGTGATATTGATTGCATCTTCCATATGGTGTCTTGCAGTGTTTCTAATTTGTTGAAGTGCCTTATGCTTAGTTACCACATCATAGGTGTGAATATGTCAAGCCATCCATTTTTTCGTACATATTCCATCCTCGTATCATGACTTTGCCTTTCATCAGAGTAGTGTTCATCAGTATCATGCATGAATGAGTTCTAAAGAGCAAATGATATTCCTTTTTCTTGTCGGTATGACCTCACAATGCAAAATCAATAAAGCTGAAGGAAATTGGCAAGGCATTGGATGATGGTGGTCCTTCCGAGCAACTGAAACGGAGGTTCTCTACAGATTCTACTCCGCCATCCTCCCAACAAGATTCGCAAGACAACGCAAGGCTAGACAGTCAATGTAGATGTGTAGATGATGAGCACATCTCCCCTACTCCACCATCACATGTGCTTGCTCTAACTTGGCACTATTATATGTGGTTGCATGTTGCGTATGATGTCTAGCTTGTATTGCTTCTAACTTTGTGAATTGCATCTGCTTACTTTACACCTAATGCCTGTGAATATGACATGTGTTCATGTTTCTAAATCAGACTACTACTCTTGCATATCCCGCATCAGTCACTTATGATAAGGCACCTTTAAGTCGCCACTGTGATATTGGTTGTGTCTTGCATATGATTTCTAGCATGTACCGCTTCTAATTTGTTGAAACGCCATACAGTTTGAACTTGGCAGAGTGATATTGGTTGCATCTTTCATATGGTGTCTAGCTTGCAGTGCTTCTAATTTGTTGAAATGCCTTCAGCTTAGTTACCACATCATAGGTGTGAATATGTCACACCATCCTGTTTTTCATACATATTCCACCCTCGCATCATGTGTTTGCCTTTCATCCGAGTAGTGTTCGTCAGTATCATGCATGAATGAGTTCTGAAGAGCAAATTTTATTCCTTTTTCTTATCGGTTTGACTTCACAATGCAAAATCATTATAGCTGAAGGAAATTAGTCTAGAGGTGGATGATGGTGGTCCTTCGGAGCAACTCAAACAGGGGGTCTCTACAGATTCTACTCCGCCATCCTCCCAACAAGATTCGCAAGACAACACAAGGCTGGACAGTCAACGTAGCTGTGTAGATGATGAGCACATCTCCCCTACTCCACCATCACATGTGCTTGCTCTAACTTGATACTATTATATGTGGTTGCATGTTGCGTATGATGTCTAGCTTGTATTGCTTCTAACTTGAATTCCATCTGCTTACTTTATGCATAATGCCTGTGAATATGACACATGTTCCTGTTTCTAGAACATACGTGTACATGATGAGCACATCTCCCCTACTCCACCATCACAGGTGCTTGCTCTTACTTGGAACTGTTATACGTGGTTGCGTTTTCCGTATGATGTCTAGTTTGTATTGCTTCTGATTATGTTGAATTGCATCTGCGTAGCTTACAACTTATACCTGCAACGATCACTTACCCATAAGACACATTTAACTTGGGACCGTGATGTAGGTTGCATCTTGCATTGTCTTCTAGCTTGTACTGCTTCTAATTTCTTGAAATGGCACTTACGACGAGACACTTTTTACCTGATAGAGTGATATTGGTTGCATGTTCATATGGTGCCTAGCTTTCATTTCTTCTAATTTTGTTGAAATGCCTTCCGCTTACTGTTTTTTCATACATATTCCATCCTCCTATCATACGTGTGAATATGAAACACTGTCTTTTTTTGTATATATTCCATCCTCCTATCCTGCGCTTGCCTTACATCAAAGTAGTGTTCGTCTGTATCATGCATCAACCAGTTATGCAGAGCTAATTTTATTCATCTTCTTGTGGTTTTGACTTCATAAGGAAATATCAGAAAATAGGAAGGAAAAGAGTAAGTTAGGGGATGTTGGTGGTCCTCCGCACCGACGCAAAGAGGGACTCTCTAGATTTTCCACTGCTACTGCTAATGAAGTTGAAGTCCCAAGTCTACATGATGAGTTCATCTCCCGTACTCCACCATTGCAGGTGCTTGCTCTAAGTTGACAGTGTGATAATTGGTTTCATGTTGCATATGTTTTCTAGCCTGTATTTCTTCTATTTTGATTAAATTGCACCTGCCGAGTTTATACGTTATACATGTGCATATGACATGGCTTTCTGTGTCTAGAATACACTGCATCTATCTATCATACCATGTTCTTACATCAAAGTACTGCTGTTGTGTATCCCGCATCAGTCACTCATGATTGGACGCTTTTAACATGGCAGTTTGATAGTGGTTGCATCTTGCATTGATTTCTATGTTGTACTGCTTCTAATTTTTCGAATTGCCACTTATGACAAGACACTTTTAACTTGGCAGAGTAATATTGGTTGCATCTTTCATATGGTGTCTAGCTTGCATTACTTCTATTTTCTTGAAAAATCCTTCTTCTTAGTTTGCACATCGTAGCTGTGAATATGTCATGCCATCATGTTTTTCTTACATATTCCATCCTCATACGGTTGTCTTACATCAAAGTATTGCTTGTCTGTATCATGCATCAATGAGTTCTGAAGAGTGATTTTATTCTTTTGTGTTGTGGGTACAGCTTGACATGGCAAAGTCAAAAAAGAGCAAGGAAAATAATATATAGTAGGGAGTGCTGTTACTCGTCGGGTGAAACGGAAAAGGTTCTGCCGTCGAGATTCTGCTGGTACTTATAGTGTAGTAGAAGGTCCAAGTCCACTAGCTAAATCTACAAACACAGTATCACCTGCTCCACTAGCTGCAGCATCCGCTTCAACTGTACCAGCATCTCAACCAGTTACTCGTTCGGTTGCTCCGGAACTGGCCAGTTCCCAAGCTGCCTTCACACCTAACACTACTTCTGAAGCACTTCTGACACCACAGGACTTGGCAAGATCAGATGAACCTCATGAGCATCAACACCAAGACGGTACCTGACCGAGTCAAGTTGAAGTTGCATGCTCCTTTATATGTACTCTCACAGTTTGATGTACACTAACACTTTCCATATTCATTGTTGAACTAGCACCACGGTGCAAGCAGAAATAGACATCAGGGATAATGCTTGACAGATTAACAAAATCTAAAGGAGGAAGAATGGAGATCCATTTTGAGGCAGGTTTAAAAAGGCCACGTGATGCTACAGAGTCAGCCAAGTTAGTATCAGAGGCAGCCGTTGTCGTTAGGTGTCATGCACGTATCCTCCCAACGTGGATCCAGTATAGGAATGAGAAAGACAATACCCAGTTTAACACGTTCCTTGACCATTTATCCGTAAGTAATGTTATTCATCGCAATTAGTAATATTGTCTTGCTCTGTCCCATACTTTCTAGCTTCCTCCTAATAAGACTCACATTCTTTCTTGAACAGATGAGGTTCAAGTTGGATCCGAAAGATGATGCAACTAAAAAAGCATGCACTCATGTTTTTCAGTCTGCTCTGCGACAGTATCGGTACCACCTTAGAAAATCTCACCTTGAAG
Organism: Triticum urartu; assembly: GCF_056163025.1. NCBI lineage: Eukaryota > Viridiplantae > Streptophyta > Magnoliopsida > Poales > Poaceae > Triticum > Triticum urartu. Next base: position 729,867,523 of record NC_141879.1, read on the forward strand.
GCAAGGCTAACAATGAAATCGCTCAAACATCTTCAGTGGAATATATTACAGATGAAGACTGGACAGCCCTCGTGAAACACTGGTCTGATCCAAAGTATCAGGTAGGCTATATGTATTTGATCAGACCACATATTGAACTTGTATTTATGTATGTGCCTTACCAGCGTATCTTCTTCTAGGCTAACTATTTGAAGAACAAAACCAACTGTTCTAAAGTGAAATTCCAACAGACAGCAGGATCTCCTAGCTATATTGCACACTGCGAGGCTCTTGTAAATAGCTGCTACTTCCTTCTTCTTTTTGTGCCATATTATCATATCTATATTGACTTGTTCCAAATACAGAGGAAAGCCCGTGCGGACCAAAAAGAACCTGAACCGAATGCAGTGCAAGTCTTCAAGGATTGCCACACCAGCAAGACGAAGGGCATGAGCACACCAGTTCAAGCCGATGTTGTCAGTCCTTACTCCTCCTGCCTTGAACTGATTGGTATTGTGATGTGTTCATTTAACTACTTGGTTTGCAGACAACGTCAGTTACTCTGTTCACTTTTATTCACAGTTGTCTTAACGTATCATTTCACCTTACATGGTTTAAAAGAGATGAAGGATATTCTTTTGGTCTTGATTTGTAATCTAGTTGTTATGTTCACGTGCGCACACAATGATAAAATAGCCTGTTTGTTTTATATCTGTTTGCCCATGATATGAATGATGTCATACTATGTTCATCCTACTTTAAACCATGTCTTTTTATCCTTAGATGTCAAAGAATGTGAGGAAATAGACGATACAGTAGGCATGCTACATAGACATATGTTCCGAAAGTGATTTTATTATGTAGTTGGCACTACAATACATGCTAATGTATTACAGTAGTTCACCAAAATAAGTTATGTATAATTAACCTACTTTGTTTGTTTTTGTCTCATTAGTTACTTATCTAGTACACTAATCTACAAGTTCAAACTTTCAGGAAGCTATGGAACAAATGATTGAACAACCACAACCACCCGAAGGTGACGATGCTACTACAGGCACAATGTCACCTCTTGCTACAGTGCGTCAGTATCTCTCCACTAACAGTGCAAAAATCACCTTCCTGCGTAATTCTGGGTTGGTTGTCAAGGTAACCTCGTCCAAATCGGCTACTGAACAAAATCTTCCTGCTAGACAGAGTGATATATCTATGCTCCAGACACAAGTCCAATCCCTAATGGACGTTGTTTCGGAAACAAGAATAGTGGTTGAGAAATGTCGTCAAGATATGAATGGTTTTGAAACCAGACTATCAGACATTCACTTCGTTGTTCAAGAGCAATGGCAGAAAAAAGGTGGAGATCGTGCTGCTCCATCAGATTCTACAGCCTGAAACATTAGCACTCAGGTCAAATGATATGTGCTTCTATACATCTGATGGTGCTTTTATCTGGAAGGACTGTAAACTTTATGCCAACAGGCCTTTTGTTGTATGGTTGGAATTTATTTTGTTGTGATACAACATTTATGATGCTGCCTCAGGCTGCAGTAATTACGACGCTATTTTTGTATAGTGTAGGTTTATCTTAGTAATGTATTCGGCCGAAAGCTTCGTAGTAGCCCAACATGCCAACATTCGTCGGGCCCATTCCAATTGGGCTAAAAACGATTACGGGCCGAAATTGGCATGTAGCCCACTAAAAATATCTGGGCCTAAATCATCATAAGATTTCATATTTTTCTGGTAGGCCTGTGCCCATAGTGGGCCTTTAATAGGCCTAAACATAATTTGGGCCCTCAGTAAAAATAGGCCGTTTACAGGTGTAAATATCTCGAGCCCATAAAAAACATGGGCTTTTAATAGACCGAAAGTGAGATTGGGCCCTGATTGTGCCAAATAACCTACTGGACTTAGCAGGCCGAAATGGTGGCCCATTTACGATGGGGATCTTTGACAGGCCGAAATTCGGACGAGCCGTAAATGCGTCGACCTAATACACAGGCCTTTAACAGGCCGGAACTTTGGTTGGGCTAGATTATCGTCATTTTTATATGGGCCATTAATGGGCCCTATATGACGTTGGGCCACATATGGCCCATGGTTGACGTCTGGCATTAACAGGCCGAAAATGACAACAGGACGAAAGTGGCCCAAAGCTATAGTGGGCCTCTAACAGGCCGAATGTCAGACATGGCCGAATATGACCCAAATCCTTCACAGTCGTTTATGGGCCGAAAGTTTTGATGGCCTGTAAATGGGCCCAAATGAAGCAGGACCTTTAACAAGCCAGGAATACACCGGGCCGTAATTCGGCCCAATTACTTAGCGGACTGTTAACGGGCCAGAAGTGACCATGAGCTGCATTGATGACAAGTTTAGGACAGGCCGTTGATGGGCCGATTTGACAGAGAATGTTGGGCCTTTAGCTAGGTCGGCCCATTATGGTCTGCAGAATCTTGTCGGCCTTTAGCAGGGCCGGCCCATTATGGTCTGCAAAATCATGTGGGCCTTTAGCTGGGTTGTCCCATTATGGTCTGCTAAATTTTGTGGGCCTTTAGCTGGGCCGGCCCATTATGGTCCACTAAATCTTATGGTCCTTTGGTTGGGCCGGCCCATTTAAACTTTGTGGGCCACTTTTGGGCCGGTCCACGTGTGAACATTTCATAGGCCCATCTCGACCGTTGGATGAGTGACACCTGTGCCAACGCGGAGCTGACGCGTGGATCCGTCAGCCAATGAGAATTTTACACGTGGAAAATCAGCATTGGTCGTGGCTGTTAACGGGTTATCAGATCCAAAATCCGACCCGATAGCTTAACGGCGTTCCGTTACGGTGGATGCCACATGTCGATCACCCTTGACGAAAGCACTTCCGTGACGCGTGATTTATCGTCATGGAAGTGGACACTTCCGTGATGATAATTTTGGCAATGTCATGGAACACTTCTACGACAGCACAGGTATGACTATCTTGATTGTGTCATAAATTTGTCATGGATGTACATGCATGACAGAAAACGCGACCTACTGTGACAAACACGTATCATCACGGAAGTGTATTTTTTTGTAGTGAATAAGTCATACGTATTTAGAGAGAAATTTTTTTGCTTGCACCGATGACAACTTACTTAGAGGATCTTACTCAATCCATAGGTAGGTATAGTGGACTCTCATGGCAAACTGGTTTAAGGGTATTTGGAAGCACAAGTAGTATCTCTACTTGGTGCGTTGAATTTGGCTAGCACGAGGGGGAATGGAAAGCTCAACCATGTTGGATGATCCATGACAATATAATTTATCTTAGATGTAAGAAAACATAACCCATTATGTTGTCTTCCTTGTCCAACGTCAACTCTTTTAGCATGTCTTATTTTAATGAGTGCTCACAATCATAAAAGATATCCAAGATAGTATATCTATATGTGAAGACCTCTCTTTCTTTATTACTTCCTATTAATTGCAACGATGACCAAAACTATGTTTGTCAACCCTCAACAACTTTTATTCATCATACTTTTTCTATGTGAGCTCATTACTCTCCATAAGACTCACATGATCTTTTTGTTTCTTTCTCTTTTGTTTTATTCACTTAAGATCTGGCAAAATAATCAAGCCCTTGACTCAACACTAATCTTTATTATATAGCTCACGGACTCGATTACATAGAAGAATTATAAAGCAAAACTCACGACTAGATCATACTAAGAACTTTTATTCTACTAGATCAAGATATTAACAAAAGGATCGAACTAAGAAAAATGGTAAAGATAAAAGTGATGGTGATACGATACCGGGGCACTCCCCCAAGCTTGGCAGTTGCCAAGGGGAGTGCCCATACCCATGTGGTTATGTCTCCTTTGTTGGTGAAGAAGGTGGAGTTGTTGATGATGGATAGTCGCACATTGAGCGTAGGAGGTCTTATAACTTGCGGATAATGCCCTTGAGTGCGATGATATGCTCCGTCAACAAAATATTTTCACGTGTGAGATACTTATTTTGTATATGAGCTAACTCAATCATCTTGAAAGCTTTGATCTCTGTTGGGGTAAGAAGATTGTGATCAAGTTGAAGGGTGTCTTCTGTTGCCGGAACTTGGTCCTCCATAGCCTTCTTGATCCTCCATATCCTTGTTGATCTCCATGGGTTCTTCTCTCTTCAGCTCTATCTTCATTAGCCAAGCATCATTTCCCTCATGGTTGGAGGAGGAGGGAGACGACATAATGCCTGGCCTTGACAACCTTGACAGAAAACAGCTTGAAACAAAGATAGGTGATTTTTGCGTGATACGGGACTCAAAACCTCCGGGAGATTATATAATGAATTTTTACCGCCAAAATACGTGCCGTGTACAAAAACGGAGTCCGGAGAGCACACGAGGTGCCCACGAGGTAGGGGGGCACGCCCAGGAGGGTAGGGCGCGCCCTCCACCCTCGTGGAGCCCTCGTCTCCTTCCCGGACTACTACTTATTTTTCTATTTTTCTATATATTCCAAAACAGAGAAATATTGCCTTAAAAACTATTTTGGAGTCGGTTTACTTACCATACCACATACCTATTCCTTTTCAGAGTCTGAAACGTTTCGGAAAGTGTCCCTTATGTATTCCTCCGGGGTTACAGTTTCAATAATATTGGTTTCAACATTTATGGGATTACCTGAGATATAATGTTTGATTCTTTGACCATTCACCACCTTCGGATTTGTGCCTTCGAAGTTATTGATTTTTATGGCACTGGAATGATAGACCTCCTCAATAACGTAAGGACCTTCCCATTTAGAGAGAAGTTTTCCTGCCAAAAATCTTAAACGAGAGTTGTATAGCAATACATAATCACCTACATTAAACTCACGCTTTTGTATTCTTTTGTCATGCCATCTTTTAACCTTTTCTTTAAACAACTTGGTATTTTCATAGGCTTGGGTTCTCCATTCATCAAGTGAGCTAATATCAAATAACCTCTTCTCACCGGCAAGTTTGAAATCATAATTGAGTTCTTTAATAGCCCAATGCTTTGTGTTCTAGTTCGAGAGGTAAGTGAAATGCTTTTCCATAAACCATTTTATACGGAGACATACCCATAGGATTTTTATATGCAGTTCTATAGGCCCATAATGCATCATCAAGTTTCTTGGACCAATTTTTTCTAGATCTATTAACAGTCTTTTGCAAAATTAATTTGAGCTCTCTATTACTCAATTCTACTTGACCACTAGACTAAGGATGATAAGGAGACGCAATTTAATGATTAACATCATATTTAGCTAGCATTTTACGAAAAGCACCATGAATAAAATGTGAACCACCATTAGTCATTAAATATCTAGGGACTCCAAATCATGGAAAAATAACTTCTTTAAGCATTTTAATAGAAGTGTTATGATCAGCACTACTAGTTAGAATAGCTTCTACCCATAGTAACGTAATCAACAGCAACTAAAATATGTGTATATCCATTAGAGGAAGGAAAGGGTCCCATATAGTCAAAGCCCCAAACATCAAATGGTTCAATAACGAGTGAATAGTTCATAGGCATTTCTTGACGTCTACTAATATTACCAATTCTTTGACATTCATCACAAGATAAGACAAACTTACGGGCATCCTTGAAGAGAGTAGGCCAATAAAAACCAGATTGCAATACCTTATGTGCAGTTCTATCTCCAGCATGGTGTCCTCCATAAGCTTCAGAGTGACACTTGCGTAGGATCTGTTCCTGTTCATGCTCAGGTACACAACGTCTAATAACACCATCTACTCCTTCTTTATAAAGATGTGGGTCATCCCAAAAGTAATGCCTCAAATCATAGAAGAACTTTTTCTTTTGCTGGTATGTGAAACTAGGTGGTATAAACTTAGCAACAATGTAATTAGCATAATCAGCATACCATGGAGCAGTATGAGAAGCATTTATGACATTTAATAGCTCATGAGGAAAGCTATCGTCAATAGGAAGTGGGTCATCAAGCACATTTCTAACCTAGACAAGTTGTCTGCAACGGGGTTCTCAGCTCACTTTCTATCAACGATGTAAGTCAAATTCTTGTACCAAGAGAACACATCTAATAAGTCTAGGTTTAGCATCTTTCTTTTCCATAAGATATTTAATAGCAGCATGATCAGTGTGAATAGTTACTTTAGAATCAACAATATAAGGTCTGAACAGAATTCTTTTTCAGTGGTAGCATAATTTCTTTGATCATTGTCTAGGGTTTTACTAGCATATTGAATAACGTTTAATTTTTTATCAACTCTTTGTGCTAGAACAGCACCTACAGCATAATCACTAGCATCACACATAATTTCAAAGGGTAAATTTCAATCAGGTGCTGAACAATAGGTGCAAAGATTAATGCTTTCTTAAGTATTTCAAATGCTTCTACACAATCATCATCAAAAACAAATGGTATATATTTTTGTAATAAATTAGTCAGAGGCCGAGAAATTTTTGAGAAGTCCTTAATGAACCTCCTATAAAATCCGGCATGACCAAGGAAACTTCTTATACCTTTGATGTCCTTGGGACATGGCATCTTTTCAATAGCATCAACCTTGGCTTTACCAACTTCAATACCTCTTTCAGAAACTTTGTGCCGCAAGACAATACCTTCATTAACCATAAAGTGGCACTTTTCCCAATTCAAGACAAGATTAGTTTCGTCACATCTCTGCAAATCTCGATCAAGGTTGCTCAAGCAATCATCAAAAGAAGATCCATAGACGGAGAAATCATCCATGAAAACCTCACAAATCTTTTCACGAAAGTCAGAGAATATAGCCATCATGCATCTTTGAAAGGTAGCAGGTGCATTACATAGACCAAAAGGCATACGTCTATAAGAAAAAGTACCAAAAGGGCATGTAAAAGTAGTCTTTGATTGATCTTTGGCTGACACAGGTATTTGGGAGAAACCAGAATATCCATCAGAAAGCAAAAATGTGTATGTTTGGATAATCTTTCTAGCATTTGATCAATAAAAGGTAAGGGGTAATGATCCTTTTTAGTTGCCTTATTTAATTTACGGAAATCAATTACCATCCTATAACCTGTAATAATTCTTTGAGGAATCAATTCATCTTTATCATTAGGAACGACAGTAATACCTCCCTTCTCAGGGACACAATGGACAGGGCTTACCCACTGACTATCAGCAACGAGATAGATTATACCTGCCTCAAGGAGCTTTAGTATCTCCTTTCTTACCACTTCTTTCATTTTAGGATTCAGACGGCGTTGATGATCACGAACTGGTTTAGCATCTTATTCCAAATTTATTTTATGTTGACATAGAGTGGGACAAATGCCCTTAAGATCATCAAGAGTATACCCAATAGCAGCACGGTGCTTCTTCGGAGTTTTCAATAATCTCTCTTCCTCATGCTCTGAAAGGTTAGCACTAATAATAACAGGATATATCTTTTTCTCATCAAGATAAGCATTTTTAAGAATATCAGCTACCAGTTTAAGCTCAAACACAGGATCACCCTTGGGTGGAGGAGGATCCCCTAGGATTTCAACAAGTAAATTGTGTTTCAGAATAGGTTCCTGTTTAAAGAATACTTCATCTATTTCCCTTCTTTCATTCATAAACATGTCACTTTCATGGTCTAGCAAATAGTGTTCTAAAGGATCAATGGGAGGTACGGCAATAGAAGCAAGACCAATAATTTCATCCTTACTAGGTAATTCTTCTTCATGGTGTTGTCTACAAAATTTAGAAAAATTAAATTCATGAGTCATATCATCTAAACCAATAGTAACAACATCCCTTTTGCAATCTATAGTAGCATTAACAGTGTTTAAGAAGGGTCTACCAAATATAATGGGACAAAAGCTATTTTGTGGAGAACCAAGAACAAGAAAATCAGAAGGATGTTTAGTATTCCCACACAAGACTTCAACATCTCTAACAATTTCTGTCGGTGAAATAGTATCTCTATTGGCAAGTTTAATTGTGACATCAATATCTTTTATTTCCGCAGGTGCAATCTCATGCATAATTTCTTTGTATAAGGAATGAGGTATTGCGCTAGCACTAGAACCCATATCACATAAGCCATGATAACAATGATCTCCTATTTTAACAGAAATAACAGGCATGCCTACCACAGGTCTAGATTTATCTTTAGCACACGGTTTAGCAATTCTAGCAGTTTCATCACAGAAACAAATAACATGCCCATCAATATTATCAGACAAGAGATCTTTAACAATAGCAATATTAGGTTCAACTTTAACTTGCTCAGTAGGTGTGTATGTTTTAATATTGCTTTTACGAACCACAGTTGAAGCTTTAGCATGATCCTTTATCCTAACAGGGAAATGTGGTTTCTCAACATAAGCAGTAGGAACAATAGGATCATTATAAGTGACAATCTTTTCTTCAACTTTAATAGGTGCAGCTACTTTTACTTCTATGAGAGGATGATATTTAAACCACTTCTCCTTAGGGAGATCAACATAAGTAGCAAAAGATTCACAGAAAGAAGCTACTATCTCACAGTCAAGTCCATATTTAGTGCTAAATTTACGGAAAACATCGGTATCCATAAAAGATTTAACACAATCAAAACTAGGTGTCATACCTGACTCCTTACCTTTGTCGAGGTCCCAATCTTCAGAGTTGCGTTTAATTCTTTCCAATAAATCCCATTTGAATTCAATAGTCTTCATCATAAAAGAGCCAGCACAAGAAGTATCAAGCATGGTGCGATTGCTATCAGAAAGCCGAGCATAAAAATTTTGAATAATCATTTCTCTTGAGAGCTCATGATTGGGGCATGAATATAACATTGATTTAAGCCTCCCCCAAGCTTGAGCGATGCTTTCTCCTTCGCGAGGCCAAAAATTATATATATAATTGTGATCACGATGAACAAGATGCATAGGATAAAACTTCTGATGAAATTCCAATTTCAATCGTTTGTAATTCCAAGACCCCATATCATCACATAGCCTATACCATGTCGATGCATCTCCCTTCAAAGATAAAGGGAAGACCTTCTTCTTAACAACATCTCCGGGTACACCTGCAAGCTTAAATAATCCACAAACTTCATCCACATATATTAGATGCTCATCAGGATGCTTTGTTCCATCTCCTAAAAAGGGATTAGCTATCAGTTTTTCTATCATACCTGAAGGAATTTCAAAGCAGACATTTTCATTTTCAGTAGGTTCAGTAGGTTGAGGAGCAACTCTTTGCTCTACTGGTCGGGGTTAAGATACCCCGAACAAACCCCTGAGAGGATTACTTTCCATAGTAACAAGTGACCGTAAATTTCAGCACACTATATAAATTTTTCCTTACCAAATTCCACCTACCAAAGGCGCTTCACTCCCCGGCAACGGCGCCAGAAAAGAGACTTGATGATCCACAAGTATAGGGGATCTATCGTAGTCCTTTCGATAAGTAAGAGTGTCGAACCCAATGAGGAGCAGAAGGAAATGATAAGCGGTTTCCAGCAAGGTATTCTCTGCAAGTACCGAAATAAGTGGTAACAGATAGTTTTCTGATAGGATAATTTGTAACGAGCAACAAGTAACAAAAGTAAATAAGGTGCAGCAAGGTGGCCCAATCCTTTTTGTAGCAAAGGACAAGCCTGGACAAACTCTTATATTATGTAAAGTGCTCCCAAGGACACATGGGAATATCGTCAAGCTAGTTTTCATCACGTTCATATGATTCGCGTTCAGTACTTTGATAATTTGGTATGTGGGTGGAACGGTGCTTGGGTACTACCCTTACTTGGACAAGCATCCCACTTATGATTAAACTCTATTGCAAGCATCCGCAACTACAACAAAAGTATTAAGGTAAACCTAACCATAGCATGAAACATATGGATCCAAATCAGCCCCTTACGAAGCAACGCATAAACTAGGGTTTAAGCTTCTGTCACTCTAGCAACCCAACATCTACTTATTACTTCCCAATTCCTTCCTCTAGGCCCAAATAATGGTGAAGTGTCATGTCGTCGAAGTTCACATAACACCACTAGAGGAGAGACAACATACATCTCATCAAAATATCAAACGAATACCAAATTCACATGACTACTAATAGCAAGACTTTCCCATGTCCTCAGGAACAAAAGTAACTACTCACAAAGCATAAACATGTTCATAATCAGAGGGGTATTAATATGCATATAGGATCTGAACATATGATATTCCACCAATTAAACCAACTAGCATCAACTACAAGGAGTAATTAACACTACTAGCAACCTACTAGCACCAATTCCGGACTTGGAGACGAGAATTGGATACAAGAGATGAACTAGGGTTTTGAGAGGAGATGGTGATGATGAAGATGTTGATGGAGATTGCCCTCCCCCGATGAGAGGAACGTTGGTGATGACGATGGCGATGATTTCCCCCTCCGGGAGGGAAGTTTCCCCGGCAGAATAGCTCCGCCAGAGCCCTAGATTGGTTCGGCCAAGGTTCCGCCTCGTGGTGGAGTTTCGTCCGAGAAGATGGCTTATGATATTTTCCCATCGAAAGACTTTATATAGAATAAGATGGCCACCGGAGGGCCACCAAGGGGCCCACGAGGTAGGGGGCGCGCCCGGGGGGGTAGGGCGCGCCCCCACCCTCATGGGTAGGGTGTGCCCCCCCTGGTGAATTCCTTCCGCTGAGTATTTTTGATATATTCTGAAAACGTCTTCCGTGAAGTTTCAATACTTTTGGAGCTGTGCAGAATAGGTCTCTAATATTTGCTCCTGTTCCAGCCCAGAATCCTAGCTGCCGGCATTCTCCCTCTTTATGTAAACCTTGTAAAATAAGAGAGAATAGGCATAAGTATTGTGACACAATGTGTAATAACAGCCCATAATGCAATAAATATCGATATAAAAGCATGATGCAAAATGGACGTATCAGTCCCGTAGCATGCACGTATGGTAAACGTTATGTAACAAATTTGAAACATGAGGTGTTATTTGATTGTCCTCCTTATGAGTGGCGGTCGGGGACGAGCGATGGTCTTTTCCTACCAATCTATACCCCTAGGAGCATGCGCATAGTGCCGAGGTTTTTGATGACTTGTAGATTTTTGCAATAAGTATGTGAGTTCTTTATGACTAATGTTGAGTCCATGGATTATACGCATTCTCACCCTTCCATCCTTGCTAGCCTCTTCGGCACCGTGCATTGCCCTTTCTCACATTGAGAGTTGGCGCAAACTTCGCCGGTACATCCAAACGCCGTGATATGATACGCTCTTTCACACATAAACCTCCTTATATCTTCCTCAAAACAGCCACCATACCTACCTATTATGGCATTTCCATAGCCATTCCGAGATATATTGCCATGCAACTTTCCACCATTCCGTTTGTCATGGCACATTCATTATTGTCATATTGCTTAGCATGATCATGTAGTTGACATAGTATTTGTGGCAAAGCCACCGTTCATAATTCTTTCATACATGTCACTCTTGGTCCATTGCATATCCTGATACACTGCCGGAGGCATTCATATAGAGTCATCTTTTGTTCTAGTATCGAGTTGTAATCATTGAGTTGTAAATAAATAGAAGTGTGATGACCATCATTTTCTAGAGCATTGTCCCAAGTGAGGAATTATAAAAAAAGAAAGAGAAAGGCCATAAACAAGGAGAAGGCCCAAAAAAAGAATGAGAGAAAAAGAGAGAAGGGACAATGTTACTATCCTTTGCCACGCTTATGCTTCAAAGTAGCACCATAATCATCATGATAGAGAGTCTCTTGTTTTGTCACTTTCATATACTAGTGGGAATTTTCATTATAGAACTTGGCTTGCATATTCCAACAATGGGCCTCCTCAAGTGCCCTAGGTCTTCGTGAGCAAGCAAGTTGGATGCACACTCACTTAGTTTCTTTTGTTGAGCTTTCATACATTTATAGCTCTAGTGCATCCGTTGCATGGCAATCCCTACTCCTTGCATTAACATCAATCGGTGAGAATATCCATATCCCATTGATTAGCCTCATTGATGTTAGACTTTCTCCTTTTTGTCTTCTCCACATAACCCCCTCATTATATTCTATTCCACCCATAGTGCTATGTCCATGGCTCCCGCTCATATATTGCGTGAAAGTTTATAGGTTTGAGATTACTAAAGCATGAAACAATTGCTTGGCTTGTCATCGGGGTTGTGCATGATGAGACCAATCTTGTGTGACGAAAATGGAGCATGACTAAACTATATGATTTTGTAGGGATGAACTTTCTTTGGCCATGTTATTTTGAGAAGACATAATTGCTTAGTTAGTATGCTTGAAGTATTATTATTTTTATGTCAATATGAAATTTTGTCTTGAATCTTTCGGATCTGAATATTCATACCACAATTAAGAAGAATTACATTAAAATTATGCCAAGTAGCACTCCACATCAAAAATTATGTTTTTATCATTTACCTACTCGAGGACGAGCATGAATTAAGCTTGGGGATGCTTGATACGTCTCCAACGTATCTATAATTTTTGATTGCTCCATGCTATATTATCTACTATTTTGGACATTATTGGGCTTTATTATCCACTTAAGAAGGTCTTCCCTTTATCTTTGAAGGGAGATGCATCGACATGGTATAGGCTATGTGATGATACGGGGTCATGGAACGACAAACGATTGAAATTGGAATTTCATCAAAAGTTTTATCCTATGCATCTTATTCATCGTGATCGCAATTATATTTATAATTTTTGGCCTCGCGAAGGAGAAAGCATCGCTCAAGCTTGGGGGAGGCTTAAATCAATGTTATATTCATGCCCCAATCATGAGTTCTCAAGAGAAATGATTATTCAAAATTTATATGCTCGGCTGTCTGATAACAATCGCACCATGCTCGATACTTCTTGTGCTGGCTCTTTTATGGACTATTGAATTCAAATGGGATTTATTGGAAATAATTAAACGCAACTCTGAAGATTGGGACCTCGACAAAGGTAATGAGTCAGGTATGACACCTAAGTTTGATTGTGTTAAATCTTTTATGAATACCGATGTTTTCAGTAAATTTAGCACTAAATATGGACTTGACTCTGAGATAGTAGCTTCTGTCTGTGAATCTTTTGATACTCATGTTGATCTCCCTAGGGAGAAGTGGTTTAAATATCATCCTCCCATAGAAGTAAAAGTAGCTACACCTATTAAAGTTGAAGAAAAGACTATCACTTATAATGATCCTATTGTCCCTACTGCTTATGTTGAGAAACCACCTTTTCCTGTTAGGATAAAAGATCACGCTAAAGCTTCAACTATGGTTCGTAAAAGCAATATTAGAAGTTATACACCTGCTGAGCAAATTAAAGTTGAACCTAATATTGCCATTGTTAAAGATCTCTTGTCTGATAATATTGATGGGCATGTTATTCATTTCCGTGATGAGATTGCTAGAATTGCTAAACCTTGTGCTAAAGATAAACCTAGATCTTTGGTAGGCATGCCTGTTATCTATTATATTATTAAAACGATAGAAAACGAACGACTCAGATCTAACCATTGTAAAAGAGTTAAAAAGAACGGCTGTGATTTGCAAAAAAGAAGTTTCTACTATTTTCCTATCTCATATGTTTCTGGCCAGAGTAAAAAATAATAATAGCCAGGCTAACGGTATTGGAATCAGCCGGACAAGCAAACACACGATGGAAAAACGTAAAGCCGGAGTCCAGATGCAATACTATACGTATATTGGAATAGGCCAGACAATCAAAACAAGATGGAAAAAGGAAAAGCTGGAGTCTGAACTAAATACGTACATACAAATAACTAGCAAAAGTGCCCATGCGTTGCAACGGGAGAAATAACACTCTCACATTTCTAGTAAAAGGGCATAACATAAAGTGCGAGAATCAGGCGGCCCAAATGTGGTAGAAATATAAAAACTTACGAGAATTCTCAAGAGTGGATGTTCGTCCGCTTATCTTCGTAAGCTTCGGCTAGCCGACCTAGTAAATTTGACTGTCTTGGTAAGCTTTGGCCACACTACCTTATAAATTTGATTTCACACACCTATAACTTACTCCCTCCGTTTTTAAATATTTTTCTTTTTAGAGATTTCAAATCAACTACCACATACGGATGTATATAGACATATTTTAGAGCGTAGATTCACTCATTTTTGTTTCATATGTAGCCATTTGTTGAAATTTTTAGAAAGACAAATTTTTAGAAAGAAAGGGAGTATTAACAATTTACCATGAGAACAAAAGCTTAAGCAGCCTGTCCTGCCATTAAAACTGAGTGCAAGAACATGAGAAGTCAACTATAGTAGAGGAAACTTAGTAATGCGTATCTAAAAATAAGTGACATGCATACTTAATTGTTTGCTTGAGCAGTGAACATATGTCAAATTTTGACTTGTAGTTTTTTTGCGAGGACTTGTAGCTATATATATCCAATAAAGTTATATATATATAATAGCCTTGCATTTTTCTTGAATACTAAATTCAGGTTTTAATAAAACAACTCAGAATGCAACCTTCTGCCCTGTGCATGAACAAAAAATATTATCATATTTTTGAACTCCAAATCGCAATAGTAAATAGATGCAACAAAAAATAGGAGATCATTGTTATCATGGCTTATGTGATATGGGTGCCAGTGCTAGTGCTATACCTCATGACTTATACAAAGAAATTATGCATGATATTGCACCTGCTGACATAGAAGATATCGATGTCACAATTAAACTTGCCAATAGAGATACTATTTGACCAATTGGAATAGTTAGAGATGTTGAAGTCGTGTGTGGGAAAACTAAATATCCTGCTGATTTTCTTGTTCTTGATTCCCCACAAGATAGCTTTTGTCCCATTATATTTGGTAGACCCTTCTTGAACACTGTTAATGCTAAGATAGATTGCAAAAAGGATGTTGTTACTATTGGTTTAGGTGATATGTGTCATGAATTTAATTTCTCTAAATTTCATAGACAACACCGTGAAGAGGAATTACCTAGTAAAGATGATATTATTGGTCTTGCTTCTATTGCCGTACCTCCTAGTGATCCTTTAGAACAATATTTGCTAGACCATGAAAATGATATGTTTATGAATGAAAGAAGGGAAATAGATGAAGTATTCTTTAAATGGGAACCCATCCTGAAACACAATTTGCCTGTTGAAATCCTAGGGGATCCTCCTCCACCCAAGGGTGATCCCGTGTTTGAGCTTAAACCGTTACCTGATACTCTTAAATATGCTTATCTTGATGAGAAAAAGATATATCCTGTTATTATTAGTGCTAACCTCTCAAAGCATGAAGAAGAAAGATTATTGAAAACTCTGAAGAAGCACCATGCTGCTATTGGATATACTCATGATCTTAAGGGCATTAGTCCCACTCTGTGTCAACACAAAATAAATTTGGAGGAAGATGCCAAACCAGTTCGTGATCATCAACGACGGCTGAATCCTAAGATGAAGGAAGTGGTAAGAAAGGAAATACTAAAGCTTCTTGAGGCAGGTATAATTTATCCCGTTGCTGATAGTCAGTGGGTAAGTCCTGTCCATTGCATCCCTCATAAGGTAGGTATTACTGTCGTTCCTAATGATAAAGATGAGTTGATCCCGCAAAGAATTATTATAGGTTATAGGATGGTAATTGATTTCCGCAAATTAAATCAAGCTACTAAAAAGATCATTACCCCTTACCTTTTATCGATCAAATCAAATGCTAGAAAGGTTATCCAAACATACACATTTTTGCTTTCTAGATGGTTATTCTGGTTTCTCGCAAATACCTGTGTCAGCCAATGATCAATCAAAGACTACTTTTACTTGCCCTTTTGGTACTTTTGCTTATAGACGTATGCCTTTTGGTTTATGTAATGCACCTGCTACCTTTCAAAGATGAATGATGGCTATATTCTCTGACTTTTGTGAAAAGATTTGTGAGGTTTTCGTGGACGATTTTTCCGTCTATGGATCCTCTTTTGATGATTGCTTAAGCAATCTTGATCAAGTTTGGCAGAGATGTGAAGAAACTAATCTTGTCTTGAATTGGGAAAAGTGCAACTTTATGGTTAATGAAGGTATTTTCTTGGGGCATAAAGTTTCTAAAAGAGGTATTGAAGTTGATAAAGCCAAGGTTGATGCTATTGAAAAGATGCCATGTCCCAAGGACATCAAAGGTATAAGAAGTTTCCTTGGACACGCTGGTTTTTATAGGAGGTTCATTAAGGACTTCTCAAAAATTTCTCGGCCTCTGGCTAATTTATTACAAAAAGATATACCATTTGTTTTCGATGATGATTGTGTAGAAGCATTTGAAATACTTAAGAAAGCATTGATCTCTGCACCTATTGTTCAGCCACCTGATTGGAATTTACCTTTTGAAATCATCTGTGATGCTAGTGATTATGTTGTAGGTGTTGTTCTAGGGCAAAGAGTTGATAATAAATTAAATGTTATTCAATATGCTAGTAAAACTCTAGACAATGCTCAGAGAAATTATGCTACTATTGAAAAAGAATTCTTAGCAGTTGTATTTGCTTGTGATAAGTTCATACCTTATATTGTTGATTCCAAAGTAACTATTCTACACAACTCCAAAATTATGAAACTTCACGGAAGATATTTCCAAATATATAAAAAATACTGAGAGCAAGAACTTCACCAGGGGGGCCACACCCTGCCCACGAGGGTGGGGGAGCGCCCTACCCCCCTGGGCGTGCCCCCTACCTCGTGGGCCCCCTGGTGGCCCTCCGGTGGCCATCTTCTCCTATATGGAGTCTTTCGATGGGAAAAAAATCATAAGCCACCTTCTCGGACGAAACTCCACCGCCACGAGGCGGAACCTTGGCGGAACGAATCTAGGGCTCTGGCGTAGCTGTTCTGCCGGGGAAACTTCCCTCCCGGAGGGGGAAATCATCGCCATCGTCATCATCAACGCTCCTCTCATCGGGAGAGGGCAATCTCCATCAACATCTTCATCAGCACCATCACATCTCAAAACCCTAGTTCATCTCTTGTATCCAATTCTTGTCTCCAAGTCCGGGATTGGTTCTAGTAGGTTGCTAGTAGTGTTAATTACTCCTTGTAGTTGATGCTAGTTGGCTTAATTGGTGGAAGATCATATGTTCAGATCCTATGTGCATATTAATACCCCTCTGATTATGAACATGTTTATGCTTTGTGAGTAGTTACTTTTGTTCCAGAGGACATGGGAGAAGTCTTGCTATTAGTAGTCATGTGAATTTGGTATTCGTTCGATATTTTGATGAGATGTATGTTGTCTCTCCTCTAGTGGTGTTATGTGAACGTGGACTACATGACACTTCACCATTATTTGGGCCTAGAGGAAGGCATTGGGAAGTAATAAATAGATGATGGGTTGCTAGAGTGACAGAAGCTTAAACCCTAGTTTATGCGTTGCTTCATAAGGGGCTGATTTGGATCCATATGTTTCATGCTATGGTTAGGTTTACCTTAATATTTTTGTTGTAGTTGCGGATGCTTGCAATAGAGGTTAATCATAAGTGGGATGCTTGTCCAAGTAAGGGAAGTACCCAAGCACCGGTCCACCCACATACCAAATTATCAAAGTACCCAACGCGAATCATATAAACGTGATGAAAACTAGCTTGATGATATTCCCATGTGTCCTCCGGACTCCGTTTTCGTACACGCCCCCCTACCTCGTGTGCTCTCCGGACTCCGTTTTCGTACACGACACATATTTTGGTCGGTAAAAATTCATTATATAATCTCCCGGAGGTTTTGAGTCCCGTATCACGCAATTATCTCCTGTTTGTGTTTCGAGTTGTTGCTGTTGCAGATTAGAGCAGGATGTCTTCGCAAGAGTCAGTCGGGGAGAGCCGGGTGTCTCATCCGGCACCGAGATCAATGACCAACAATCATATTGACCCCTTTCGTCCAGCAACGGAGGAGGAGATGGAGGCTGATTTGAAGAGGATAGATGCCATGGAAGAAGATCAAGAAGTCACTTCCCGCCTCCAAGCTGGATTCACAATGGGAGAACTGCAGAGCTCAGCTATTCCAAACTCAGTTATACCTGCCAATGTTAGATTTCTTTCTTATGAGATTATGAAAAAGAGTGTTACTGGTTCTCCCGCAGCTATGAAGCACCCTTGGGTGCAAGGAGCTTTGGCTGTTACAGGAAAACTCCGAAAGGAAATAATGGACCTCAAGCAGCAAGTCAACAAGCTTGAGGAGGAGAACCGTATCTTGAGGGGCATCATCGCCAAGAATATCACATCACCATCCCCGAAAAGAGAGACATAATCACATGGGTATGGGCACTCCACTTGGCAACTGCCAAGCTTGGGGGAGTGCCCCGGTATTGTATCACCATCACTTTTATCTTTACCATTTTTCTTAGTTCGATCCTTTTGATAATATCTTGATCTAGTAGAATAAAAGTTCTTAGTATGATTTAGTTGTGAGTTTTGCTTTATTATCCTTCTATGTAATCGAGTCCGTGAGCTATATAATAAAGATTAGTGTTGAGTCAAGGGCTTGATTATTTTGCCATGATCCTAAAGGAATAAAAGAAAAGAGAAAGAAATAAAAGAAACAAAGAGATCATGTGAGTCTTATGGAGAGTAATGAGCTCACATAGAAGAGTATTTTGAATAAAAGTTGTTGAGAGTTAACAGACACAGTTTTGGTCATCGTTGCAATTAATAGGAAGTAATAAAGAAAGAGAGTACTTCACATATAAATATACTATCTTGGACATCTTTTATGATTGTGAGCACTCATTAAAATATGACATGCTAAAGAGTTGACATTGGACAAGGAAGACAACGTAATGGGTTATGTTTTCTTACATCTGAGATAAATTATATAGTCTTGGATCATCCAACATGATGAGCTTGCCTTCCCCCCTCATGCTAGCCAAATTTATTGCACCAAGCAGAGATACTACTTGTGCTTCCAAATACCCTTAAACCAGTCCTGCCATAAGAGTCCACCATATCTACCTATGGATTGAGTAAGATCCATCAAGTAAGTTGCCATCGGTGCAAGCAATAAAAATTGCTCTCTAAATATGTTTGATTGATTGGTGTGGAGGAAATAACCTTTATACGAGCGTGTGATATGGAAGTAATAAAAGCGACAGACTGCATAATAAAGGTCCATATACAAATTGGCAATATAAAGTGACGTTCTTTCGCATTAAGATTTTGTGCATCCAACCATAAAAGCGCATGACAACCTCTGCTTCCCTTTGCGAAGGGCCTATATTTTACTTTTATCTCCTACATTGCATAAGAGTCATGGTGATCTTCACCCTTCCTTTTTACATTTTATCCTTTGGCAAGCACAATATGTTGGAAAGATCCTCATATATATGGATAATTGGATGTGAGTTTTCATGAACTATTATTGTTGACATTACCCTTGAGGTAAAACTTTGCGAGGCAAAACTATAAGCCCCTATCTTTCTGTGTGTCCGACTAAAACTCCATACCCATAAGAATTGTGTGAGTGTCAGCAATTGTGAAAGACTATGTGATAGTTGAGTATGTGGACTTGCTGAAAAGCACTTATACATTGACTCTTTCCTATGATATGATAAATTGCAATTGGTCCAATGACTGAGATTGTAGTTGTTAGTTTTCAATGAAGTTTACGATCCATACTTGATATTGTGATTGAATTGTTACCGTAGCATTAGAGATATATGACAAGAATTATATAAGTTGCTGTTCTAAGAATGATCATGATGCCCTCATGTCCGTATTTTATTTTTATCGACACCTCTATCTCTAAACATGTGGACATATTTTTTGATTTCGGCTTTCGCTTGAGGGCAAGCGAGGTCTAAGCTTGGGGGAGTTGATACGTCCATTTTGCATCATGCTTTTCTATCGATATTTATTGCATCATGGGCTGTTATTACACATTATGTCACAATACTTATGCCTATTCTTTCTTATTTTAGAAGGTTTACATAAAGAGGGAGAATGCCGGCAGTTGGGATTCTGGGCGAGAAAAGGAGTAAATATTATAGACCTATTCTACACAGCTCCAACAGTCCTGAAACTTCACGGAAGATGTTTTCCAAATACATAAAAAATACTGAGAGCAAGAACTTCACCAGGGGGGCCACACCCTGCCCACGAGGGTGGGGGCGCGCCCTACCCCCCTGGGCGCGCCCCCCTACCTCGTGGGCCCCCTGGTGGCCCTCCGGTGGCCATCTTCTGCTATATGGAGTCTTTCGATGGGAAAAAATCATAAGCCATCTTCTCGGACGAAACTCCGCCGCCACGAGGCGGAACCTTGGCGGAACCAATCTAGGGCTCTGGCGGAGCTGTTCTGCCAGGGAAACTTCCCTCCTGGAGGGTGAAATCATCGCCATCGTCATCACCAATGCTCCTCTCATCGGGAGAGGACAATTTCCATCAACATCTTCATCGACACCATCTCATCTCAAAACCCTAGTTCATCTCCTGTATCCAATTCTTGTCTCCAAGTCCGGGATTGGTGCCAGTAGGTTGCTAGTAATGTTAATTACTCCTTGTAGTTGATGCTAGTTGGTTTAATTGGTGGAAGATCATATGTTCAGATCCTATATCCATATTAATACCCCTATGATTATGAACATGTTTATGCTTTTTGAGTAGTTACTTTTGTTCCTGAGGACATGGGAGAAGTCTTGCTATTAGTAGTCATGTGAATTTGGTATTCGTTCGATATTTTGATGAGATGTATGTTGTCTCTCCTCTAGTGGTGTTATGTGAACGTCGACTACATGACACTTCACCATTATTTGGGCCTAGAGGAAGGCATTGGGAAGTAATAAGAAGATGATGGGTTTCTAGAGTGACAGAAGCTTAAACCCTAGTTTATGCATTGCTTCGTAAGGGGTTGATTTGGATCCATATGTTTCATGTTATGGTTAGGTTTACCTTAATATTTTTGTTGTAGTTGTGGATGCTTGCAATAGAGGTTAATCATAAGTGGGATGCTTGTCCAAGTAAGGGCAGTACCCAAGCACCGGTCCACCCACATACCAAATTATCAAAGTACCGAACGCGAATCATATGAACGTGATGAAAACTAGCTTGACGATATTCCTATGTGTCCTCGGGAGCGCTTTACATCTTATAAGAGTTTGTCCAGACTTGTCCTTTGCTACAAAAAGGATTGGGCCACCTGCTGCACCTTATTTACTTTTGTTACTTGTTGCTCGTTACAAATTATCTTATCACAAAACTATCTGTTACCACTTATTTCAGTACTTGCAGAGAATACCTTGCTAGAAACCGCTTATCCTTTCCTTCTGCTCCTCGTTGGGTTCGACACTCTTACTTATCGAAAGGACTACGATAGATCCCCTATACTTGTGGGTCATCAGGGCGCGCCCCCCTACCTCGTGGGCACCTCGTGTGCTCTCCCGACTCCATTTTCTTACATGATACGTATTTTGGTTGGTAAAAATTCATTATATAATCTCCCGGAGGATTTGACCTCCGTATCACGCAAATATCTCTTGTCTTTGTTTCGAGCTGTTTTCTGTCAGAGTTGTCCGGGCCAGGCATTATGTCGTCTCCCTCCTCCTCCAACCATGAGGGCAACGATGCTTGGCTAATGAAGATATAGCTGAGGAGAGAAGAACCCATGGAGATCAACAAGGAGGAAGGGATCAAGAAGGCCATGGAGGACCAAGTTTCGGCAACAGAAGACATCCTTCAACTTGATCACAATCTCCTTACCCCAACTGAGATCGAAGCTTTCAAGATGATTGAGTTAGCTTGTATACAAAATAAGTATCTCGCACGTGAAAATATTTTGGTGAAGGAGCATATCATCGCACTCAAAGGCATTATCCACAAGTTAGAAGACCTCCTACGCTCGATGTGCGACTATCCATCATCAACAACTCCACGTTCTTCACCAACAAAGGAGACATAGTCACATGGGTATGGGCACTCCCCTTGGCAACTGCCAAGCTTGGGGGAGTGCCCCGGTATCGTATCACCATCACTTTCTATCTTCACCGTTTTTCTTAGTTCGATCCTTTTGGTTAATATTTTGATCTAGTAGAATAAAAGTTCTTAGTATGATCTAGTTGTGAGTTTTGCTTTAGGATCCTTCTATGTTATCGAGTCCGTGAGCTATATATAATAAAGATTAGTGTTGAGTCAAGGGCTTGACTATTTTGCCATGATCTTGAGTGAATAAAAGAAAAGAGAAAGAATAAAAAGAAACAAAGAGATCATATGGATCTTATGGAGAGTAATGAGCTCACATAGAAAGAGTATGATGAATAAAAGTTGTTGAGAGTTGACAAACATAATTTTGGTCATCGTTGCAATTAATAGGAAGTGATAAAGAAAGAGAGGTCTTCACAATTAAATATACTATCTTTGACATCTTTTATGACTGTAAGAACTCATTAAAATATGACATGCTAAAGAGTTGACATTGGACAAGGAAGACAACATAAGGGGTTATGTTTTCTTGTATCTGAGATAAATTATATTGTCTTGGATCATCCAACATCATTGTGCTTGCCTTTCCCCCTCATGCTAGCCAAATTCATTGCACCAAGTAGAGATACTACTTGTGCTTCCAAACACCCTTAAACCAGTTTTGCCATGAGAGTCCACCATACCTACCTATGATTGAATAAGATCCTTCAAGTAAGTTGTCATCGGTGCAAAGCAATAAAAATTGCTCTCTAAATATGTATGACTTATTAGTGTGGGAGAAAATAAGCTTTATACGATCGTGTGATATGGAAGAAATAAAAGCGACAGACTGCATAATAAAGGTCCATATCACAAGTGGCAATATAAAGTGACGTTCTTTCGCATTAAAATTTTGTGCATCCAACCATAAAAGCGCATGACAACCTCTGCTTCCCTCTGTGAAGGGCCTATCTTTTACTTTTATCCCCTACCTTGCATAAGAGTCATGGTGATCTTCACCCTTCCTTTTTGCATTTTATCTTTTGGCAAGCACAACATGTTGGAAAGATCCCGGTATATATGGCTAATTGGATGTGAGTTTTCATGAATTATTATTGTTGACATTACCCTTGAGGTAAAACGTTGGGAGGCAAAACTATAAGCCCCTATCTTTCTCTGTGTCCAATTAAAACTCCATACCCATAAGTATTGCACGAGTGTTAGAAATTGTGAAACACTATATGATAGTTCAGTATGTGGACTTGCTGAAAACCTCTTATAATTGACTCTTTCCTATGTTATGATAAATTGCAATTGCTCCAATGACTGAGATTATAGTTTGTTAGTTTTCAATGAAGTTTATGATTCATACTTGAAATTGTGATTGAATTGTTACTCTAGCATAAGAGATCATATGACAATAATTATAAGTTGCTTTTCTAAGAATGATCATGATGCCCTCATGTCCGTATTTTATTTTTATCGACACCTCTATCTCTAAATATGTGGACATATTTTTCGATTTCGGCTTTCGCTTGAGGGCAAGCGAGGACTAAGCTTGGGGGAGTTGATACGTCCATTTTGCATCATGCTTTTATATCGATATTTATTGCATTATGGGCTGTTATTACACATTATGTCACAATACTTATGCCTATTCTCTCTTTTTTTACAAGGTTTACATAAAGAGGGAGAATCCCGGCAGCTAGGATTCTGGGCTGGAAAAGGAGCAAATATTAGAGACCTATTCTGCACAAGTCGAAAAGTCCTTAAACTTCACGAAAGATGTTTTCCAAATATATAAAAAATACTGAGAGCAGGAACTTCACCAGGGGGGCCACACCCTGCCCACGAGGGTGGGGGGCGTGCCCTACCCCCCTGGGCGCGCCCCCAACCTCGTGGGCCCCCTGGTGGCCCTCCGATGGCCATCTTCTGCTATATGGAGTCTTTCGATGGGAAAAAAAATCATAAGCCATCTTCTCGGACGAAACTCCGCCGCCACGAGGCGGAACCAATCTAGGGCTCTGGCGGAGCTGTTCTGCCAAGGAAACTTCCCTCTGGGAGGGGGAAATCATCGCCATCGTCATCACCAACGCTCCTCTCATCGGGAGAGGGCAATCTACGTCAACATCTTCACCAGCATCATCTGCTCTCAAAACCCTAGTTCATCTCTTGTATCCAATTCTTGTCTCTAAGCCCGGGATTGGTACCTGTGGGTTGCTAGTAGTGTTAATTACTCCTTGTAGTTGATGCTAGTTGGTTTATTTGGTGGAAGATCATATGTTCAGATCTTATATGCATATTAATACCCCTCTGATTATGAACATGAATATGCTTTGTTAGTAGTTACGTTCGTTCCTGAGGACATGGGAGAAGTCTTGCTATTAGTAGTCATGTGAATTTGGTATTCGTTCGATATTTTGATGAGATGTATGTTGTCTCTCCTCTAGTGGTGTTATGTGAACGTCGACTACATAACACTTCACCATTATTTGGGCCTAGAGGAAGGCATTGGGAAGTAATAAGTAGATGATGGGTTGCTAGAGTGACAAAAGCTTAAACCCTAGTTTATGCATTGCTTTGTAAGGGGCTGATTTGGATCCATATGTTTCATGCTATATTTAAGTATGTCAAAAATTTCATAGCAATAGTTTTCATAGTTTTTTGTCATATGATCTATTTAAGCTTAAACACTAGACATTATGAGCATAATTTTCATAGCAATATTTAAGTATGTAAAAAAATTCAGATTTGTGGAGAGTAACATCATACTTTTCAATCAAAGAAGCAACTTTATAAGCACCCTTAAAAGCAACAAATTCTTCAATTTGTTCGATGTTGTAGTAACTATAAACACCATTTGCATAAGAAGAAGATTTCATTATCATTAAACTCACATAGGTAGGGAAGGTGTTTTTAGGGTTCTTAGAGCAACAAGGAAGATCACAAATTTCACAAAGACTCCAAGCATAACATAGCAATCTGTTTATTTGATCCCATAAGGGTATCCCTTTTTCAGAAATACGGTGACACACAAAATGAGCATGCTCATCTAAAGATTTCCCATCAACTAGGCTAGTTGGGGTTTCAGCATGAGTGCATAAGGATTGAAGATGATCCAAGTAGAACACTTTAAGTGGATCCATATCAATAGATTTTTAGCAAGCAAAGATGCAAGAAAATAGAATGCACATGGAAACTCAAAGAAAGATACATACGGGAAGAAGGTGGACGGAAAAAATGGGCGAATAAAACGGCAAGGGTGAAGTGGGGGAGAGGAAAATGAGAGGCAAATGACAAATAATGTAATGCGAGGGATAAGAGTTTGTGATGCGTACTTGGTATGTCTTGACTTGGCGTAGATCTCCCCGGCAATGGTGCAAGAAATCCTTCTTGCTACCTCTTGAGCACTGCGTTGGTTTTCCCTTGAAGAGGAAAGGGTGGTGCAGTAAAGCAGTGTAAGTATTTCCCTCAGTTTTTGAGAACCAAGGTATCAATCCAGTAGGAGACCACGAGCGAGTCACCTCGTACCTACACAAACAAATAAGAACCTCGCAACCAACGCGATAAAGGGGTTGTCAATCCCTTCACGGCCACTTGCAAGAGTGAGATCTGATAGAGATGATAATAATAAGATAAGTCTATTTGGTATTTTTATGATATAGATTGAAAGTAAAATAGATTGGAAACTTGTATGATGGAAAATAGACCCGGGGGCCATATGTTTCACTAGTGGCTTCTCTCAAGATAGCATAAGTATTACGGTGGGTGAACAAATTACTGTTGAGCAATTGATAGAAAAGCGAATAATTATGAGAATATCTAGGTATGATCATGTATCTAGGTATCACGTCCGTGACAGGTAGACCGACTCCTGCCTGCATCTACTACTATTACACCACACATCGACCGCTATCCAGCATGCATCTAGAGTATTAAGTTCATAAGAACAGAGTAACACCTTAAGCAAGATGACATGATGTAGATGGATAAACTCATGCAATATGATGTAAACCCCATCTTTTTATCCTCGATGGCAACAATACAATACGTGTCGTTTCCCTTTCTGTCACTGGGATCGAGCACCGCAAGATTGACCCCAAAGTAAGCCCTTCTCCCATTGCAAGGAAGATCAATCTAGTACGCCAAACCAAACTGATAATTCGAAGAGACTTCCAAAGATAAACCAATCATACATAAAAGAATTCAGAGAAGATTCAAATATTGTTCATACATAAACTTGATCATAAACCAACAATTCATTGGATCTCGACAAACACACCACAAAAGAAGATTACATCGAATAGATCTCCAAGAGAATTGAGGAGAACTTTGTATTGAGATCCAAAGAGAGAGAAGAAGCCATCTAGCTACTAGCTATGGAGCCAAAGGTCTGAGGTAAACTACTCTCACATCATCGGAGGGGCCATGGAGTTGATGTAGAGGCCCTCCGCGATCGATGCCCCCTCCAGCGGAGCTCCGGAAAAGGCCCCAAGATGGGATATCATGGGTATAGAAGGTTGCGGCGGTCACTACAAGGATACCCTGCATAAAGCAACACATATTCTACAACGTTTTAACTCTATGTTGCAAAATTCACCATAGATACGCATATAAGCAATGCACAATATGCGTCGTTCTGTTGCACCCCGTGACCCCCTATTGTAGTACAAGTAAAGCCCAGCGCACTACCCAACTACCCAGCCTCGTTTTTGTAATAGCCCGGCCCAAATTGACTTTCATGAATAACCTAGGTTGTTTTGTCCCCAGCCTCACCTATTCGCTCCCACGCCAGCCGCCGCCCCTCGCGGCTGTGACCAACCTGCATCCCGGTGCGCCGCCCCTCTTCACTCCCCTGTGGTCCTCCATCCCGGTGGCCGCCAGCACCACTCCCCTGCAACACTGCATCCCGGTACGCCGCCCCTCGTCACCACTCCCCTATGGTCCTCTCCTCCGTCCTGGCGCGCCGTCAGCACCACTCCCCTGCGACTCTGCATCCCGGCGCGCCGCCCCTCGTCACCCCTCCCCTGCGACCTTTGGTGAATCCAAGGTACGGCCATGAATCTGCTCAAGCCTGCCCACCAAGTTTGCGAAATTATTCTTTTTATAACAAGCCCATGAACGGCAGGAACAAATGTTTGAGCCCTAGGTATGCAGAGAAGGTGGCGGCCAAAGAGTTTGATTTGTGTATTCGGTGTTCCTGCATGATGGTCTTGACTGTTGAGAGCTGAGAAGATCCGTTTGGGCTTAAGAAAATTCTGCAGTTGTTTCTGCACCTGAGTTCATGGTCACGGTCTCATGGAGGTAAGCTTCTGTATGTTTGTTTGGCAGGCGAGCCAAGAAGTTACTTAAGCTTATGATTTGTGCCTTTTGTTCTTCATCCACTAGGTATATGACTTAAAACCAGACTCATACATGACTGTCATGGTATTCAGTGTCCACATATTGCTTAGTTGTAGTATCTCTATGCTCTCTGCTACTACAAACTGAGGAGCAGCTTGACATCTTTACGCAGCTCGGTCGACTAGGCCACCGCGATGTTGTGGGAGAAGGACATCGGTGCAGAGCATGGCAAAGCTAAGTACTTGTTGGATCTGAGGACTTCTGATCCACAGTTCTCCGCATTATCATCCATCAGCATCTGGTGACATTAGCACTCAGCTGCATAAGGCTTTCTCCCCACTACAGTTGGAGTTCAAGAGCAAATGGAAGGTAATCTGGCGATCAATCACTGTTGCTTGTCACAGAACTCTGAAAAATATTATTGAGTACATCTACCACGAGCTATGCTTGCCATTTAAAAATATGTTTATGTGAGCTGCATGTCATATCATTTTTTTATGCAAGAAGATCTTGCGATTTACTTATGATTTATGAACAGAAATTGTTCACTGCGTAACCCCTAAATATAGTAGAAGGGAAACAAATCTTGTAAAACTACGCTGAGACAAGTAGTACTTATTTAGTCAACATGTTAGATAAAATTCCACACCTATTACAACTTATCTGACTTTTGTATTTTTAAAGATAACTGAACTAGTTTGTGTTCCAGGAATACAAAAACCATGGGTGTTTTCCATTTATTCACTTGGCTTTTGGAATTTGATTGATGTCCCCTTCTCCTATTATTAACTACATATACTGACATCGTTCTATTTGCTGGTTTGCCAAATTCTAGACGCTTCTTTTGTGGTTCGTGCTTCCTCTTTATACTATGCTTGCCTACATCCGTAGTCTCACTCCTTTATTCTCTTGATGTGCTTTTTCCTTACAAGGAAGAATACACACCATGGGGAAAAGAGAAGTAGATTTGTAGCCTATGGCCACTTCATATATACTTCCATGTTTCTGATTCATCAGGAGGTCATGTACTGATGGATTTCAAAAAGAAAAAGGAAAATAATGTCAATTGTTTCTATGTCACTTTAATAGGCACGGTTCATCTGTAGTGTCCTTCAATTATTAGACCACATTCAATATTATTTTATGGATGCCTGCAACTTCCAATTAAATATATCACCATATATCTATCTGATTTGTATTTGTAATCTACAAACAAGACATCCTAATTATTTGTTCGAAGATACTACAGTCTTGTATTCTCTGCCATGTCTTCTCCTTTTCTTAATAGTGTCACTGCCTTTGATTTATCTGCTCAGTTGTGCTAGTTAGAGTTGCTGGTAAATATGAACTAATGGTTGATCCACCCTGCTGCCCTCGCTGCACTGCATGCAAAATCATTGGGTCGGTGCTGGGAGTACCTCATTTATGATGGATCTTATGCTTCAAAGCTTCTTTTTATTGTCTATTATGTTTTACTATACTAATTTGGTAAACATACTGCTTCAGTATCTTCCAGTAGGTGCCTCAGAATTATGTAGTTTATCATACCATACTGCTACTCAAATAAAAATGTCTATCTTTGTGTTCTACACTGAAGGTATCATATGAAGTTTAATTATTTTAAGCGTTCATCACCAAAACTACTTTGTTTGTAGTGAAAGGCTTCATAAAATTTCAGAGACGTTGCACATCATGAGACTAACATATAGTAGAGGAAAATATGCAACCACGACATGTCTTGGCCTCTCAACCTTTTCTATTATATGTCACGTTTCTATTAATTATTTTGCTTGACATGATTCTGCCAATGGTAACTTTGATTTTCTCTAACAGGAAGGAACATAAGTATTTTTAATGAGCCTAAAAAACCATAACAGAGACATAGCTCTTTTCTACAGTTGTAAGTTGTGATCCTAAATTTGAACTTGATGGTGCTGAAATTACTAATGAATTCTGGGTAGTGCATGTCGATATGAAACTTGTGAAAACTGAAGATTGGGTACAGAGTCGCAAAAACTGCAACTCTTGGTAATGCAGATTTGTTTTTGCATGTCAACCTTTGTAAGTGACTAATATCATGTCTCTATCAGTACTTGTAACATGCATTGTGTGTTAACAGTTCATTTTGTTTTTTTGTTTGTAGATTCAAAAGATAAACGGATGATTCTATGGGTGTGTGTGGCAAGTATACTACAATGATGATGATGATGATGTTCGTGTTCATGATGATGAAGGCAGATGGTTTCAATTTTAATAAAGTTGTAGGGATGATATTCCTGTTGGACGATGTTTGTCGATTGTGTTTTAGTTAAGTTGTAGGGATGTTGATGGATGCTTTCAATTTAAGTTTTGTTGTCAAGAAAATATTTTGATTATATATCCATTTGGATGATTTTCCTTGTGTAATATCCATTATTGTAATCCAACAATTTTATCTAATATATGATTCTTCCTCCCGCGAGTATATTCTCTTGTTTTTCTTTTCTGGAAATTCATGGTTATCACCATTATGTGAAGCACTTATTTAATTGCTAGCAATATGTATAAAAATTAATATTGTTCACATTATATATGAACCAATACTTGAAGCATTCAAAATCCTCTGTTGCGAAGCCCTGGGATTTTGTTTCCTATATAATAATGACCAACGCATAGAAGTGTTGCACAAGTCTGTTTTATGCGTTGTATTCTTGCAACGGTCCCTTTACCAACGATAATATAAGCGTTGCATTATGCGCTAGCAACGCCGGATAAAGCAATGCATCCTAAACCGTTGGTAAAGACACTAGCAACGCATATATGGACTTCTAGATACGGAAAAATGCATTGCTATAGGGGGGTTCCTATTGTAGTGGGTGGAAATAGGGTTTCGTGGTGCTCCTGGATGTTTGCGGGGTATATGAATATATATAGGAGGAAGAAGTAGGTCGGCGAAGCAACGAGGGGCCCATGAGGGTGGAGGGCGCGCCCAGGGGGGTAGGCGTGCCCCCTGCCTTATGGCCTCCTCGTTGATTGCTTGACGTCCACTCCAAGTCCTCTGGATCACGTTTGTTGCAAAAATCATGTTCCCGAAGGTTTCATTATGTTTGGACTCCGTTTGATATTCCTTCTCTGTGAAACACTGAACTAGGCAAAAAACGGCAATTTGGGCTGGGCCTCCGGTTAATAGGTTAGTCCCAAAATAATATAAAAGTGTAAAATAAAGCCCGTTATCATCCAAAACAGACAATAAAATAGCATGGGACAATCAAAAATGATAGATACGTTGGAGACGTATCAGTGGTTTGTGCCCACCTCGGGTGCCCCCTGGACCGCCTCTTTGCTCTATAAATACCCCAATATTCCAGAAAACCCTAGGGGATTCGACGAAAATCAAGTCCATCTGCCGCAGAGTCTAGAACCACTAGATCCAATCTATACACCATCACGGAGGTGTTCACCACTTCCATTGGTGCCTCTCCGATGATGCGTGAGTAGTTCTTTTGTAGACCTTCGGGTCCGTAGTCCTTAGCTAAATGGCTTCCTCTCTCTCTCGTTTGATACTCAATACAATGGTCTCTTGGAGATCCATATGATGTAAAAATTTTGCGGTGTGTTAGTTGGGATCCGATGAACTTTGAGTTTATGATTAGATCTATCTCTTTTTATCCATGAAAGTTATTTGAGTTTCTTTGATCTCTTATATGCATGATTTCTTATAGCCTCATATTTCTTCTCCAATATTTGGTTTTTTTGCCAACTTGATATATTTATCTTGCAATGGGAAGAGGTGCTTTGTAGTGGGTTCGATCTTACGGTGCTTGATTCCAGTGACAGATGGGGAACCGACACGTATGTATCGTTGCTACTAAGGATAAAACAATGGGGTCTATTTCTACATAAATAGATCTTGTCTTCATCATGTCATCATTCTTATTGCATTACTCCGTTTCTCCATGAACTTAATACACTAGATGCATGCTAGATAGCGGTCGATGTGTGGAGTAATAGTAGTAGATGCAGGCAGGAGTCGGTCTACTAATCTTAGACGTGATGCGCATATAATGATCATTGCCTGGATATCATCATGAGTATTTGAAGTTCTATCAATTGGCCAATAGTAATTCGTTTACCCGCTGTTTTCTATTTTTCTCAAGAGAAGCCACTACTGAAACCTACGGCCCCCGGGTCTCTTTCTCATATTTATTTGCCTTCGTGATCTCTTATATTTCCCTTATATTTGCAGATCTATTAAACTAAAAATACAAAAATACCTTGCTGCAATTTATTTTATTTGGCGTTCGATCTATCAAAATTTACAACTCTCTCACGTCTGTTTGCCAATTTGAGGCACCGTTACCCGAAAGGGATTGACAACCCCTTTAACACGTGGGTTGCGAGTATTTGTTATTTGTACGCAGGTGCTGTTTACGTAGTGTTGCTTGGTTCTGCTACTGGTTCGATAACCTTGGTTTCATCACTGAGGGAAATACCTACTGTCGCTGTGCTGCATCATCCCTTCCTCTTGGGGGAAATACCGATGTAGCTTCAAGCCGCATCAAAAGGAATTTCTGGCGCCGTTGTCAGGGAGGATCATCTACATCTACCAGGTTCCTAATCACCAATCTCATCTCCTCGCAATTTACATTATTTTCCATTTGCCTCTTGTTTTCCTCTCCCCCACTTCACAAAAATTTGCCATTTTATTCGCCCTCTTTTTCCTTCGCCGCTTTCTTGCTGAATCTGTTTTTGAGTGCAATCTTTTTGTGTAGTCACAATGGCTCAAGAGAACACCAAGTTGTGTGATTTCTCAAATACCAACAACAATGATTTTATTGGCACTCCATTGCTCCCGCCGCTAGTGCGGAATCTTGTGATATTAATACTGCTTTGCTGAATCTTCTTATGACAAATCAATTTTCCGGTACTCCTAATGAGGATGACGCGTCTGATACGTCTCCGTCGTATCTACTTTTCCAAACACTTTTGCCCTTGTTTTCAACTCTAACTTGCATGATTTGAATGGAACTAACCCGGACTGACGCTGTTTTTAGCAGAATTATCATGGTTATATTTATGTGCAGAAACAAAAGTTCTCGGAATGACCTGAAACTTCACAGAACAACTTTTCAGAAAATAAAAAAAAATCCTTGCAAAAGATGAAGGCCAGGGCGCCCCCTACCTCATGGGCCCCCTGGAGCTCCTCCGACCTCAACTCCAACTCTATATATTGTGTTTTGGGGAGAAAAAAATCAAAGAAAAGAATTCATCGTGTTTTACGATACAGAGCCGCCGCCAAGCCCTAAAACCTCTCGGGAGGGCTGATCCGGAGTCCGTTCGGGGCTCCGGAGAGGGGAATCCGTCGCCATCGTCATCATCAACCATGCTCCATCACCAATTCCATGATGCTCACCGCCGTGCGTGAGTAATTCCATCGTAGGCTTGCTGGATAGTGATGGGTTGGGTGGGATCTATCATGTAATCGAGTTAGTTTTGTTAGTGTTTGATCCCAAGTATTCACTATGTTCTGATATTGATGTTGCTATGACTTTGCTATGCTTAATGCTTGTCACTAGGGCCCGAGTGCCATGATTTCAGATCTGAACCTATTATGTTTTCATCAATATATGAGAGTTCTAGATACTATCTTGCAAGTCCATAGACACCTATTATGTGTTATGATCCGTTAACCCCGAAGTGACAATAATCGGGATACTAGCCGGTGATGACCATAGTTTGAGGAGTTCATGTATTCACTATGTGTTAATGCTTTGTTCCGGTACTCTATTAAAAGGAGGCCTGAATATCCCTTAGTTTCCGTAAGGACCCCGCTACCACGGGAGGGTAGGCCAAAAGATGTCATGCAAGTTCTTTTCCATAAGCATGTATGACTATATTCAGAATACATGCCTACATTACATTGATGAACTGGAGCTAGTTCTGTGTCACCCTAGGTTATGACTGTTACATGATGAACCGCATCCGGCATAATTCTCTATCACCGATCCATTGCCTACGAGCTTTCCATATATTGTTTTCCGCTTATTTACTTTTCCGTTGCTATTTCTATCATCACTACAAAATACCAAAAACATTACTTTTACTACTGTTACCTTTTGCTACCGTTACCACTACTATCATATTACTTTGCTACTAAATACTTTGCTGCAGATATTAAGTTTCCAGGTGTGGTTGAATTGACAACTGAGCTGCTAATACTTGAGAATGTTCTTTGGCTCCCCTTGTGTCGAATCAATAAATTTGGGTTGAATACTCTACCCTCGAAAACTGTTGCGATCCCCTATGCCGGGGAGGATAGCTCTATTCTTTGAGTCACTTGGGATTTATATCTGCTTATCATTATGAAGAACTTGAAAGATCCAAGAACTAAGATTTATCCCTCAACTACGAGGGGATGTAAGGAACTGCCATCTAGCTCTACACTTGATTCACCTTCTGTTTTGAGTAAGCTTGTGAAGGAAATATGCCCTAGAGGCAATAATAAAGTTATTATTTATTTCCTTATATCATGATAAATGTTTATTATTGATGCTAGAATTGTATTAACCGGAAACATAATACATGTGTGAATACATAGACAAACAGAGTGTCACTAGTATGCCTCTACTTGACTAGCTCGTTGATCAAAGATGGTTATGTTTCCTAACCATAGACATGAGTTGTCATTTGATTAACGGGATCACATCATTAGGAGAATGATGTGATTGACTTGACCCATTCCGTTAGCATAGCACTTGATCGTTTAGTTGTTGCTATTGCTTTCTTCATAACTTATACATGTTCCTATGACTACGAGATTATGCAACTCCCGTTTACCGGAGGAACACTTTGTGTGCTACCAAACGTCACAATGTAACTGGGTGATTATAAAGGTGCTCTATAGGTGTCTCCGAAGGTACTTGTTGGGTTGGCGTATTTCGAGATTAGGATTTGTCACACCGATTGTCAGAGAGGTATCTCTGGGCCCTCCCGGTAATGCACATCACTTAAGCCTTGCAAGCATTGCAACTAATAATTTAGTTGTGGGATGATGTATTACGAAACGAGTAAAGAGACTTGCC
The DNA here is from genome assembly GCF_056163025.1 of Triticum urartu. NCBI lineage: Eukaryota > Viridiplantae > Streptophyta > Magnoliopsida > Poales > Poaceae > Triticum > Triticum urartu. The sequence continues at coordinate 729,901,781 of NC_141879.1, forward strand.
GGTAACGAGATTGAACTAGGTATTGAGATACCGACGATCGAATCTCGGGCAAGTAGCATACCGATGACAAAGGGAACAACGTATGTTGTTATGCGGTCTGACCGATAAAGATCTTCGTAGAATATGTGGGAGCCAATATGAGCATCCAGGTTCCGCTATTGGTTATTGACCGGAGACATGTCTCGCTCATGTCTACATAGTTCTCGAACCCGTAGGGTCCGCACGCTTAAAGTTTCGGTGACGATTGTATTATGAGTTTATGTGATTTGATGTACCGAAGGTAGTTCGGAGTCCCGTATGAGATCGGGGACATGACGAGGAGTCTCGAAATGGTCGAGATGTAAAGATCGATATATTGGATGACTATATTCGGACATCGGAAAGGTTCCGAGTGATTCGGGTATTTTTGGGGGTACCGAGGAGTTACGGGAATACGAGGAAGAAGTAATGGGCCTCATGGGCCAAGTGGTGGAAGAGAGGAGGCAGGGTGCGCGGCCCCCCTAGCCCAAACCGAATTGGAGTAGGGGGCCGGTCCCCCTTTCCTCCTTTTCCTCCTTCTCCTTCCTTCTCCTTCTCCTCCTTCCTTTCCTCCTCCTAGTATGAAAGGGGAGTCCTACTCCTACTAGGAGGAGGACTCCTCCTCCTGGCGCGCCCATAGAGGGCCGTCTGGCCTCCCCCTTGCTCCTTTATATACAGGGGCAGGGGGCACCTCTAGACACACAAGTTGATCAGTTGATCTCTCCCAGCCGTGTGCGGTGCCCACCTCCACCATATTCCACCTCGGTCATATCATAGCGGTGCTTAGGCGAAGCCCTGCGTCGGTAGCAACATCATCATCGTCACCACGTCGTCGTGCTGACGGAACTCTCCCGTGAAGCTCTGCTGGATCGGAGTTCGCGGGACTTCATCGAGCTGAACGTGTGCTGAACTCGGAGGTGTCGTACGTTCGGTACTTGGATCGGTCGGATCGTGAAGACGTACGACTACATCAACCGCGTTGTGCTAACGCTTCCGCTTTCGGTCTACGAGGGTACGTGGACAACACTCTCCCCTCTCGTTGCTATGCATCACCATGATCTTGTGTGTGCGTAGGAAATTTTTTGAAATTACTATGTTCCCCAACAGTGGCATCTGAGCCTAGGTTTTATGCGTTGATGTTGTGCACGAGTAGAACACAAGTGAGTTGTGGGCGATATAAGTCATACTTCTTACCAGCATGTCGTACTTTGGTTCGGCGGTATTGTTGGATGAAGTGGCCCGGACCGACATTACGCGTACGCTTACGCGAGACTGGTTCTACCGACGTGCTTTGCACACAGGTGGCTGGCGGGTGTCTGTTTCTCCAACTTTAGTTGAACCAAGTGTGGCTACGCCCGGTCCTTGCGAAGGTTAAAACAGCACCAACTTGACAAACTAACGTTGTTGTTTTGATGCGTAGGTAAGAATGGTTCTTGCTAAGCCCGTAGCAGCCACGTAAAACTTGCAACAACAAAGTAGAGGACGTCTAACTTGTTTTTGCAGGGCATGTTGTGATGTGATATGGTCAAGACGTGATATAAGTTGTAGTATGAGATGATCATGTTTTGTTGAAGTTATCGGCAACTGGAAAAAGCCTTATGGTTGTCTCTCTATTGCATAAGATGCAAGCGCCAAATACTTGCTTTACTTTATCGCTATGCGATAGCAATAGTTGCAAGAGCAATAGTTGGCGAGACGACCATGTGACGACACATTGATATAGATCAAGATGATGGAGATCATGGTGTCATGCCGGTGACGAAGGAAATCATGACGATGCTTTGGAGATGGGGATCAAAGGCACAAGATGATGATGGCCATATCATGTCACATATTTTGATTGCATGTGATGTTTATCTTTTATGCATCTTATTTTGCTTAGTTCGACGGTAGCTTTATAAGATGATCTCTCACTAAATTTCAAGATAAAAGTGTTCTCCCAGAGTATGCACCATTGCCAAAGTTCGTCGTGCCCAGACACCACGTGATGATCGGGTGTGATAAGCTCTACGTCCATCTACAACGGGTGCAAGCCAGTTTTGCACACGCAGAATACTCAGGTTAAACTTGACGAGCCTAGCATATGCAGATATGGCCTCGGAACACTGAGACCGAAAGGTCGAGCGTGAATCATATAGTAGATATGATCAACATAGTGATGTTCACCATTGAAAACTACTCCATTTCACGTGATGATCGGTTATGGTTTAGTTGATTTGGATCACATGATCGCTTAGAAGATTAGAGGGATGTCTTTCTAAGTGGGAGTTCTTAAGTAATATGATTAATTGAACGTAAATTTATCATGAACTTAGTCCTGGTAGTATTAGCATATCTATGTTGTAGATCAATAGCTCGCGTTTAGCTCCCCTGTTTTATTTTTTGATATGTTCCTAGAGAAAACTAAGTTGAAAGATGTTAGTAGCAATGATGCGGATTCGATCCGTGATCTGAGGTTTATCCTCATTGCTGCACAGAAGAATTATGTCCTTAATGCACCGCTAGGTGACAGACCTATTGGAGGAGCAGATGCAGACGTCATGAACGTTTTGCTAGCTCAATATGATGACTACTTGATAGTTTAGTGCACCATGCTTAATAGATTAGAATCGGGACTTCAAAGACGTTTTGAACGTCATGGATCATATGGATGTTCCAGGAGTTGAAGTTAATATTTCAAGAAAATACCCGAGTTGAGAGATATGAAGTCTCCAACAACTTATATAGCTAAAAGATGGAGGAGAATATCTCAAGCGCATGAAGAAAAAACATGCTAATGGGCTTTTGGAATCACTTTATTATGAATCACTTGATGCTTGCTGTCGGTGTCAAAACCGGTGGATCTCGCGTAGGGGGTCCCGAACTGTGCGTCTAGGCCGGATAGTAACAGGAGGCAAGGGACACGAAGTTTTACCCAGGTTCGGGCCCTCTCAATGGAGGTAAAACCCTACGTCCTGCTTGATTAATATTGATGATATGGGTAGTACAAGAGTAGATCTACCACGAGATCAGAGAGGCTAAACCCTAGAAGCTAGCCTATGGTATGATTGTTGTGTATGAATGTGTTGTGCTACGGACTAAAACCCTCCGGATTATATAGACACCGGATAGGGTTAGGGTTACATAGAGTCGGTTACAAGGTAGGAGATCTACATATCCGTATGGCCAAGCTTGCCTTCCACGCCAAGGAAAGTCCCTTCCGGACACGGGACGAAGTCTTCAATCTTGTATCTTCATAGTCCAGGAGTCCGGGTGAAGGTATAGTCCGGCCATCCGGACACCCCCTAATCCAGGACTCCCTCAGTAGCCCCCGAACCAGGCTTCAATGACGATGAGTCCGGCGCGCAGATTGTCTTCGGCATTGCAAGGCGGGTTCTCCTCCAAATTCCATGTACCTGTTAAATAAAGTTCGGTTTCTTGTAAATGTTGCGCTCCTTGGCTTCTATGCCCAATAATGGCCGTCTCCCACGTGTCAAACGAATATGAAAAGTCTTGAGTGTTTTTACATCCACACCCCTAGCTGCGTAAATGAGCCGCCCATTTAAGGGGACGAGGATTTAGATCTAAACCACACCTTCTCCCCTTCGCGAGTGTTCATCAGAGCGCATACGACAAAGGTCCATTCCACCATGGCCAGCCGTCACAACTCCTCCCTTCGCCCTTCCAGCCCTAAGCCTGGATATTGGGAGAGATGCTCCATCCCGCATAGCGAGCTAGTGACGCTCCAGACCAAGGGATTTCTCCCCTGGCCTATGTGGTCCCGGTTCGAGCCGGTCTTGCCGTTTATAATGGTGGAGAGCAAGCGGAGAGTTCCCCCAATCCCTCCAAAGGAGAGCGGGTATGCCTTGTCCCTTATCTAATAAGAGTGCTCGGATTTCCAATCCATCCGTTTCTCCGGGGGCTACTGGAGTACTATGGCCTCCAGCTACACAATCTTACGCCTGCCTCCGTATTGCATATCGCGGGCTTCGTAGCCCTCTGCGAGCTGTTTTTGGGTGTTGAGGCTCATTTCGGGCTGTGGAAAGATCTATTCTACCTCGTGCCCCGTTCTAAGAAGGGGTCAATGTATCAATTGGGCGGAGCCGAAGTGTGGCGCATCGCCGGGACCGGATACCTATCCGGAACCCCAAAGAAGGCATCCGAGGACTGGCCTTCGGAATGGTTTTACATAGAAGACGTCCCGCTGCCGGATCCTGTCCGGATCGGCCTCCCTGAGTTTGACAGTTCCCCACTAAAGAAGCGCCTAAGTTGGCGTCCACGGAGCCCTCAGAGGGAAAGCGACAAGGACGTTTTTTACCTGATGGGCCGGATAAGATTGTTAGCTCATTCCGGACTGACCATGATCGGGGTCATGGCTGCATGCATCATGCATCATGCGAGGGGTGCATCCACTACAATATAGAGGCCACCCCATGTGGTACTTCAACGGGGAGGACGACACCACCCGCTACGGCCGTAAGGGGCCTGATTCGGCTGCGGCTCTAATAAAGACCTTGTCCGCTTTGTACAAGGGAGAAGAGGAGGATTTTCTCCATGTCGACCCAAAGGGTGGATTTTCTATGTACAATCCTCCAAGCTGGGTAAGTGTTCGCATCTTGCCCATCCGTTTTATATTCCCATTGTTAAATATTCAGTCTAGCGACTTCAACGCAGGAACTGCGCCAGGCTGTTAAAGAAATAAACAGCCCTCCTCCACAACCCGAGGACCCAGGACGGTCCCTCGATTCGGACTCTCAAGAGGATCCGGACTTTTCAGTGGAGCTGATTGATGGAGTGTTCCATCAATTGAGCAAGGACAAAGCCTTGGTGGCCATTACGGCTGATTACCCAGGGCTAATCCCAGCCTCCCAGAAACGGGAGGCCGAACCTGCGGCGACAAGCCAACGAGGGGCCGCAGGGCCCCATGGGCAGAAAAGAGGTGCAGTCCGGACCGAGACATCAGCGCAAAGGTATGGCGCACCCCCTTATCCCAGGTGTTACACCTTCAAGGCACATTAACACACGTGACAAAGAGACCTCGCCGGACTAGATTCGGAGAGGCTGCCAATCGCGCCTCCACCAGCCAGGCTCCAAAGCCTGGTCCGGAGGTGGAGGCGAACACAAGGCGCGCACCGGGCGCTCCTCCGACGGAGGATGTGGACAGGTTGTCTGCCACCAAATCTGAGGTGGAGAGTGCCATGAACCACCGGCGTCGCCGGACAATTCTTCGCGACGCTTGTTTCTCCCAAGAGGCGTTAGATGCCTTCAAATCAGGAGATGCGTACCTCCGTGCCGCTCAAAATGGTCTAGCCAGAGCCACGGAGCAATATGTAAAAGACATACGGATAAGAAAATTTTGGTAATTATATATAGATACCAGTAGCCCCCGAGACTTGAAACAGTTAGAATAAGTGATTTAAGGATCATTTGTTATGCAGGTTCTTACAGAAAAGAATTCCCTACTGTCCAAGGAGCTGGAAGAGTGCAAAGCCCAACTTGAGGCCGCACTACCGCGGCATGGGAGCCCAAGAAGACCCCCTCTGGTAATATATACTTCGAAAGATAAGTATTTTGCGAAGCACGGCATGGGTGCGAATCTGACAAATGAAATTGCAGATGGCGCCGGATTGAATCCGGAAAGGCAACACCTCCTACGCCAGCTAAAGGCTGGTGAGAAGGTGCTGACAAAGGTGAGGCGGGAGAAGAACGATCTCCAAGATGCCAACACCAAGCTGGGCGTCGAGCTGAAAGATGTTCGTGCCCAGCTGTCAGACTCCGTTAAGGAGAATCAGCGGCTTCGGCGCGGCATATTTAGTAAGTGCTTGAACAAACCTTTGAAAGAAAGTTCGGCGGGGAAGTCGACTAACAGAGCAATGTCTATAAGTGTGCTAACAGGTCGTCCTGCAGAGGAGATGCCCGGTTCTACGGGTGACCTTCTTCCCGAGCTCTCGCAACTGCTCGATCGAGTTCGGCAGGCGATGCAAGATGTCGCCCAGGCCCTGTGGCCATCCATCTCCATGCCCGAAGGTCTTGGAGAGCTTGCGGAGAAGCTAAAGGGAGAACGGTGGCGCTTCCAATTGTGGAAGATATCGGCCTGCTGTCAAGGCGCTAGGGAGGCCTGGGCCATGGTGAAGACACGGTACACAAAGGCTGACCCCAACCACATGGCCGAGGTCGATCCTGTAGGGCCCGATGGGAAGGAGATCCCTGTAAGCTTAGTATACGGCCAAGTAGAGTTGGCCGCAAAGTATTCCCAGCAGGACTGTAAATTAGACAGCCTGTTAGATGGTATTGAAGAGGAATAGAATCAGTCAAAATGACTATGTAATTTAATTGACATTTATAATGCCTTCTAGCCGGATTGTAGATCATTTGTCATGGCCGACCTTTTCTCTTCAGCCTCGGGACCTGATGGTCTGGAGTGTGTCCGAATTCCCATGCGGTTATATAGGAACCGGGGAATGCATGGAGACCAGGCGTAGGGGTCATTAGTGCATGAACAGACAAGTGCCCGACTAGTTATGTTATATTACATGGTTAGTAAGAAACATCTTCCAAGGACAATAGTTCTGTTAGGGGTTCCTTTCCCTGGGAGGCATGCCCTAAAGTGCATGTCCATGCTGCGAAAAGAAACACAGGAAAAACATCTGGGGGCGTATAGATAAATAAAATAAAATAAAGATCATCTTTAGTTCACCGACCGAATATTCCCTTAAGAACGCTAGCTTTCGGCTTCACCCAGTCTGAGGTACACGTCCGGCTGGCCCGGCAGTAACAATCGCAGAGGTGCTCCCTTTACCACCTAGCCGAACAATCGGGAACGTAGGGGTAAGCACAGGAGCCAGGCAACCCAGCTTGGCCAAAACTTAAGTCATATCGATGCATATAACGGTGAATAAAAGGTACATGCGGAAGCGTGACAAATGTGTTGGGCATGAAGCCCGTATAATTAAGCTTCTGTTTAAAGAAGCCCCCAGGTTTAATGAGCGCGGATAGCGCGTCACTTTATGAGCCTTTAAAGGCTGTAAGAGAGAGGGAGAGAAGAAGAGGAATGTAAGACAGAAAGTATAAAAAATGGACAGAGGAAGGAGACGAACACAGAGTCCGGCGCTAGGCATAGAATCTTCGGAGACGGGCTGCGTTCCATGGGTTCGGCTCGAGTCGGTTATCCGATGCATCTCGCGGGCTGTACGCTCCACCAGTCAGGACTTGGTCAATTATGAAGGGACCTTCCCACTTGGGCTTGAGTTTGTCCTTTTTCTTGTCCGGTAGTCGTAGAACTAATTCACCAACGTTGTAATTTTTGGCCCGTACTTCTCTGCTTTGGTATCTTCCAGCCTGCTGTTGATAGAATGCAGAACGGGCTTTTGCCACGTCACGCTCCTCCTCCAATGCGTCCAAGCTGTCCTGCCGATCTAGCTCGGCTTCTCTTTCTTCATACATGCGCACTCGAGGTGAGTCTTGAATTATGTCGCAAGGTAAAACTCCCTCTGCGCCGTACACCATAAAGAATGGTGTGTATCCGGTGGTGCGATTCGGCGTGGTCCGCAGCCCCCAGAGTACGGAGTCGAGCTCCTCTACCTAGTGCGTGTTAGAATCCTTGAGGGACAGCACTAATCTGGGTTGGATGCCGCTCATGACGAGACCATTTGCACGTTCGACCTGGCCGTTAGTTTGTGGGTGATAGACGGAAGCATAATCGAGCTTGATGCCCATGTTTTTGCACCAGACTTTTACCTCGTCGGCCGTAAAGTTCGTGCCGTTATCCGTGATGATGCTGTGGGGGACGCCGTAACGGTGTACAACCCCGGATATAAAGTCTATCACCGGTCCGGATTCGGCCGTCTTAACAGGCTTGGCTTCTATCCATTTGGTGAACCTATCCACCATGACCAGTAAGTATTTTTGCTTATGGGTTCCACCTTTAAGGGGTCCAACCATGTCAAGCCCCCAGACCGCGAAGGGCCAAGTGATGGGGATAGTTTGGAGGGCGGTGGGTGGCATATGGCTTTGGTTTGCAAAGAGCTGGCAACCGGTGCATCGTTGGACTAAGTCCTGGGCGTCTGCCCAGGCCGTCGGCCAATAAAAGCATGTACGGAAGGCCTTGCTTACAAGGGACCGAGCTGCCGCATGATGACCGCCGACTCCGGCATGAATTTCAGACAAGAGGTTCTGCCCTTCCTCTTCGGAGATGCACCTTTGAAGGACCCCGGTAGTGCTTTTCTTATAAAGCTCTCCCTCGTGGACTTTGTAGGCTTTGGATCGCCGCACTATGCAGCGTGCCTCATTTTGGTCCTCGGGGAGTTCCTTCCTAGTAAGGTAGGCGAGCAATGGTTCCGTCCACGGGGCGATAACGGCCATTATTACGTGGGCTGAAGGTGTCATTTCATTGGCAGAGCCTCCGATTGTGTCGGAATGTTCGGTGTCGGGCAGTGCGGTTGGGTCCGGGATGTTATTGTTTGGCTCCCCTTCCCATACTACAGATGGCTTGAACAGCCTTTCCAAGAAGATGTTGGGGCGACTACATCGCGTTTTGCGCCGATGCGTGCCAGGACATTTGCCGCCCGATTATTTTCCTGGGCTACATGGTGGAATTCAAGCCCTTCGAACCGAGCTGACATTTTTAGGACGGCGTTGCGGTAAGCTGCCATTTTTGGATCCTTGGCATCGAAGTCTCCATTTATTTGGGATATTGCGAGGTTCGAGTCCACGCGCACCTCTAGGCGTTGAATGCCCATGGATACTGCCATCCGGAGACCATGTAGAAGGGCATCATATTCGGCTGCATTGTTGGAGTCCGTGTACATAATCTGGAGTACGTATTGAACTGTGTATCCTGTGGGGGACGTCAAAACGACGCCAGCCCCCAGTCCGTCCAACATCTTGGAGCCGTCGAAATGCATGATCCAATTTGAGTATGTGCCGTACTCTTTAGGGAGTTCAGCCTCCGTCCATTCTGCGATGAAGTCGGCCAAGACTTGCGACTTGATGGCTCGCCGTGGCTTATAAGTTATGTCGAACGGGAGGAGCTCAATGGCCCATTTTGTAATCCGGCCCGTTGCATCACGGTTGTTTATAATATCGTTAAGTGGTACTTCCGAGGCTACTGTTATTGAACACTCTTGAAAGTAGTGTCATAGCTTCCGGGATGCCATGAATACCGCGTACGCAATCTTTTGATAATGCGGGTACCGTGATTTGCAGGGAGTGAGGACAGTGGACACATAATAGACCGGCTTTTGAAGGGGGAATTTGTGTCCGTCCGCTTCTCGTTCGATGACGAGCACTGCGCTTACAACCTGATGTGTTGCTGCAATGTATAATAGCATTGGTTCGCCAATGTTTGGCGCGGCCTGGACTGGGTTCGTTGCCAGTATGGCTTTTATTTCGTCAAGTCCGGCCGTGGCTACATCCGTCCATTCGAAGTGTTTGGTGCGCCGAAGTAGGCAGTAAAGGGGTAGGGCCTTTTCTCCCAAGCAGGAGATAAAGCGACTTAGAGCCGCCACGCATCCGGTTAATTTTTGTATTTGTTTGAGGTCCTTTGGGATATCCAATTGTGACAGAGCTCGGATCTTGGCTGGATTTGCTTCAATTCCTCTACTGGATACAATGAAGCCCAAGAGCTTTCCGGTTGGGACGCCGAAAACGCATTTTTCCGGGTTGAGCTTGATGTCGTATGTTCGGAGGTTATCGAATGTGAGCCTCAAGTCGTCTACTAGAGATTCGACATGTCTTGTTTTGACGACCACATCATCTACATATGCCTCCACTGTTTTGCTGATCTGGTTTGCCAGACATGTCTGAATCATGCGCTGATATGTTGCGCCGGCGTTTTTGAGCCCGAAGGGCATTGTGTTGAAGCAGACTGGGCTGTATGGTGTGGTAAATGCCATTGCGGCTTGGTCTGATTCTGCCATCTTGATTTGATTGTAGCCGGAATATGCGTCGAGGAAACACAACGAGTCGTGTCCTGCGGTAGCTTCGATAATTTGATCGATGCGGGGGAGGGGGAAGGTATCCTTTGGGCAAGCCTTGTTAAGGTCTTTAAAATCAACGCACAGGCGCCAGGATTTGTCCTTCTTTGGTACCATCACCAGGTTTGCTAGCCAGTCCGGATGTTTTATATCTCTGATGAATCCGGCCTCCAATAACTTTGCTAGCTCCTCTCCCATGGCTTGTCTCTTAGGTTTGGAAAAATGCCGAAGAGCTTGCTTGACAGGTTTGAATTCTTTTAGGATATTTAAGCTGTGCTCGGCCAGCCTGCGTGGGATTCCTGGCATGTCTGAAGGGTGCCAGGAGAAAATGTCCCAGTTCTCTCGTAGGAACTCTCGCAGTGCGGCATCTACATCAGGGTTTAAATGTGCCCCGATGGAAGTTGTTTTATTGGGGTCCGTTGGATGGACCTGGAATTTGACTATTTCGTCCGCCGGTTTAAAGGAGGTGGACTTGGATCTTTTGTCGAGTACCACGTCGTCTCTATTCACCATGGAGCATAGTGCAGTTAGTTCCTCTACTGCTAGGGCTTCGGATAGTGCCTCAAGGGCCAGTGCGGCTGTCTTGTTTTCGGCACGGAGTGCTATGTCCGGATCACTAGCGAGAGTGATGATCCCGTTGGGCCCGGGCATCTTGAGCTTCATGTACCCGTAATGGGGTATTGCTTGGAAGATTGTAAACGCTTCCCGCCCTAGCAGAGCGTGATAACCGCTGCTGAACGGAGCCACATGGAACATGACCTCTTCGGACCTGTAATTATCCGGCGTGTCGAACACCACATCTAGTGTGATTTTTCCAGTAAAGAGCGCTTCCTGACTGGGGATTATTCCTCTAAAGGTTGTGCTGCTTCGCTCAATGCGGTTCTAGTCTATTTCCATTTTTTGAAGGGTTTCCTCGTAAATGAGGTTCAATCTGCTGCCGCTGTCCATGAGTACCTTGGTAAGACGAAAGCCGTCCACTATTGGACTAAGGACCAATGCAGCTGGTACTCGGGCTGTTCGGAATTTAGGTTCATCACTGGCGTTAAAGGTAATAGCCGTGTCACGCCATGGGTTTATTGTTGCCACTTGGTAGATTTCGGCAAGGCTGCAGAGTGTCCTTTTTCGCATGTTATTTGATGTGAAAGTCTCGAAGACTGTTAATACCGTATTGGTGTCTCTGGGTTGGCTTTCTGTGGCCTCCGGAATTAGGAGATCTTCGCCAATTTTGGCCACCTGCCGGAGTATCCAACACGCTCTAAGGCTGTGAGTTAGTGTGGCGTCCTCTGTACTGTGAATTTTACAGGGTCCATTAAGCCATACTTCCAATATGGTTCCAGGCCCTGTAGAGGGTTTTTGCTTTTTGGTGTTTGACCCGGGTGTCTGGCGATGATGCACCCTTTTATTTCGGACTGGGTTTGCATTCAGGGCCAGATTGTCCCAAAATTTTATTTTGGTTTTCCAGGCGCTTTCCATTGCACACTACTTTCGTACTATGGACGCCAAGTCAGCGAAGCGTGTAATATCACGGCGACTTATGGCGTTGAGGATTCCCTTGTCCGTGCAATTATTGTAGAAGAATGAAATAGCGTCTTCCTCGCGACAGTCCTTTATCCTGTTCATAACCAGGAGGAATCTGGCCCAGTAATGATGTACTGTTTCTTCGGGCTCTTCCTAATTTGGGATAGATCGCTAATGTTCGGGTGGGTGGGTGGAATTAAATCCGAAGCCTCACCCCATCTAAGGCTCAGAGGAAGAGGAATTTCCAAACTCGAAAATTTGGATTCCTGGATGTTGTCCAATGAATCCAGTCCGTCGCCTTACTCTAAGCTCAGGTCTTGAGTGATATCCTCCCCTCTGCGGGTATCCGGCTTGGAGGGATCGGGAATCCGGACGTAGCTAGTCCTTAAGATAGATGAGGGGTCGTAGCACTATCCCTCTACTATGGCAACATGATGGGTGACTTGGGGAGAGTTAATCTCTCTCAGATCGGGCTTGGGCCCAATCTGGTCGTAATCCGTAGCGACTCCCAGGGCGGCGATGCGATCCAAGAGCTCGTTTATGGACGAGAGCTCCATTCGATCTAACTGCTCGGCGAGTTCCGAGCTGACATGAAGATTGTTTTCGATGGCTCGAGAGATCATCGGCACAGAAGCCGAATAGGCGGTCATAAGAAAACCACCTAGCCGGAGGATTTGGCCGACAGCCAAAGCTCCCTTAGCAACGGTGCCGTCTTTAAAGATGGGACGAGGCATCCTTCCTGATGGTGACGACATAGAGGAACTCTCAATGAAAGCACCAATGTCAGTGTCAAAACCGGCGGATCTCGGGTAGGGGGTCCCGAACTGTGCGTCTAGGCTGGATGGTAACAGGAGGCAAGGGACATGATGTTTTACCCAGGTTCGGGCCCTCTCGATGGAGGTAAAACCCTATGTCCTGCTTGATTAATATTGATGATATGGGCAGTACAAGAGTAGATCTACCATGAGATCAGAGAGGCTAAACCCTAGAAGCTAGCCTATGGTATGATTGTTGTGTATGAATGTGTTGTCCTAGGGACTAAAACCCTCCAGTTTATATAGACACCGGATAGGGTTAGGGTTACATAGAGTCAGTTACAATGGTAGGAGATCTACATATCCATATCGCCAAGCTTGCCTTCCACGCCAAGGAAAGTCCCTTCCGGACACGGGACGAAGTCTTCAATCTTGTATCTTCATAGTCCAGGAGTCCGGCTGAAGGTATAGTATGGCCATCCGGACACCCCCTAATCCAAGACTCCCTCACTTGCGAACCGTGCCTCATGGGAAGATGACTAAGACTCCGTTCTCCGGAACAATGGAGCAAGCAACTGACTTATTGGTAATAATACATACTGATTTGTGCAGTCCGATGAATGTTGAGGCTCGCGGCAGGTATCATTATTTTCTAATCTTCACAGATGATTTGAGTAGATATGAGTATATCTACTTGATGAAACACAAGTCTGAAATATTTGAAAAGTTCAAAGAATTTCAGAGTGAAGTGGAGAATAGTCGTAACAAAAATAAAAGTTTCTACGATATGATCGCAGAAGTAAAATATTTGAGTTACGAGTTTGGCATTCAATTAAAACAATGTGAAATAGTTTCACTACTCACGCCACCTGGAACACCACAGTGTAATGGTGTGTCCGAACATCGTAACCATGCTTTATTAGATATGGTGCGATCTATGATGTCTCTTACCGATTACCACTCTCGTTTTGGGGTTATGCATTAGAGACAGCTACATTCACATTAAATAGGGCACCATCTAAATCCGTTGAGACAACGCCGTATGAACTGTGGTTTGGCGAGAAACCTAAGTTGTCGTTTCTTAAAGTTTGGGACTGCGATGCTTATGTGAAAAAGTTTCAACTTGATAAGCTCGAACCCAAATTGGAGAAGTAAATCTTCATAGGATACCCAAAAGAAAATGTTGGGTACACCTTCTATCATAGATCCGAAGGCAAGATATTCATTACTGAGAATGGATCCTTTCTTGCGAAGGAGTTTCTCTCGAAAGAAGTGAGTGGGAGGAAAGTAGAACTTGATGAGGTAACTGTACCTGCTCCCTTATTGGAAAGTAGTTCATCACAGAAATCTGTTCCTGTGACTACTACACCAATTAGTGAGGAAGCTAATGATGATGATCATGTAACTTCAGATCAAGTAACTACCGAACCTCGTAGGTAAACCAGACTGAGATCTGCACCAGAGTGGTACGGTAATCCTGTTCTGGAAGTCATGTTACTAGACCATGACGAACTTGCGAACTATGAGGAAGCGATGATGAGCCCAGATTCCGCGAAATGCTTTGAAGCCATGAAATCTGAGATGAGATCCATGTATGAAAACAAAGTATGGACTTTGATTGAATTGCCCATTGATCGGCGAGCAATTGAGATTAAATGGATCTTCAAGAGGAAGACAGACGCTGATAGTAGTGTTACTATCTACAAAGCTAGAATTGTCGCAAAAGGTTTTCGACAAGTTCAAGGTGTTGACAACGATGAGAGTTTCTCACTCGTATCTATGCTTAAGTCTATCCGAATCATGTTAGCAATTGCCGCATTTTGTGAAATCTGGCAAATGGATAAAAAAAACTGCATTCCTTAATGGATTTATTAAAGAAGAGTTGTATATGATGCAACCAGAAGGTTTTGTCAATCCTAAAGGTACTAACAAAATATGCAAGATCTAGCAATCCATCTATGGACTGGTGCAAGCATCTCGGAGTTGGAATATACGCTTTGATAAGTTAATCAAAGCATATAGTTTTATACAGACTTGCGGTGAAGCCTGTATTTACAAGAAAGTGAGTGGGAGCACTACAGCCTTTCTAATAAGTATATGTGTGTGACATATTGTTGATCGGAAATAATGTAGAATTAATCTGCAAAGCATAAAGGAGTGTTTGAAAGGAGTTTTTCAAAGAAAGACCTCGGTGAAGCTGCTTACATATTGAGCATCAAGATCTATAGAGATAGATCAAGACGCTTGATAAGTTTTCAATGAATACATACCGAACCATAAACCGCTACCACCCACACCCCCACTCCTCTCATCCCCCCCCGCTGGATCTGGATCGGGGCGACGCCCCCGACGACCACCCCCGCGTCCGCTGCCGCCCGAAGGCCTCCCCGTCGCCGGACCAGCACGCCGTCGCTGCTCGTCATCGTCGCCCGGAGCTCCTCCGCCTCGTCCTCCACGTCTCCCTCGCCACCTCCCCTTCCCCGACTCCTCCCCACCGGTCTCCTGCGCACCTCGCCATCCGACGCCACGCCGCTGCATCCCGAGGTCGTCGCCGTCACGTCCTCGCCGGACCGCCCCGTCCCGCCTCTCCTTCGTCGGTCCTCCCCGCGCCTCACCGCCCTCTTCTCGCCAACAAGAGATGAGCTCCACATCGAACCCCGTCCTTCTCCCCCTCCGAACGCTACGCCTCATGCCGTCCCGTCGCCGCGCCCGCCTCTGCGTGGTCGCGCCCCGTCGCGGCTCCCGCACGCCCGCGCGTGCCCTGGGCGTGCCTCGCCCGCTGCGCCCAGGCTCACACACTCACCCGCCGCTGCCAAACCTCGTCGCCGACCGTGTTTCTGGCCACCCCAGCACCGGCGACTCGTGCCTCTGGATGCAGCACCCTCCCAGCTGCCTGTAGCACCTCTCTACGCGGCAACCGGTCGCCGGAGACAAGTGACCGGTCATCGTCGGCGTGCTCTGCCATCGCCGTCGTTTAGTGCCAACATGGACGTCATTAGCCTAGTGCTAATTGGCCTCTATGCCACTAACATGTGGGGGCCACGTCGCTAGATAACCTGTGCAAACAAAATGAACTCTGTTAACTAATGACCCACTGATAGGTTGGCCCCACCTACTAATTAACTTAACTAAAAATAGCTAATTAGTGGATTAGTTAATCTAATTAATCAAATCACACTGGCTGGTGGACCCCCCCCCCCCAAATCTATATTACCTTAACTAGCTAACTAAAACTCATGTTAATAAAACACCCTATGACACCTGGGTCCCACTCCCTTGTTGACTGGTCAACATTGACCTTTGACTTGTTGACTGCTGATGTCATGCTGACGTCATGTTGACGTCAGCAAGCACTATTCTGGATAATGTTAGTTTAAATTAATTAAATAAATTCTAAAAAATGATTTAAAACTTTAGAAAATCATATAAAATAAACAGTAGCTCGGATGAAAATGTTTTATACATGAAAGTTGATCAGAACAATGAGACGAACCCGGATACGTAGCCCGTTCGTTCGCCACGCATCCCTAGCATAGCAAACATGCAATTTTCCCCCTCCGGTTCATCTGTCCGAAAACGCGAGACACCGGGAATACTTTCCCGGATGTTTCCCCCCTTCGCCGGTATCACATAATACCGCGTTAGGGCATACCTAGGACCGCGTATTGCCACGTCTTGCTTTGTGTTACATTTGATTGCTCTGTTATTTATTGTGTTCCCCCTCCGTTACTTCTTTCCGGTAGACCCTGAGGCCGATGCCGGTACCCCTGTGATCGACTACTTCGACGACCCCTCCTTCTTGTCTGAGCAACCAGGCAAGCCCCCCCACCCAAGATCACCAGATATCGCCTACTCTCTTCTATATTGCTTGCATTAGAGTAGTGTAGCATGATATTGCTTTCCGTTATTCCTATCCTGATGCATAGCCTGTCCTTGTTACTACTGTTGTTACCTTTACCTGCAATCCTACATGCCTAGTATAGGATGCTAGTGTGCCATTAGTGGCCCTACACTCTTGTCCGTCTGCCATGCTATACTACTGGGCCGTGATCACTTCGGGAGGTGATCACGGGCATATGCTATATACTTTACACTCTTACATTACCTGTGGTACTGTTCGGAGATGGGGGCTGAAGGGGCAGGTGGTTCCACCTAGGTAGTGGTGGGCCTGGGTTCCCGACGGCCCCCGACTGTTACCTTGTGGCGGAGCGACAGGGCAGGTTGAGACCACCTAGGAGAGAGGTGACCTGGCCCTGGTCGGCGTTCGCGGACACTTAACACGCTTAACGAGATCTGGGTATTTGATCTGAGTCTGGCCATTTGGTCTATACGCACTAACCATCTACGCGGGAGTAGTTATGGGTATCCCGGCGTCGTGGTATCAGCCGAAGCCTTCGTGACGTCAGCGACTGAGTGGCGCGCGCCGGATTGGACCGTAAGCCTGCTCTTGTATTAAGGGGGCTAGTTCTGCTTCCGGCCGCGTTCGCAACGTGCAGGTGTGCTATGGGCGATGGGCCCAGACCCCTGTGCGCTTAGGTTTAGACCGGCGTGCTGACCTCTCTGTTGTGCCTAGGTGGGGCTGCGACGTGTTGATCTTCCATGACCGGGCATGACCCAGGAAAGTGTGTTCGGCCAAATGGGATCAAGCGTGTTGGGGTATGTGGTGCACCCCTGCAGGGAAGTTAATCTATTCGAATAGCCGTGATCTTCGGTAACAGGACGACTTGGAGTTGTACCTTGACCTTATGACAACTAGAACCGGATACTTAATAAAACACACCCTTCCAAGTGCCAGATACAACCGGTGATCGCTCTCTCACAGGGCGACGAGGGGAGGATCATCGGTTAGGATTATGCTATGCGATGCTACTTGGAGGACTTCAGTCTATTCTCTTCTGCATGCTGGAAGACGGAGGCTGCCAGAAGCGTAGTCTTCGAAAGGACTAGCTATCCCCCTCTTATTCCGGCTTTCTGCAGTTCAGTCCACATATGATAGCCTTATTCCATTTGATACCAATGCATACATATGTAGTATAGCTCCTTGCTTGAGAGTACTTTGGATGAGTACTCACGGTTGCTTTCTTCCTCTTTTCCCCCTATCCCTTCTACCTGGTTATCGCAACCAGATGTTGGAGCCAAGGAGCCAGACGCCACCTTCGACGACGACTCCTACTACACCGTAGGTGCCTACTACTACGTGATGCCCGCTGATGGCGACCAAGAGTAGTTAGGAGGATCCCGGGCAGGAGGCCTGCGCCTCTTTCGATCTGTATCCCAGTTTGTGCTAGCCTTCTTAAGGAAAACTTGTTTAACTTATGTCTGTACTCAGATATTGTTACTTCCGCTCACTTGTCTATGATCGAGCTCTTGTATTCGAGCCTTCGAGGCCCCTGGCTTGTAATATGATGCTTGTATGACTTATTTTATTTGTAGAGTTGTGTTGTGATATCTTTCCGTGAGTCCCTGATCTTGATCGTACACGTTTGCGTGTATGATTAGTGTACGATTAAATCGGGGGCGTCACAAGTTGGTATCAGAGCCGACTGCCTGTAGGAATCCCCCTTTCCAACTCCTTGGCCCAAGTTGAGTCTAGGCATTGCAAAACATTTACTAACTTGGCTGTGTGTCTTACGGGCACACGTCGCCATCGGGTGGTAGTAGGATCTTTTACTCCTTGTCTATACTCTGGGACTCTGATCTCTCTTCTAATCGGGTTAAGTGATTTTGCTAAAATCTAACTTTAGGTTCTCGAAAATACTTCCTCTCGGAGAGCCCCATTCAGGCCAGATGATCGCCTGCTGCACCAGAAGATTTCGTAGTTACTCTCTGCTACTCTTTCGAGACTTTGTGCCCATCACCTTTGCAAATTCCCTACCACTGTTATATCATTATGGATAACTACATCCACTTGCCCTTTCAAATCCCATTGATCTTGTTATTACAAGAAACACCGAAAATTCTCTATATTG
This sequence comes from Triticum urartu, assembly GCF_056163025.1. Classification (NCBI taxonomy): domain Eukaryota; kingdom Viridiplantae; phylum Streptophyta; class Magnoliopsida; order Poales; family Poaceae; genus Triticum; species Triticum urartu. The sequence continues at coordinate 729,919,994 of NC_141879.1, forward strand.
TTCCGAGAATATTTTGTGCCTACTGCGTTGCAGTTCCTTGCCACCTGAATACCCCTACGGATAATATCTCGCCCTTATCGAGTATCCGCTCATCCCCAGTTGTTCATGTGTTTCACAATGGTCATCAAAATACTATTCGATCCTCCAAAAATCCTTAGTAGCTTATTGCTCTACAATACTTGTCTGCTTGCATGATGGATGCTTTCCATATGTCTGGCAATATTCGTTAGTATCCTTAGGCACCGTCATTTTGATCCCTTTGATTCAACATGAGTGCGAATGCACGCAATCATCAGTTGATCCTTTTAAATTATCTTTCTGACTCAGACGTCATTTTTGAACATGAGCTTGTTCTCGACCAATCGGATTGCCACCGATTGTACCCTTAAGTCTACGCAACTTATCCATCCTTAATCAGAGCGCTTGCTTTTGATCCCTTGATCAGAAGTCATAATTCTTTTGCATTTGAGCTTTGAATTAGTCAGTTGTTTCTATAATCTGATCCCCTTGCATCCTTTCTTCAACTGATTGTGTGCCAATGCTCACATCATCTCCGCTATGGACCGTCTGATCCTTTATTGGATTATTATTCGACAGTGTCCTCCTTATTCAATAACCTCGTGATCCTTTCCTCTGATACATAATGCTTTTGGTAAATTGTATCCTCTGTTTTCTCAACCATGCTCTGTTTTCGAGCTGGTGATATTTACGATTGAAGCTTGTGGTATATGTTTCCACGATACCCTGACGGGTTGAACCTATGCCTTCCTTAATATGTGTGAACTCAGAAGTTTTCACGGGTCATACTCATCTGGTATTTCACCAGGTAAAACTTTCAACACTAATGCCATTATCGAAACGAGAAGTGAATGTAAGGTTATGCTTTGGAGAAGTGGGAGTCGACCTTGAACTTTGTGTTCATGCCCATGGACCCGAGGTGGAACTTATCATGGAAGCTTCTCATAGTAATAATAATCCCCTTGTAATAACTTCTTTTCTTATCTATGCTTGGTCTTTTGCGACCGTGGTTTCGACCATATTGTTCTTCTTTGATCCCATTTCTTGGACAAGTTTAAGTGCTTGCCTTCTGCAAATGATTTCACTTGTCCAACCCCTATCCCGCTCTACCCTTGAGTATACCCTCTGGTACCGCGAGAATATCATGGAACATCATAACTTCTTATGGGTTCTTCATCAATTGTTATTACTCACCAGGTCCAATTGTTCTTAGGTTCTGGGTTGTTGTCAACCGAGGACACCGACTAGTCAAATTATTCCGCACTACAAATCAAATACCCCTAGTATTTTTACTGGGAAATTCTGAATTCAATCTGGTCATTCCTAGACTATCGGCTGCATCCTGGTCTTGCTATCTTTGACTGTGCTACCTCGTCCTTCTCTGGTGCACGAGTTCTTAAGTGTGTGAGCATGACTTACGTCGAGCTTTCAACATCATGTTGCTTGTCTTGAAAGGCAACTTTGGTTCTGAGCATACATCATCATATCATTTGATCCGACAAATGATATTTCCTTGTTCACATAATTGTGGAAACCCATCCTTTGGAAATCTCGATGATTTGTTGCTGAGCCTATCAGCCACCTCCTCATCCTCTCCTTGGTTTACTGATGAACTCTTGTTTCAGAGCTCACTTCCATAGATCATTTTTGAGAATCTCACAAATGTCATCTCGTCAATTTGTGTTGCACCTTTCTTCTCAAGCATTCTGAGTCTGAGTTATCCTGACACCAATCAGATCTGAATCTCGGTCAGATATGATGATTGGAACTTATTCCCAAGAGTTATAACAATGGTCTTTATGTGACCCAGTGAGGTGATGTCGTGCCTAGCACACCTGGCTGGAGGGCCTATTGTTATAGTTCTTCCTTTTAGCAATGTTAACCATTCTTCCCACAGGAAATTGAAAGACTTATTCTATAAGTTGTTCCTGATAAATCCATTGAGTATCCAAAGTCCGACCTTTGCCTGAAGACCATGTCAATGCTATCTCGAAGCATATATATATGTACTCCAATTTGCAATAAGAACATTTAAAGCCTAAAGTTAAATGTTTACTGCTCAATTATCCAAACACCGTTGTATGGGTAATGTCATGTAATTTCTCTCCCCTTTCCTAAAGGGTTTTCTACATTATATCCTGTCATGGATATCATGCTCTGCTTGTCCTTGGGAAGGATATACCCCTGAAATATGTGTTTAAACGCATTTTCCTTCCCATTGTTTTGTTTAGCCTTTCTAGTAATCTACTTAACTGAGCAGTGACAATTCCCTGCTTATGTAAACACCTCGATGTACAACTTTGTCAGTAAGACCCCGTTACTTTTGTTGATGACATTTCGGTAGCCACCGATGGACGAGAACTTTGCCTAATGGTCCGCCTCGTTCAACGAGCAGGAAAATGGTTCTCTTCGTCCCTCGCCCTTGGTATCGACATTGTTGCCAACAGAACTGATAGGCTACCCTCTGACATGTCTGGCTATCATGACCATGCAAGATATCAACGCTTTTCCTACTTTTAACCACATGGTGGGCCCATAACCCACATTTCCACAGGATCGAAACCTGACCCTCCTATACACCCCCGATTTCCAAATTTAATTCCTCGCACTTGGCCTCGTATGTGATTCACGAGCCACCTTCCGAGAATTCATCAATTCTGGTATCAGACACAATACTTATTCCCATTTCTTTAAACCCCATTTCACGCCCTGTTTTAGGCATCAAGAGATTGCATGCCCGCTTGAAACTTCACATGATACCTCCTTACCTTGCTCTCGATATTTTCATAAGTTTAAATTCGAGAGTTACTTCCGCCATCTTCCTCGATGTTATTGACCAGATAGTCAACCTTGCAGAGGTTCGTACTCCCGGAATGCCCACCCTTCATCCTTTCCGTAAGTACGATGAAGATCTCGAAGAAAGGATGTGTACTACATCATGATGACCTGAAGCAGAGCAATGAAGACATCAACATAATGGATCAACCGCTTCAAGGAGAGCAACCAAGACCGAGAAGATCCATTAGAATACCGTAACCAGAACTTTCCCCCTTACTCCCCTCCTAAATCTCGGGACGAGATTTCTTGTAGTGGAGGAGATTTGTGACGCCCAGATAATCGAGCTACAGTAAACCTCTGCTAATGGTGCCATGTCACCTCGGTTACTGTTGATAAACTCGAGTTAGTTCAAAACTGATTCAAATTCAAATTTGAAATAAAGTCAAACACTAAAAGTTTTCAAAAGCTAAAACTATAATGTTCTCAATGTGGCAAATAAATCATAAGTAATTATGGTGGAGGATCCACATTATTATAAAATAATTAAAGGCACTAAAATAAATAAAACAATGACCGAAATAATAACTTAATTGTCTTTTTAATTAACAGAGAATACAAGGCACTTTACTTTTGTCCCAAACTTTTTGTGAGAACAACTGATTTTACAAATCTAATTGAGGGGTGGGTTTCACTTTTTCTAAAAACTATAAACTATTAAATAAGTAAAATAAAATAGAAACAAGGAAATAAATAAAAGGAACGGTAAAACAAAAACAAAATATAGCAAAAAAAACGAAGCAAGACCCCCCCTCCCCTGGGCCGTTCGGCCCAGCAGGGCACCAGGCCATTGGGCTGGCCCAGCCGCGCCCCTGCATAACCCCCCACACCGAACCCTAAACCGCTACCACCCACACCCCCACTCCTCTCATCCCCCCCGCTGGATATGGATCGGGGCGACGCCCCCGACGACCACACCCGCGTCCGCTGCCGCCCGAAGGCCTCCCCGTCGCCGGACCAGCACGCCGTCGCTGCTCGTCATCGTCGCCCGGAGCTCCTCCGCCTCGTCCTCCACGTCTCCCTCGCCACCTCGCCTTCCCCGACTCCTCCCCACCGGTCTCCTGCGCACCTCGCCATCCGACGCCGTGCCTCTGCGTCCCGAGGTCGTCGCCGTCACGTCCTCGCCGGACCGCCCCGTCCCCGCCTCTCCTTCGTCGGTCCTCCCCGCGCCTCACTGCCCTCTTCTCGCCAACGAGGGGTGAGCTCCCCGTCGACCCCCGTCCTTCTCCCCTCCGAACGCTACGACTCATGCCGTCCCGTCGCCGCGCCAGCCTCTGCGTGGTCGCGGCTCTCGCACGCCCGCGCGTGCCCTGGGCGTGCTTCGCCCGCTGCGCCCAGGCTCACACACTCACCCGCCGCTGCCAAACCTCGTCGCCGGCCGTGTTTCTGGCCACCCCAGCACCGGCGACTCATGCCTCTGGATGCAGCACCCTCCCAGCTGCCTGTAGCACCTCTTTACGCGGCAACCGGTCGCCGGAGACAAGTGACCGGTCATCATCGGCGTGCTCTGCCATCGCCATCGTTTAGTGCCAACATGGACGTCATTAGCCTAATGCTAATTGGCCTCTATGCCACTAACATGTGGGGGCCACGTCGCTAGATAACCTGTGCAAACAAAATGAACTATGTTAACTAATGACCCACTAATAGGTTGGCCCCACCTACTAATTAACTTAACTAAAAATAGTTAATTAGTGGATTAGTTAATCTAATTAATCAAATCACACTGGCTGGTGGACCCCTCCAAATCTATATTACCTTAACTAGCTAACTAAAACTCATGTTAATAAAACACCCTATGACACCTGGGTCCCACTCCCTTGTTGACTGGTCAACATGGACCTTTGACTTGTTGACTGCTAATGTCATGCTGACGTCATGCTGACGTCAGCAAGCACTATTCTGGATAATGTTAGTTTAAATTAATTAAATAAATTCTAAAAAAATGATTTAAAACTTCAGAAAATCATATAAAATAAACAGTAGCTCGGATGAAAATGTTTTATACATGAAAGTTGATCAGAACGACGAGACGAACCCGGATACACAGCCCGTTCGTCCGCCACGCATCCCTAGCATAGCTAACACGCAATTTTCCCCCTCCGGTTCATCTGTCCGAAAACGCGAGACACCGGGAATACTTTCCCGGATGTTTCCCCCCTTCGCCGGTATCACATAATACCGCGTTAGGGCATACCTAGCACCGCGTATTGCCATGTCTTGCTTTGTGTTACATTTGATTGCTCTGTTATTTATTGTGTTCCCCCTCCATTACTTCTTTCTGGTAGACCCTGAGGCCGATGTCGGTACCCCTGTGATCGACTACTTCGACGACCCCTCCTTCTTGTCTGAGCAACCAGGCAAGCCCCCCCCCCCCTTGATCACCAGATATCGCCTACTCTCTTCTATACTTCTTGCATTAGAGTAGTGTAGCATGATACTGCTTTCCGTTATTCCTATCCTGATGCATAGCCTGTCCTTGTTACTACTGTTGTTACCTTTACCTGCAATCCTACATGCCTAGTATAGGATGCTAGTGTTCCATCAGTGGCCCTACACTCTTGTCCGTCTGCCATGCTATACTACTGGGCCGTGATCACTTCGGGAGGTGATCACGGGCATATGCTATATACTTTACATTGTTACATTACCTGTGGTACTATTCGGAGATGGGGGCTGAAGGGGCAGGTGGTTCCACCCAGGTAGTGGTCGGCTTGGGTTCCCGACGGCCCCCGACTATTACCTTGTGGCGGAGCAACAGGGCAGGTTGAGACCACCTAGGAGAGAGGTGACCTGGCCCTGGTCGGCGTTCGCGGACATTTAACACGCTTAACGAGATCTGGGTATTTGATCTGAGTCTGGCCATTTGGTCTATACGCACTAACCATCTACGCGGGAGTAGTTATGGGTATCCCGGCGTCGTGATATCAGCCGAAGCCTTCGTGACGTCAGCGACTGAGTGGCGCGCGCCGGATTGGACCGTAAGCCTGCTCTTGTATTAAGGGGGCTAGTTCTGCTTCCGGCCGCGTTCGCAACGTGCAGGTGTGCTATGGGCGATGGGCCCAGACCCCTGTGCGCTTAGGTTTAGACCAGCGTGCTGACCTCTCTGTTGTGCCTAGGTGGGGCTGCGACGTGTTGATCTTCCACGGCCGGGCATGACCCAGGAAAGTGTGTCTGGCCAAATGGGATCAAGCGTGTTGGGGTATGTGGTGCACCGGTGCAGGGAAGTTAATCTATTCGAATAGCCGTGATCTTCGGTAACAGGACGACTTGGAGTTGTACCTTGACCTTATGACAACTAGAACCGGATACTTAATAAAACACACCCTTCCAAGTGCCAGATACAACTGGTGATCGCTCGCTCACAGGGCGACGAGGGGAGGATCATCGGTTAGGATTATGCTATGCGATGCTACTTGGAGGACTTCAGTCTATTCTGTTCTGCATGCTGCAAGACGGAGGCTGCCAGAAGCGTAGTCTTCGAAAGGACTAGCTATCCCCCTCTTATTCCGGCTTTCTACAGTTCAGTCCACATATGATAGCCTTATTCCATTTGATACCAATGCATACATATGTAGTATAGCTCCTTGCTTGCGAGTACTTTGGATGAGTACTCACGGTTGCTTTCTCCCTCTTTTCCCCCTATCCCTTCTACCTGGTTGTCGCAACCAGATGTTGGAGCCCAGGAGCCAGACGCCACCTTCGACGACGACTCCTACTACACTGGAGGTGCCTACTACTACGTGATGCCCGCTGACGGCGACCAAGAGTAGTTAGGAGGATCCCGGGCAGGAGGCCTGCGCCTCTTTCGATCTGTATCCCAGTTTGTGCTAGCCTTCTTAAGGCAAACTTGTTTAACTTATGTCTGTACTCAGATATTGTTGCTTCCGCTGAATTGTCTATGATCGAGCTCTTGTATTCGAGCCTTCGAGGCCCCTGGCTTGTAATATGATGCTTGTATGACTTATTTTATTTGTAGACTTGTGTTGTGATATCTTTCCGTGAGTCCCTGATCTTGATCGTACACGTTTGCGTGTATGATTAGTGTACGATTAAATCGGGGGCGTCACACAAAGAAAGAGTTCTTGCCTGTGTTACAAGGTGTGAAATTGAGTAGTACTCAAAGCCCGACCATGGCAGAAGATAGAGAGAGAATGAAAGTCATTCCCTATGCCTCAGCCGTAGGTTCTATAAAGTATGCCATCCTGTGTACCAGACCTATTTTATACCCTGCCCTAAGTTTGGCAAGGGAGTACAATAGTGATCTAGGAGTAGATCACTAGACATTGGTCAAAATTATCCTTAGTGGAATAAGGATATGTTTCTCGATTATGGAGGTGACAAAAGGTTCGTCGTAAAGGGTTACGTCGATGCAAGTTTTGAAACTAATCCAGATGACTCTAAGTCTCAATCTGGATACATATTGAAAGTGGGAGCAATTAGCAAGAGTAGCTCCATGCAGAGCATTGTTGACATAGAAATTTGCAAAATACATACGGATCTGAATATGGCAGACCCGTTGACTAAACTTCTCTCACAAGCAAAACATGATCACACCTTAGTACTCTTTGGGTGTTAATCACATAGCGATGTGAACTAGATTATTGACTCTAGTAAACCCTTTGGGTGTTGGTCACATGTCGATGTGAACTATGGGTGTTAATCACATGGTGATGTGAATTATTGGTATTAAATCACATGGCGATGTGAACTAGATTATTGACTCTAGTGCAAGTGGGAGACTGAAGGAAATATGCCCTAGAGGTAATAATAAAGTTATTATTTATTTCCTTATATCATGATAAATGTTTATAATTCATGCTAGAATTGTATTAACCGGAAACATAATACATGTGTGAATACATAGACAAACAGAGTGTCACTAGTATGCCTCTACTTGACTAGCTCGTTGATCAAAGATGGTTATGTTTCCTAACCATAGACATGAGTTGTCATTTGATTAACGGGATCACATCATTAGGAGAATGATGTGATTGACTTGACCCATTCCGTTAGCATAGCACTTGATCGTTTAGTTTGTTGCTATTGCTTTCTTCATAACTTATACATGTTCCTATGACTATGAGATTATGCAACTCCCGTTTACCGGAGGAACACTATGTGTGCTACCAAACGTCACAATGTAACTGGGTGATTATAAAGGTGCTCTATAGGTGTCTCCAAAGGTACTTGTTGGGTTGGCGTATTTCGAGATTAGGATTTGTCACTCCGATTGTCGAAGAGGTATCTCTGGGCCCTCTCGGTAATGCACATCACTTAAGCCTTGCAAGCATTGCAACTAATAAGTTAGTTGCGGGATGATGTATTACGGAACGAGTAAAGAGACTTGCCGGTAACGAGATTGAACTAGGTATTGAGATACCGACGATCGAATCTTGGGCAAGTAACATACCGATGACAAAGGGAACAATGTATGTTGTTATGCGGTCTGACCGATAAAGATCTTCGTAGAATATGTGGGAGCCAATATGAGCATCCAGGTTCCGCTATTGGTTATTGACCGGAGACATGTCTTGGTCATGTCTACATAGTTCTCGAACCCGTAGGGTCCGCACGCTTAAAGTTTCGGTGACGATTGTATTATGAGTTTATGTGATTTGATGTACCGAAGGTAGTTCGGAGTCCCGGATGAGATCGGGGACATGACGAGGAGTCTCGAAATGGTCGAGATGTAAAGATCGATATATTGGACGACTATATTGGACATCGGAAAGGTTTCCGAGTGATTCGGGCATTTTCGGGGGTACCGGGAGTTACTGGAATACGAGGAAGAAGTAATGGGCCTCATGGGCAAAGTGGTGGAAGAGAGGAGGCAGGGCGCGCGGCCCCCCTAGCCCAAACCGAATTGGACTAGGGGGCCGGCCCCCCTTTCCTCCTTTTCCTCCTTCTCCTTCCTTCTCATTCTCCTCCTTCCTTTCCTCCTCCTAGTAGGAGTAGGAAAGGGGAGTCCTACTCCTACTAGGAGGAGGACTCCTCCTCCTGGCGTGCCTATAGAGGGCCGGCCGGCCTCCCCCTTGCTCCTTTATATACAGGGGCAGGGGGGGCACCTCTGGACACACAAGTTGATCAGTTGATCTCTCCCAGCCGTGTGCGGTGCCCCCCTCCACCATATTCCACCTCGGTCATATCGTAGCGGTGCTTAGGTGAAGCCCTGCGTCGGTAGCAACATCATCACCGTCACCATGCCGTCGTGCTGACGGAACTCTCCTGTGAAGCTCTGTTGGATCGGAGTTCGTGGGACGTCATCGAGCTAAACCTGTGCTGAACTCGGAGGTGCCGTGCGTTCGGTACTTGGATCGGTCGGATCGTGAATACGTACGACTACATCAACCGTGTTGTGCTAACGCTTCCGCTTTCGGTCTACGAGGGTACGTGGACAACACTCTCCCCTCTCGTTGCTATGCATCACCATGATCTTGCGTGTGCGTAGGAAATTTTTTGAAATTACTACGTTCCCCTATAGCTTGCGACACCTAAACCTGCTTCTGCTATTCGTTCTGATATGTCGCATGTTATTGATGATGCCACTTCTGCTATACATGATACTTATGATGAAACTACTTCTATGCTTGATACTACTGTGCCACTTGGTGAATTTCTTGATGAATACTTGCTAGGGCTAGAGAGAATGAAAATATTGAATCTGATAATACTGATGAAAGTGATGATGAAGACTGTTATTCCTAAGGGTTATGTTTTTGATAAAGAAGCTTCTTTAGCTCTTTTAGCTTGCAAATATAGATACAAACTCAAGAGGTTATTAGCTAAATGGAATCAGCAATCTCTAAATGCTAGAATGAAACCTGACCCTGCTTTTGCTACTTCACCTATCTGTGTTACTGAGAAGGATTATGAATTCTCTGTTGATCCTGATATAATTACTTTGGTTGAATCTGATCCTTTTCATGGCTATGAATCTGAAACTGTTGTGGCACATCTTACTAAATTTAATTATATTGCCACCCTGTTCACTAAAGATGAGAGAACTCGCTACTTTTATATCCTTAAAATATTTCCGTTCTCATTAAAGGGTGATGCTAAGATATGGTTTAATTTTCTTGATCATGGTTGTGTGCGTAGTCCCCAGGATATGATTTATTACTTCTCTGCTAAATATTTCCCTGCTCATAAGAAACAAGCTGCTTTAAGGGATATATATAATTTTGTGCAAATTGAAGAAGAGAGTCTCCCACAAGCTTGGGGGAGGCTTCTCAAGTTACTTAATGCTTTGCCTAATCATCCTCTTAAGAAAAATGAAATACTTGATATCTTTTATAATGGACTAACCGATGCCTCCAGAGATTACCTGGATAGGTGTGCTGGTTCTGTCTTCAGGGAAAGAACACCGGATGAAGCTGAAATTCTATTGAATAATATGTTGAAAAATGAAAATAATTGGACACCTCCGGATCCAATTCCCGAGCCTATTCCTAAACCAACTCCGAAGAAGAGGGGTATTCTCTTTCTCAGTCCTGAAGATATGCAAGGGGCAAAGAAATCTATGAAAGAAAAAGGTATTAAAGCTGAAGATGTTAAGAATTTACCACCTATTGAAGAAATACATGGTCTTAATTTACCGCCTGTTGAAGAAACATATGATCTTAATCCTTTACCTATTGAAGAAACTCATGGTCTTGATAACCCGACACAGGTAGTAAAGGTAAATTCTCTCTATAGATATGATAAAGCTGAAATCCCATTTACTAAGTTTGCTAGCCCATGCTTAGATGAGTTTGATAAATTTATGGCTAAGCAAGAAGATTTTAATGCTTATTTTGGTAGACAATTGAAATACAATTCAAATATGCTTGAACACTTGGGTGATTATATGGCTAATGTTAAAGGTGAACTTAAACTTATTAGTAAACATGCTTCTATGGTTACCACTCAAGTAGAACAAGTACTTAAAGCTCAAAATGATTTGCCCAATGAATTGAATAGTAAGAATAATGATAATGCTGTTAGAGTTATGACTAGAGGTGGTAGAATGACTCAGGAACCTTTCTATCCTGAAGGCCACCCTAAGAGAATTGAGCAAGATTCTCAGAGAAATAATATAGATGCACCTAGTCCTTCTAAAAGGAAGAAAAAGAAAAATGGTAGGACTTTGCATGCTTCTAGTGAACCTATTACTCAAACACCTGAGAACCCAAACGATATTTCTATCTCTGATACTGAAACACAATCTGGTAATGAACCTGAAACTAGTGATAAGGTTAATGATAATGTTCATGATGATGCTCAACCTAGTAATGATAATGATATAGAAATTGAACCTGTTGTTGATCTTGATAACCCACAATCAAAAAATCAACGTTATGATAAGAAAGACTTTGTTGCTAGGAAACACGGTAAAGAAAGAGAACCATGGGTTCAGAAACCCATGCCTTGTCCTCCCAAACCATCCAAGAAAAAGGATGATGAGGATTTTGAGCGCTTTGCTGAAATGATTAGACCTATATTTTTGCGTATGCGATTAACTGATATGCTTAAAATGAATCCTTATGCTAAGTACCTGAAAGAAATCGTCACTAATAAAAGAAAGATGCCGGAAGCTGAAATTTCCACCATGCTTGCTAATTATACTTTTAAGGGTGGAATACCAAAGAAACTTGGAGATCCCGGTGTACCAACTATACCATGCTCCATTAAAAGAAACTATGTTAAAACTGCCTTATGTGGTCTTGGAGCCGGTGTTAGTGTTATGCCTCTCTCTTTATATCGTAGACTTGATTTGAATAAGTTGATACCTACTGAAATATCTTTGCAAATGGCTGATAAATCAACTGCTATACCTGTCGGTATTTGTGAGGATGTGCCTGTTGTAGTTGCAAATGTTACTATTTTAACGGACTTTGTTATTCTTAATATTCCCGAGGACGATAGTATGTCTATTATTCTTGGAAGACCCTTTTTGAATACTGCAGGGGCTGTTATTGATTGCACTAAAGGCAATGTCACTTTTCATGTTAATGGTAATGAGCATACGGTACACTTTCCGAGGAAACAACCTCAAGTTCCTAGTATCAACTCTATTGGAAAAACTCCATCGATTATATTTGGAGGTTTTGAATTTCCTCTTCCTACTGTCAAGAAGAAATATGATATTCTTATTACTGGGGATGTGCATATCCCCGTTGAGGTAACATAGTGTTATTCAAAATTTCTCCGGTTCCATGTTATTCGGAATGAGTTCGTTAACAAGACTTGATCAACCTTGTTAGTGGATTCCTTTTGATGATCATGAGATGGATGAAACTAGAAGGCACAACCTTCTGTACCCTCCTTTTACTTTCTGTTATTTATATTAAATAAAATAAAAATAGTATTTTTCTGTCTGTTACCTGATTATCCATGCAATATAAAAATACCCCGAAAATAAAAGTTCTCCAAATGCCCTGAAATTTAAATATGATTTTTTGGAATATTTGAGAATATTTTGCACTGGGAACACAGCAGGGGGGTCACCCACCTGCCCACGAGGGTGGAGGGCGCACCCTACCCCCTGGGCGCGCCCCTTGCCTCTGGCCCTCCTCCACTTATCCTTTCACCCACACACTTCTTCTTCCTCCCACAAACACGAATATCTAGCTCAAGCACGAGTTCTAGCTCATTTTGCTGCCATTTTCGATCTCCTTGCTCAAAGCACCTCTCACAAAACTTCTTGGGGAGATTGTTCCTTGGTATTTGACTCCTCCATTGGTCCAATTAGTTTTTGTTCTAGTGCTTTATTCATTACAAATTTTTGCAGCCTAGGTGACCATGTTCTTGAGCTTGCATGTCAAATTTATATGGTTCCAAGTAGTTTTGATGCATGATATAGGCCCTAGGCACTTGTAGGAGTAGTTGCTATCAATATTATTGAGTTTGGTTTACTTTTATTTTGAAGTTACTAAAAATTTCAGAATTTGTCATAAAATAATGAAGAGACTTTTGAGAGGCTCATCGAGCCGAAGAGCCGAAGCTCGAACGAAAAGGCACAGAAGCCCAAGTATAATCTGCCTCGCACCGCGGACGTTCGGTCGTGTGAATGTCCTTCTGATGATTTCTTGAGAGCAGCCGGGATTTATGAAGATTTTTATGAATTGGCTAAGAATTCAGGCCTCACCGCTTTCCTCCACGACCAACGCGATCGGGCAGTACCTTGTTCCGTTAGAGGCTATTCACGCCTATCAGAACCCTACATCAGCCACAGAGCTAGAGCCGGAACCACAAGTTGATCCTACACGACAGTCTAATTATCAGTGGGATCCGGAGATGATTGCCAACCAGTGGCAATCGGAGTCTTCTTATTCGCAGTACGACTCCAACTATTATTATGGATATCCGCCAGGCCAGCCATGGCCATAGACCAACTTAGGCCAAAAGCCTAAGCTTGGGGGAGTACGTATTTCTCACCGACATTACATTTATGTTCACACACTCATTGCTTGATGTCGGTGCTCATACTTTTGCATTGTATCATCCATGCTAGTTTATTTTCCTTTTTGTGCTTTCTTCTTGTGTGTTTAATAAACCTTAAGAAAAGCAAAAAAATTAGTTGTAGCTTTTAATTAGTTTACTTCCCATGCTTGTAGTAGTAATTAAAAAGAAAACCCAAAAAGATCTCCTATTCTTCTTTTGCTTGTTGGGAGCTCTCCCGTGTAAATAGTTTTATTTCTTTTCTTTTCTTTGGGGGTCGATAGGAGAAGACCATGATTAAATTGTTGAAGTGGCTCTTATATGCATTATTTTTGATCTGACAAAAGAGCCCATATTGCCTTGTCTTCTCCTGTTTATTGAATGCTTGCAGATTCCAGCTTAGTCCAATGCAGTTGCACTATTATTATTATTCACATCATTCGGTCGTGCAAGTCAAAGGCAATAATGATGATTATATGATGAACTTATTGAGATGAGAAAAGCTGGTATAAACTCGACCTCTCTTATTTTTGTAAATATGATTAGTTCATCATTCCTGATTCAGCCTATTATGAATAAACATGTTTGCAATGACAACTAGAGATCATAGTTCTTGTGCCATGCTTGATTAGCTAGGAGCTTATAATGGTTTACCTTGCGTGCCAACATGCTATTAAAATGGTTGTGATGTGGTATGATAGGGTGGTATCCTCCTCTGAATGATTTAAGTGACTTGACTTGGCACATGTTCACACATGTAGTTGAAACAAAATCAACATAGCCTTCACGATATTTATATTCATGGTGGATTATATCCTACTCATGCTTGCATTCAGTGTTGATTAATTTTAATGCATGTTCATGAATGTTGTCGCTCTCTAGCTGGTCGCTTCCCGTTATTTTGCTAGCCTTCACCTGTACTAAGCGGGAATACTGCTTGTGCGTCCAACTCCATAAACCCCAAAGTTGTTCCATACGAGTCCATCATACCTACCTATTTACGGTATCTACCTGCCGTTCCAAGTAAATTTGTATGTGCCAAACTCTAAACCTTCAAATAAATATCCTATTTTCTATGCTCGAATAGCTCATGTATCAACTAGGGCTGTCCGTATCTTCCATGTTAGGCGGGTTATTCTCAAGAGGAGTGGACTCCGCTCCTCACTCACGAAAAAAGTGGCTGGTCACCGAGATGCCCAGTCCCATGCTTTATGCAAACTAAATCAAAATAATTGCAAACAAACTCCCCCTGGGACTCTTGTTAGTTGGAGGCACTCGTTGTTTCGAGCAAGCCATGGATTGATGCTTGTTGGTGGAGGGGGAGTATAAACTTTACTATTCTGTTTGGGAACCGCCTATAATGTGTGTAGCATGGAAGATATCGCCATCTCTTGGTAGTTATGTTGACAATGAAAGTATACCGCTCAAAATTTTATTCACCTCTATTTCAAAACTGAGCTCTGACACCTCTACAAATCCCTGCTTCCCTCTGCGAAGGGCCTATCTATTTACTTTCATGCTGAGTCATCCTCATCTTATTAAAAAGCACCAGTTGGAGAGCACCGTTGTCATTTGCATTCATTACTGTTAGTTTACATTGAGTATGACTTGACTAGATCTCTTTTACCATGAATTACAATGTCTACTCAGTCCTTGGTCTTTAAAGGTGCAATGCATTTATGTTTTGCGGTCTTAGAAAGGGCTAGCGAGATACCATCTTGTTATATCATGTTACGATTGTTTTGAGAGAGTTTGTAAAAGTTTTTCTTTATCACTTTCAGTTTATCAACTAAGTTGCTTGAGGACAAGCAAATGTTTATGCTTGGGGGAGTTCATACGTCTCCGTCGTATCTAGTTTTCCAAACACTTTTGCCCTTGTTTTCGACTCTAACTTGCATGATTTGAATGGAACTAACCCGGACTGACGCTGTTTTCAGCAGAATTACCATGGTGTTATTTATGTGCAAAAACAAAAGTTCTCGAAATGACCTAAAACTTCACGGAACAACTTTTCAGAAAATATAAAAAATCCTTGCAAAAGATGAAGGCCAGGGCGCCCCCCTACCTTGTGGGCCCCCTGGAGCTCCTCCGACCTCAACTCCAACTCTATATATTGTGTTTCCGGGAGAAAAAAATCAGAGAGAAGAATTCATTGCGTTTTACGATACGGAGCCGCCGCCAAGCCCTAAAACCTCTCGGGAGGGCTGATATGGAGTCCGTTCGGGGCTCCGGAGAGGGGAATCCGTCGCCATCGTCATCATCAACCATCCTCCATCACCAATTTCATGATGCTCACCGCCGTGCGTGAGTAATTCCATCGTAGGCTTGCTAGACGGTGATGGGTTGGATGGGATCTATCATGTAATTGAGTTAGTTTTGTTAGGGTTTGATCCCTAGTATCCACTATGTTCTGAGATTGATGTTGCTATGACTTTGCTATGCTTAATGCTTGTCACTAGGGCCCAAGTGCCATGATTTCAGATCTGAACCTATTATGTTTTCATCAATATATGAGAGTTCTAGATCCTATCTTGCAAGTCTATAGTCACCTATTATGTGTTATGATCCGTTAACCCCGAAGTGACAATAATCGGGATACTTACCGGTGATGACCGTAGTTTGAGGAGTTCATGTATTCACTATGTGTTAATTCTTTGTTCCGGTACTCTATTAAAAGGAGGCCTTAATATCCCTTAGTTTTCATAAGGATCCCGCTGCCACGGGAGGGTAGGACAAAAGATGTCATGCAAGTTCTTTTCCATAAGCACGTATGACTATATTCGGCATACATGCCTACATTACATTGATGAACTGGAGCTAGTTCTATGTCACCCTAGGTTATGACTGTTACATGATGAACCCCATCCGGCATAATTCTCTATCACCGGTCCATTGCCTACGAGCTTTCCATATATTGTTTTCTGCTTATTTACTTTTCCATTGATATTGCTATCATCACTACAAAATACCAAAAACATTACTTTTACTACTGTTACCTTTTGCTACCATTACCACTACTATCATATTACTTTGCTACTAAATACTTTGCTGCAGATATTAATTTTCCAGGTGTGGTTGAATTGACAACCCAGCTGCTAATACTTGAGAATATTCTTTGGCTCCCCTTGTGTCGAATCAATAAATTTGGGTTGAATACTCTACCCTCGAAAACTATTGCGATCCCCTATACTTGTTTGTTATCAGCGTCCCATCTTAATACCTTTGTGGAATTATGCGATATGCAAAAGAAAAAAGATGTGGATAATGATATTGTGAAGATGAAATTATTTCCGTTTTGTTTGCGTGATTCTGCAAAAATTTGGTGTTCTTCTTTGCCTCGCAATAGTATTGATTCATGGAATAAGTGCAAAGATGCTTTTATCACAAAGTATTTTCCGCCCTCAAAGATTATTTCCATTAGAACCCAGATCATGAATTTCAAGCAACCTGAACATGATCGTCTTGCACAATCTTGGGAAAGGATGAAAATGATGCTAAGGAATTGCCCAACTCATGGGTTAAATCTTTGGATGATCATACAAAAATTTTATGCGGGGTTGAATTTTGTTTCTTGTAATATTTTAGATTCCACCGCAGGTGGTACTTTTATGGAAATTACTTTGGGTGAAACCACCAAATTGCTTGATAATATTATGGCAAATTATTCACAATGACATACCGAAAGAGCTCCTACTAGTAGAAAGGTTAATTCGGTTAAAGAAATTTCTTCTTTGAGTGAAAAAGTTGATGCTCTTATG